>NC_044406.1:1968361-2339835 GCF_006542625.1 Nomascus leucogenys
CCCTTGGGCAATATAGTTAGATCATTTTATAATAAGAAGTGTGTCCAAGGAAAACATAGAAGTCACTGGTCCCAACCACAGAAATATTTCTATCACAAAGAACATGGATTGAGCAATGCAGTCTCTTTGTGAAGAATGAGGATCCATTTTATGTAAAAGATAACTTAAAATAGCCAGAACCACTGTGTGGATTTCCTGTGCATACACTCATTTCATCTTGGTGACCATCTGCCAAAAATAATTATATGTATTCTCAAAATTTTATCATAAGCCACTGTTAGGACAATGGCTTCATTGTAGGAACCACTGTCCATTGATTCATCACTTAATTATAGTATGGTTGACCTTTGAACAACACGGGTTTGAACTATGTGGTCCACTTAGAAGGGGATTGGATTCTGTTCCACCTCTGGCACCACCAAGTCAGCAATACCAACCATTCTCTTCCTCCTCAACCTCCTCAACGTGAAGACAATGAGGATGCACATTTTTATGATGATCCACTTCCACTCAATGAATAGTAAACGTATTTTCTGTTCCTTATTGTTTTCTTAATGACATTTTCTTTTCTTTAGCTTGCTTTATTGTAAGAATACAGTATTTAATACACATGACGTATAAAATATGTGCTAATCGACTGTTTATGTTATCTGGAAGGCTTCCACTCAAAAGTAGGTTATTATTAGTTATGTTTTGGGAGAGTCAAAAGTTACAAGTGGATTTTTTTTTTTTTTTTTTTGGAGACGGAGTTTCGCTCTTGTTGCCCAGGCTGGAGTGCAGTGACTCGATCTCTGCTCACTGCAAACTCTGCCTCCCGGGTCCAAGTGATTCTTCTGTGTCAGCCTCCCAAGTAGCTTGGATTACAGGCACATGCCACCACGCTTGGCTAATTTTTGTATTTTTAGTAGAGACATGGTTTCACTATGTTGGCCAGGCTGGTCTTGAACTTCTGACCTCAGGTGATCCACCCACCTCAGCCTCCCAAAGTGCTGGGATTACAGGCGTGAGCCACCATGCTCAGCCTACAGGTGGATTTTTGACTGCATGGGGGGTTTGGCACCCCTAACTCCCACATTGTTCAAGAGTCTACTATACATGAATATACTCTTGGGGTGTGTTTGTTGTTATAATACTCAGAGTGTTGGAGAAGATACAGAATTGTTCACCTCCTCTCTCTTACTTGCTATGGAAACAGGGATCCTGACCCCTGGACTATTTCCCATGGTGACATCAATTAATTTGGGCCTCAACTCCTAAAAGGAGCGGGAACAGTTTAGTACATGTCAGATCATATTGGATGACCACATCACCAGCTCAATAAAGAGTCAAATTTAGCCACAACAAAAAACTGGTGAACCTCACAGAGGCAAGCATGAAAAGACTCATTGCAATGGGTTTAACAAGAAGGTGACTCTACTGTAAATTCCCATTCGCTCAAAATTCCTGTGATTGGGAAGCTCATGCGGGTGAAATTTGTCTTCTGTCCTTCATCTGAAAGAACAATTAAACAAATCCCAAGAATCTGCTTAAAAGGTGTGTTGCAGGCATTCTACACAATCATTATAAGGTTGAGTAGAATTAAGTATCCAGTGCAATGGACACCTATAATGATCATTCTGAGTTACTGTGAGATAGTGTATAGAACAATAACAAATTTGAATACAATTTAATAGTAAATATGTGCAATGGTGACTCTAGCTGGGTATAACGTAACCATGATTTGGAAATAGCACATCTGTAATGAAAGAAACAGAAGATGCTATGTCTCTGCACCATCTGTTATAGCTATAGCTTCTTCCTGAAGCAACTCTCATGTGGTTTTCATATGAAAAATGATAAGAGCAGAATATTTGAACTTTCTTCGCTAATATGCTCAATGGATGAATGAATAGATAGATGATGGACAGATAGATTAGATAGATAATTGATAGATGATAGATAGATAATAGATGGATAGGTAGGTAGATGATAGAGATGAGATTTTGATAGGTAGGAAAGTAGGTAGATGATAGATGGATGAGTAGATAGATAAGCGATGGATTGATAAAGACAGAAGACATAGATGATGACAGACAGATGATAGATGGATGTAGATGAATAGAGAGATGACAGATGGATGTAGATGAATAGAGAGACGATAGATGAGACAGATGATAGACACATAAGATAACAGATAAATGGATAAGATGAGATAAATAGATAAAAAATAGATACATAGATGTATACAGAGAGACATGAGAGTTGAATAGGTAGGGAAGTAGTTACATAGAAAGCTTGATAGATGGATGAGTAGATAGATGATAGATGGATAAAAATGGAAGAGATAGAGATAGATACGAGATAGACAATGATAGCTAAACTAATAAATCTAATAGCTATTACATATGATATGAATTTATACTTATACTCACATCCACACAGTTGAGGTTTGTGTGTAGAGAAACAGTTAGATGTTAGCAATTTGTATTGAATTACAATTGTACTTTGTGTATTTAAGTGTCATAAGCCAAATTCTAAATAACCTAATCCTTTTAAATTTCTCAATTCACTAGAATCCTGAGTTAAAAAGAACTCACAACCCTCCGATTCCAAATAATTTCTCGAGAGTAATGATGCAGTTGAGAGAAACCCCCAGCCTCTGTGAGAGAGGAAACTTCTCCACTGCCTTCCCTGGAAATAGGCACTCTTTGGGGCTCTCATTTGCCTCGAGCTAATGATTTTGTTCTCTCTGTTTGCTTATAGGGGGAAACAACTATGTTATAAATCAATGAGTTCTAGCTTTGTGCACTGCATCTGGAGATCCGACACGTTTGGAAAATTATTTTTGAAGCTGACCTCACTCATCCGTGCTGGCCTTGGCAGAGGCTGTGGTTAGATGCTGGTTCTGCTCACATAGATATGCCAGATGGAAAAAAATAAAAGTACTTTCAACAAACCGAGAAGCGGTGACCCAGATATAAAGAATGAGCATTTGTTTCCAGTGTCTGCTGGTGACTCACTTCACTCTGTCATTGGTCAGAGCCTTCCCGTTCTGAGGCACAGCCCTGGCAAAGGCGGGGCTCTGGAAGGACAGGGCTTGCCTGGGAAATAATGATTCAGGAATCAGACAGGGGGGCGGGTGTTCAGTAATTGTATCACTCTACCCTCAGCGTGAGTTAGAAAAGGATTGCACTCCAACTTCTGCTGCGGGTCTTCATTCTCTGCTGTGTGTGTGTGTGTGTGTGTGTGTGAGAGAGAGAGAGAGAGAGTCTTACACTGTCGCTCAGGCTGGAGTGCAGTGGCACGATCTCAGCTCACTGCAGCTTTGACCTCCTAGGGTCAAGCTATCCTCCCGCCTCAGCCTCCGGACCAGCTGAGACTACAGGCGCAAACCATCATATGCTTGGCTAATTGATTTGCATTTTTTGTAGAGACAGGGTTTTGTTACGTTGCCCAGGCTGATCTCGAACTCCTAAGTTAAAGCAATCTACATGCATCAGCCTCCCAAACTGCTGTGATTACAGGCATGAATCACCAAACCCGGCCACCATTCTCTGCTTTTCACTGAGTGAATGCATTTACAAGCAAGGGTGAGCTCTGACAAAGAAAGCTCTTGCCCAATTCCACAAACAGAAAAAGGATGAGGGATGAGTATTCAGGATACTGAGTACCTTGAATATAGTGGAACATCTGGGTTTTGGTTTTTTGTTTTTGAGACAGTCTCGCTCTGTTGTCCAGGCTAGAATGCAGTGATATAATCCCAGCTCATTGTAGCCTCGACCTCGTGGACTCAAGTGATCCTCCCACCTCAGCCGCCCAAGTAGATGGAACTGCAGGTGTGCAGCAGCACACCCGGCTATTTTATTTTTTTAATTTTTGTAGAGACGAGGTCTTACTATGTTGCCTAAGCTGGTCTCAAACTCCTGGGCTCAAGCTATCCTCCTGCCTTGGCTTCCCAAAGTGCTGGGTTTACAGGCATGAGCCACCACTCCCAGATCTGTTTTTTTTTTAATATCCTTTCCTTTGACACTCATTTGTTAGGGGAATGCATTTATTCCTTAGGACTGCGGTAACAAATTGCCACCAATGTAGGGGCTTCCAACAACACACGTATCGAACCTGCCATGACTTTTGCACCAACCTAGTACATACTCTCACAGTTCTGGAAGTTGGAAGTCCTGAATCAACACCACCAAGCTGAAGTCAAGGTGTCTCCATGGTTGTGCTCCCTTGGAAAGCCTGTGGGGAGGATCCTTCCTTACCTCCTCCAGCTTCTGGCGGCTCCATCGTCATCACTCTGATCCTCAAGGCCAGCCTCTCTGAATTCTCTCTGTGCTCCATCTCGCACCATCTTCTCCTCTGTGGGTGTGTCAGGTCTCCTTGTGTCTTCCTCACATTAGGATCCGTGTCTGGCAATTTAGGAGTCACCACTGCTCGGTTTGTTGAAAGTACTTTTATTTTTTTTCCATCTGGCATATCTAGTTGAGTGGAACAAGCATCTCCCCCACAGCCTCTGCCAAGGCCGGCCCAGATGAGTGAGGTCAGCCCCCCAAAAATAATTTTGCAAATGTGTCAGATCTCTAGATTCAGTGCACAAAGCCACAACTCATTTATTAAGCATCTAGTTGTTTCCCCCTACAGGCAGGATCATCTGCCCATCTCAAGATCTGTACCTTACACACATCTGCAAAAATTCTTTTTTCCAAATGAGGTTCCATTCACAGGGTGGAGAGAGGAACAGCTGATCTGTTTGGGGAACATTATTCAGACTATGGCTGGGAATGAGATGTCACCATTTTGGAAGGATGCATTTTTCAAAACTAATTTCAACTTTTATTTCAGATTCAGGGGAGACTTGTGCAGGTTTTTGTCCTGGGTACATTGAGTGATGCTGAGGTCTGGGGTACAACTGATCCTGTCACCCATGTAGTGAGCATAGCACCCAATAAGTACTTTTTCAACCCTTGCTGCCATCCCTCCCTCCCTGCTCTAGTAATTCCTGGTGTCTATTGTTGCCAGGAACGATGAATTTTTAAATTGATGTCTGTCCCAAGTATCCCTGGGAAAGACTGGGAGTGTGGTTACATTGTGGTCAGCGGTGTAATGCTGTTTCTCTGCTGGAAAATAAAGAAGTGGTGTTAAAACTGAAAGAGATCTTGGGAATCTTCCCCTTAGAGCTTACAAAGATCTCAGCCAGGTCCTGGGAGGTCAGAAGGGCCGAATGGGGCCAACCCCACTGCCAGCATCTCCTCCACCCATGCTGCCTGACCAAGAGAAAATTAAATTATGTTTTACTGTAGCCAAATTCCCATCAGTTATCCTCTCTTCCATGTTCGTTCTGTTCTTCCCCCTCCCGGAAGATAGAATGAGCCTTTACTGCATGTGAATTGTTGGCTTTCTGGCCAGCCTGGGTCCTGACCCATGGGCTGTGCTTGAGGAGCCTTTGGAGTCTTTTGCAGGAGGACCGCCATACCAGCTTGAAGTAGACCCCACTCAAGAGGCAAAAGACTCCTGAACAAGCTCATATTCGAGTGGTTCCAAAGTACTAATGTATAAGGGGGGAAAAAAAGCAAATCTTAGCTCTCCAAGTAGAGAAAGAATGTTTTACAGCTATTTAAACATCGGTAACAAGAAACCTTTGACATAACTAGCTTCTCCCAAACGAGCAAATAAGTACTCTTACTAATGTAAGAAACATGAATAAACACGAGAGAATTCCAACAAAACTCAACGGGATCAACTTTTTTCTTTAACTTTTCACATCTGGAGTTTTCAAATTCTGTCAATTTAGCATCTAAAAAAAATAATTGACACATGTTCAGCATATCCGTATGCAGTCAAGGTGCTGCCATTAAACATCATATGATTCTTTTCACAGCTTGATAAAAATAAATTATATGATAGCGTGGGGGCATTTGAGATAGACTGTATGAATTCCTTTTGTATTAATGTTTTCTACACTTTTCATATTTCCAGATAGTTTCCCCCAATGACATTGGTAATTCTGTTTTGTTTTGTTTTTTAAATGATAAAGAGAGTTTAGCTTACACCCTTAGGTCTCAGCAAACTCCCTTGGTGATGGTGAGAGAAACTTTCCATCATTAACAAAAAACATATGCTGAGGTTTAGATGACATCAATCCAATTCCTGTGGAATGATGGGATTTGGGAGTTCAGTGCAGTTAAACAAAAAAAAGAGAGAGAGAGAGAGAGAGCCTTACAGTTTACTCAGAACCATAATTTACATCAACGGGAACAGAGAGAAGAGAATAAAAGACCATTAATAAGAATCTCTTTTCATTATATCAGGGGACATGAGGCAATAACTAATAAGAACTGAGACAGCTTATATGTATGGTGTTATTGTGATGGAATGTGTAGCATCACCCGTGGCAAGCCACATTCATCTTAGATACAAGGCTATTTTCATATCCTCAGGGGAATCTTTATCTCCAGGGTATTGGGTTCATTCCTCACTCCCAAAACCCTGCTCTGCTCACCCATTCTAATCTCCCTGTTGGCCTCTTCGTTGGTCATGTCTTGACCACAGACACCACCTGACCAGGCTAACACTCATGTTCTCCTCCTCCTGCTCACTCTCTCTTCTCCTTTCCTTTCAACAACTTTACATGAATCAAAGATGCCAGATGGTGCTAGACATTTTTAGAAGGAAAAAAAAACACATGGAAGATGTTCTCAGACTTTCCTGCCTTCACTAAGAAGTTTTCTCTTAACCTGCTCTTTCCCAAAAGCTATCGTCTACTCTCTCTTCTTCCCGTCACTACCAAATATCTTCACCCATGGTCTACGCTTATTTTCTCCCATGGGTTATGGCTCCTGCCATCTTCATGCTCTGTGATGCTGCCCTTGGAAACATGGTCGAGATCTCATTTCCAACCCAGGAACTCATTCTCAGTTTATCGTCTTTGGGCTTCTGCCTTGTCTCTCTCTTCCGAAATCTATCCTCCCCTGGTTTCCACAGTGTCCTCCTTGCCTCTTCTTGGTAGTGCTCATACTTCCCATATCTATCATTATATTTTATTGTTTTGTCTCCTCCACATACCCATATTTGTAAGAGTTTACACTTGGTCCCTTTCTTTTTCTCTGAGATCTCATCTACTTCTGCTCCATTAAATATCTCCCATACACACATGGCTCCCTGGGTCTTTGGCCTTTCCCTGGAGAGACTCAAATTGTCATTGATTTACTGCATTTGTTTACTTGGATGCCTCTATTTAACTCAAACTCGTATTTATTAGCCCCTCACCTCATCTTAGTCAGTTTTATGCTGCATCACAAATTACCACAGACTGGGTAACTTATGAAGAAAAGAAATTTATTCTCTCACAGTTCTGGAGTCTGGGAAGTCCAAAAACAAGGTACCATGGGTCAGGACTTGTTCTCCTAGAGTCTACAGAATGCTGCCTTGAATGCTGGGCCTTCCAGAGGGGAGAAAGGTTGTGTCTTCATGTGGCAAAGGAACATGGGGGCTTGTTGGGGGGAGAGACAGAGAAAGAGAGAGAGAGGAGAACCCACTCCCACCCAAGCTCTTCTTATGGCTGCTTTAATGCACTCATGAGGTGGAGCCTTCATGACCTAAACACCTCCCATTAGGCTCCGCCTCCCAAAACTGTTGCATTGGAAGTTATGTATCCAACACATGCATTTTGGAGGGGAGAAAAACCTTCAAACCATAGCATTCCCTTCATCCCCACTGCACCACCATTACATGTCATATCTCAAGGAGTCACTATCTGTTTATCCAAATGAGAAATCATGGCCACACTTTTTAGCTTCCATGTCCAATCATCATCCTCACATCAGACCTGGCAAAATGTTCCACCAAGTCTGTGGATAACTTCCCTCTCCAATCTTTCCCTTTCTCCTTAGTCCCTCTGCTGTTTTCCTGGTTCAAATCATCATCTCTCTGAAGGCTAAGACAGACACTGGGAACTCCCATTCTCTCCTTTGTATTTTTTGTCATGGAATGTCCCCCCACCTGCCAGAGTTTTTGTTGGGCACATGTCTGCCCCTGTAGGGATACCTTTCCCCAGCCTCCCTTGCAGGTAGTGGCAGCATGTGACCAAGTGTATCAATGAGCTATGAGAAGAATGGGCTGGCCCTCTGCTGCCTTTTTTTTTTTTTTTTTTTTTTTTTACTTTCCTGAGGGCTAGTTCCTGTAGATATTGTTTGCTGAGCATGTATAACATTCTTTGGTATAGCAAAGATAGCAATGAGAGCTAGGTTCCCTGAAAAGACTTTCCTGTGTACCTACTAAGCCACATCGGACCTATACTTAGAAACAACTTTATCTCTCATTGGAAGCTTATATCACCATCATCATCATCACCTTCACTATCATCATCACCACCATGATCATCACCATCGTCATGACTATCATCACCAACACCGTCATCACCATCACCATCAATCACCACCATGATCATCACCATCGTCATGACTATCATCACCAACACCGTCATCACCATCACCATCAATCACCATCATGATCATCACCATCATCATGACTATCATCACTAACACCATCATCACCATCACCACCATCACCATCACCATCATGATCATCACATCATCATCATCTAAATTTTCTACTTTATTTAGATCTCCTTGGTTTTCCCCAATATCCTCTTTCTGTTCCAGCATCTTCCAAGATCTTACATTACATTTAGTTATGACATCTCTTTATGCTCCTCTTGGATGAGACATTTTCTTAGACATTCCTTGTTTTTGATGACCTTGACAGTATTGAAGACACCTGGCAAGTATTTTCTAGGATATCCCTCAATTAGGATCTGTCAGTTTTTTTGTTTTGTTTTTTGTTTTTTGTGTTTTTTTCATGATCAGACTGGGCTTACAGGTTTTGGTGAGGAAAACCACGGAAGTAAAATGCCACGTTCATTGTATCATATCAAGTGTGCCTTCAAGGACCTACCAGTGGGGATTATGGCAATGGACTGTAAAAGTTGTCATTGGCAGTTTCCAAATTAAGGTTCTCTCCTTTTCTTTTCGTTTTGGCTTGTTCTGCCTGTCATTAGCCAACACATTAAGATTGCGGTATATGTTACCACCTAGATTTAACTGCATTTGGAGAATTAAGGTAGAGGCTTATGTCATATTTTGGATGCTGTGTACTGATATCATAAGTACTAGTGAAGGCACCCATAAGGAATAAACTTTTCCCCAGTGTCCAAGTTGGACTCAAATAATATTGTTTGGGCGTTAACATAAAGGGTAAGCCCTGAAGAATAAGGAGGAGGAGAAAAGGGAGAAGGAAAAGAGAAAAAGCAGGAGATGAAGGAAGAGGAGGAAAGAGAAGGAGGAAGAGGAGAAAAAGTAAGGAAAAAGGGAGAAAGAAAAATGTTAAGGTCAATCTCCCCACAATGGATTAGACACAAAACCTCGTTCCACAGAAGGGTAAGTCTGGAAAGAATTGAAGCCCCAGGTGATGGTTTCCACTGCCTCTGAACCACAGCTCAGTTTGCAAAGGGAAAGGATATGAACCCAAGTAGAGACGGGACAAATTTGCTCTGTGTTTGACTTGTTTTCAACACCATTCCGCCCATGAATGCCAGCATCTCCCCACCATGCGCTTGCTTCAATCTCAGGTTGAGGAATCAGTCTAAGCAAACTTCCTTCATACTTTCTACTATCAGCCCAACCATAGGCAGATTATCTACAGTTATTCATTCAACATTTATCTTATTGGCAAGTCTCCTTCCTGCCTTCCTCCTACCTTGCACAATATCGAATCTCTGCATTTCTATTTCCCAGTTACGTTTTGATTTTTCAGCAAGATCCATACATCCAGGCACTGATGTGAGTTGTCAGCAGGTAGTGGGGGCAGAGTGGATGCTGAGAGGCCCCAGAGCTCCTTGAAGCTGAGTCCCTTTGCTTGCCAAAATGCTCTCATATCCTGTTTTGCATGCCATGTGTTAGACAGTGCATTCCATCCAGTGGAGATACAGCTGCTTGTATCATTGCAAACCAGCTAAAGATACGCAGCCCCAGCTTCTGCAGAAATTGGCTAGGATGCGAGTTAAATTGTCCCAATTTGCTAATGATCATACAGAAGGAAAAAATCTTTTCAGCTTGGCTGGTTAGTTGCAAAATATGTCATTTTCTCATTCACACAATTGTTGGGCATGATCAAGTGGAAAATGCAACTATTTTAAGGTACTCTTTTTCCCTATAATGGTGACTCTTTAAGGGTACACATCAGGAAGATCCATCTGGGAATTTTTTTTACTAGGTAGTTAAGATTTTCTCCCCTCCTCCAGAGCTACTGAAAGAGAATAGAGTGCATGAATTTTGATAACGTTCTCCCTGGGATTTTGATTTCTAATCCTGGATAAAAACTCTGCTTGAAAGAACTGGGGTGATTGGGTTTAGGGCTGCTTCCAACACTGAAGTTTAGGATTCTATGAAGCTTTAAATTTGGATGGAGTGAAAAAAAACCCAGACATCCATTAATGTTAATAAACAGCTGCACATTAGGAAAGTAGATACACTCATAAACTAAAATATCTCTTTATTTTTGTTTCCTGGCATGAGTGCATTCACCTCAGAAACAGTCTCTATGGAAGCGGCCAACATGTAGTCCCTACTGTGTTTATCCAGCCCACTTCCTCCTCCTACTCTCCAAATACCTTTTGCATTACTTTCCTCAACCCACTAAGTGATTTCTGCTCATCCCTCTTTCTGCTCAACTTCAAAAAAGAACGTTTTATATTGGATTATGGAGATCAGAGAACCCGTAAAGAGCTCATGGTCTTATAGCACATGTTTGGCATCATTACTATCATTACACAGTCCTGATGTTTCTGTAGCTGAGTATCTATCGCTATAGACAGAGCTATAGATGACCAAACAATCAATGAGCTCGCTGCTCAATGCACATAGAGACTAATACCATGACACTGGCTTTTGACAAAAGAAAAGCTCTATTGTGAGTCAGCTGGCAAAGAGACAGGAGGTAATGCTCAATCTGTCTCTGTGAGTTGGGCTTTGGGTCAGGTTTTATAAGCACAAGGTAATTAGACAAAATCTAATTGAGCCTTGCAATGAAGTGATGCCACGCGGCATGATCTGATTGGATCTTGCCATAGGGTGACGGCAGGGTTCAATCTGATTGGATCCTGAATCTTGACACGTGGTGTCTGCTTCTTAATTCAGTCCCTGCTCCTCAGTTAGCTTTCTCTCAAGTTGCATGCTTGGTTCATCTGGGCACATTCAGTTTACATGATCCTCAATGTGGGGGTTCATGGCAACTGAAGAACAAATCACAATTTTGTACATGAAAGTTGAACCAGATTTGTCTGATGTCATTTAGACATATAATAATATGTATACACACACACACACACACACACACAGTTTCATGTTACTTAATTGGTCACCTCTTAGGTGTCATTTTTTTCAGTTCACAAACCATAAAAAATTATAAACTTTGTAAGGATGTCCACTGAATAGAGACAGCACCTTTAGCTCTCAGACATTAGGAATAGCATGCATTTTATATAAGTTTAACAAAGAAACAGAGTAACATGGACTGTCTACCATTACTAGAAAACCAGAGAGATCAAGGAAGTAGAGTGCAAGAATGTTATCTGGACATCCACCGAGGGTGGCCAACCATCTAGTTGACTCAGAACTTAGGGGTTCAGTGCTGAACACAGCCTGGGATGTGGACATTCAAGCTAAAACCAAGAAAACCACAAGCAAACCAGCGTAAGCTGGCCACCATACTTATGCTTCCGGTCAAGATGGAGTAACAAAAATAGAGTTTTCCCTCCAGCCTCAAATGACCAAAAAGTAAAGAGTCAATCATTTAAGGGAGAACAATTTTCAAGACTGGATACCAGGCAGTTAAGGACAGTGATTCTCAAAAGAAGATTAATTTTAAAAATAAAGGGAAAATAAATAAATTTTCAAAAGAGAGAAAAAAAAAGGACAGTGATTCTCTAGAAGCAGAAAAACAAAGTGAGACCTACGGTGGCCCAGCTCACTGCCTTGACTGGCAAGCAGAAACTAAGAGAAGCCTGGAAAACTCCCTGAGTTGAGGAGATGGAGCTGAGGGAACAGCCCAATCATAAATCAACCTACTAGAAAGCATCTCGCCATCAGAATTGTCAAAACATCAAAGCGGCATACCTTTGCGATAAGAGATTCTGGAAATTTTCAAACACAGTTGGGTCAACTCTTGCTTCTATCCCTTGAAACCCTAATGTAAGATGTTTGGAGTGTGCATCGGGCTGTTTTCTATTTAATGCAAAACCTTGAGCCAGCTCAAACACTGTCAGATTTATACTATTGAGTTTTAAATGACTTCTTTTAAAAAGTTAGATGTATTGTGCAATATTCCATCTAATACTTTGAGGGGAACAAAAGAATGCAAATACAATTTGATGGACTTTAAAAAAATCATTGTAGGCTGGGCATGGTGGCTCACACCAGTAATCCCAGCACTTTGGGATGCCAAGGTGGGAGGATTGCTTGAGCCCAGGAGTTCAAGACCAGCCTGGGCAACATAGCGAGACCTCATCTCAAAAAATAAAATAAAATAAAAATAAAAATTTAAAAAGTCATTATAATTCTATCCTGAAAAGATAAAAATCAAACCCAGCATATTATGAGTAATTCGTCTATTAAACAACTTAGTACAGTGCCAGTAAAATGGGAAACTAGGTCTATACTGAGATAATCTAATTATAGTTCATGCTTTGCTTTCTGATGTTGGGTTGTTTCAAAAGAAAGACATTTTTGCATAAAACATCCAGATAATTACAGCTAATCTGAATTTATCATCTTTGATTTTGTTTGTAGACAACAATAATGTTTACATTTGCTTAGTTTCTGTAAACCTCAGTCTATAAACAAAGAAGATACCTTCAAGACTATCCACCTGTGAATTACAATTATTTGCTTTAACAAGACTAAGCAGAAGAAGAACATAGCATATGCTGTAGAGGATGTGTCTTGTTCCTTTAGTGGTATTTTCTTACTATTGGGGTTTCTTTGCACTCAATTTGTCTGGGATTTAGAAAACGTAGCCTTAGCTGTACATGCTTGGGAAGAAAGAAAGCCTTCACATTCTCCATATGTGTAACAAAGATGTGTATTTCAAGCATATAGATGCTTTTCTGCAACAAAAAATATATAGTCTCAATGGGTTATCCAGACTGCCTTTATGTTCACCAAAGTGTTAGGCTGTCCAAGATTAAAATTCCCCAAGCCCGTTAACCTCACCCGTTTTTTTCTGACTACAGCATAAGCAACTCTTTCATGACATCACTAAATAACATACACATGTGGTCACAGTTACAGATATATATTTCCTGGCTGTATGCAAGATGAGGCACTGTTTGCACAGTATCCTTTAAGCAAAATGTCACCTTCCACCTGCAGACATCTGCCTACCCAAATGCGGGTGTGCAAGCAGTATATGCTAAGAAAAAATCTGTTATAAACTCTCAGAAGAAGACCAGACAAACTGCAGACCTCAACAGCCTGCCGCCCTTAGGCAGCCCTTTCTACAAGAAATTATGTGCAGATTTTCCTAAGCCCAAGAGCTGTTGTAGACAGGCATGGTTCTCACACATTGCATCATTGTTCCCCAGTTGGGAATTAACTCTGTCTCAATCCCATTTTAATGTCCCCAGCAGGTATATCAATGCTGATTCCTCTCTGATTATCATCAAATCACCAAATTACAGTAAACAAAAGTCAGACCATGCACTAAACAGACTTCTCCATCCATAGCATGTTATTCTTTGAAAGTAGATGGTTTTATTTAAAAAATAAGAATGTATAAAATTGTCCATGCTAGTTTTTTTCAGAGAACTTAAAGCACACGGTTACTCTGGAGGAAATGGTCACATTCTTCATTTCTGTCGGTGCCTGTCAAGATTAAACTTCCTGGCTGGATACTAGAAGATAAGATCAGAGCAGGAATACAAAGAAAGAGAACACAGGCTACTCAGACATTTCCAGTCACAGTAAGAAATGGCCTCTGGAATGGAACTCAAAGACTAAATTCCGAGAAAAAACCTCCACCGGTCCTGTCTCTAATTTTTTTTCATGCCCAAAACCATGAGATTTCTCAGATCTCAGTCTGTAACTGTCTTGGTCAGCTTGGGCTTCCATAACAAAACACAGTATACCGAGTGGCTTATAAACAGCAGATATTTATTGCTCACAGTTCTGGACTCTGGAAGTCCAAGATCAAGACATGGCAGATTTAGTGTCTGGTGTGGACTTCCTTCGTGGTATGTAGACAGCAACTTCTTGCTGTGTTCTCACATGGTGGAAGGCGCGAGGGAGCTCTCTGGGGTCCCTTTTATAAGGGCACTGATTTCATTTATGGGGCTCCACCCCCATGACCTTATCACCTCCCCAAAGCCCCAGTTTCTAATACTATAACCTTGGGAGTTAGGATAAATTTGGAGAATACATGAACATTCAGACCATAGGAGTGGCAAAGGCTACAGTCGTGTGTCACTTAACAACAGAGATACATTCTGATAACCATGTCCTTAGGTGATTTCCTCATTGTGTGAACATCACAGAATGCACTTTCACAAGCCCGGATGGTCTAGCCTATTACACACCTAGGCTATATGGTCTAGCCTGTGGCTCCTGAGCCACAGACCTATATAGCAGGTTACTGTACTGAATGCTGCAGACAATTGTTAACACAATGGTAAATATTTCTGTATCTAAACTCATCCAAACATTAAAATATACAGTAAAAATATGGTATATAAAATAAAAAATGGTACATTAGTATAGGGCAGACTCATTATAACTTTAAGGAATGACTGTCATATATGTAATATATATATCCAGGAGTTGGAGGCTGCAGTGAGCTATGATTGCGCCACTGCACTCCAGCCTGGGTGACAGAGCAAAATCCTATCAAAAGGAAAGGAAAGGAAAAGAGAGGAGAGGAGGGGAGGGGAGGAAAGGGGAGGGGAGGAAAGGGTGTTAATATCAGATAATTTGACAGAGAGTGGGAAACCAGGAGAGAACAATTTGGAGTGGGAAAAAAAGGGAGAGAGTAGATACAAATGCTGTTTGCAAAAGAGCAAATTAGTTTCTTCTCACAGCCAGCTTGTAGATAAAATAGCATCCCCTTGCTCTTCTGGGTGTAATGAAAATTCCCACTCAGTAGGTGTTCTACTATTAACGACATTAGGTCTGGTAAAATGCCAGTGCTGTTTGCCTGTTGCCATAATTAAGTAGCCATTAACACTTGAGTAAGAATTATAAATTAGTGCACTGTCAGCAAATGGGTTGTCAGGTTAGAAAATCCCGCTGATTTACTTCCAAGAAAGACAAACCCCTCACTGCAGCAGAGAGCCTGGAATTAACAGGAGTTTATCTGCTAAAGGAGAAGGCAGACTCCAAAAAGGGGTTAACGGGAAACTGAACACAAGTCCCTCTCACGTCAGGATTTTCCAGAGCACAGACTGACCTTTTACAACTCCACAATAAAAACCAGTGACTTCTGAAGAGGGATTCTGAATCATATTTTTCCCTAAGGATTTGGAAGAGTCACTTTTTCATGTGTCATCCTCACTTGTGGGGGACATATGTGTGTGTGTGGCTTCATGATTGATTGTCTTATGCAAACTCTAATTTTTTACACAAGTCTATGCTGGTTATTCTACATAGGTGGTCCAATTCCCCATTTATTTACCCCTTTCTCTGCCATGCTGTTATCTCTTAAAATGAGCTTTACTTTTTTTTTTTAAATGTGTCCAAGGCATGAACCAGGCATAGGCACAGATGAAAAGCCAAGCTGGGAGGAACAAGGGGTTGCTTTGTCCCTGGCTGATATGAGATGGGCACCACCAACCGGATGCCACTTTACCCAGGTCAGGGAAATAAAATGAGCTTCTTAGGACAAATCAGAAAGGCACTCAAGGACAGTCAGTGATAGGGTTTGGATCTGTGTTCCCACCAAATCTCATGTCAAATTGTATTATCCAGTTTTGGAGGTGGGGTCTGGAGAGAGGTGATTAGATCGCAGGGGTGGGTCATTCAAGAATGGTTTAACACCCTCTGCTCGGTTCTGTTCTCATCATAGTGAGTGAGTGATCATGAAATCTTTTGCTTGTTCGGAAGTGTGTAGCACCTCCCCCTGCCTTTCTCCCTCTTCCTCCTGCTCCATTCAGTAAGATGCCTGCTCCCCCTTCACCTTCCACCATGATTGTCAGTTCCTGAGGCCTCCCCAGAAGCAGAAGCTGCCATGTTTCCTGTGCAGCCTGCAGAACTATGAGCCAATTCAATCTCTTTGCTTCATAAATTATCTAGTCTCAGGTATTTCTTTTCAGCAGTGCTGAGGCAGGATAGGTAGTCAAGGAAATGACTGTGTTCTCTGTGTGCAGCAACCATGGTGACCATGACCGTACGGTCAACATAGTAAGCTTCAGCATTTGCACTGTCATTGAAGTCATTCAAGCAAAACAATTCTTCAGTAGGAACTTTCCCTTATCGACAGCATGAGCATTTTGATGTTACCGGTCCTCAAACTGACCCTTTGCTCATTTTAACAGTAAAAAGCACCCCTGCGGGTGGAGATATAAGATGCTGATGAGACCTGCAATGCATGAACAAGCATGTACAGCTACTGCGCATGTGCACCCAGAGGACCACCCAGAACATGCTTACTAGCAACACCTCTTTCCACCTCCTTATGAGTCATCAACTGTGCTAGCTGAATGAGAGGCTAGCAACTATAGTTTGCTTGTTAAGTTTGAAACATTACCACCCCAAAACAAATTTGAATTCACTTGAGAAAGGACTTCGGGGCAGGCTCAGTGGTTCATGCTTGTAATCCCAACACTTTGGGAGGCTGAAGCAGGAGGATCACTTGAGGCCAGGAGTTCAAGACCAGCCTGGGCAACATGGCAAAACCCTGTCTGTACAAAAAATACAAAAAAAGTTAGCTGGGCGTGGTGGCAGGTACCTGTAGTCCCAGCTACTTGGGAGGCTGAGGCAGGAGAATCACTTGAGTCCAGGAGACAGAGCTTGCAGTGAGCCAAGATTGTGCCACTGCACTTCACCCTGGGCGATGAGAGTAAAGCTCTGTCTAAAAAAAAAAAAAAAAAAAAAAAAAAAGTGAGCGAGTGAGAGAATGGACTTCAGTTATCAAATGCCAGTTTCTTCTCCAAATGCCATGGAATAACTGACTGGATGAGAGCTTAGAGATGACAGCTTAGAGATGGGTCAATGAAGATTTGTGAGCCACGAACACCAGCTTCTAGAAAAGCAGTGCACACTCCTCTGCAGGCTTACTCCCAAGCAGGCCAATTGTTCACTGTGGCGTTTGGGTCTCCTGTCCCTTGCTCCCCTCTCCTCACACATCCCCAGTCACCCTGGAGGTCAGAATCTAAAATGGGTCAGCAGGGCTGCTGTCTTCAGGAGGCTCCAGGGAAATCATTTCTTGCTTTTTTCTAACTTCTAGAGGCTGCCTGCATTCCTTGGCTCAGGGCTCCTTCCTCTGTCTTCAAAACCAGGAGTGTTGCTTCACTTCCCCCTTCTCTGTCTGTCTGTCTCAGCCTATCTCTGTCTCTCTTTCTGCCTCTGTCTCTGTCTCCCTCTCTCTGCCTTTCTGTCTCCCATTCTCTGTCTGCCTCTCTTTCTCTCTGTCTCTCTTTCCCTGTGTCTCTTTGTCTCTTCCTGTCTCTCTGTCTCTGTCTCTGTCTGTCTCTCTTTGTGTTTTTCCATCTCTCGTTGTCTCTCTCTGTCTCTATGTCTCTGTCTCTCTCTATGTGTGTGTGTGTGTCTCTCTGTGTCCCTCCCTGTCTCTGTCTTTCCTTCTCTTTCTCTGTCTGTCCGTCTCTGTCTGTCTCTCTCTGTCTGTCTCTCTCTCTCTCTGCTTTCTTCACCACATGTCTTTGACTCCTTGCTGCTGCCCTCTTCCAAGGAGCTTGGTGTTACACTGAGCTCATCTGAATAATCCAGAATAATCTCCCCTCTCAAGAGCCTTAATCTGGAAAGTCCTGTTGGCCATGTAATGGAAAAGATTCACAGGTTTCTGAGATTAGGACATGATCATCTGGGGACAGGGGAGACCCATGTTGCAGCCCATGGCAACCACTTTAGGATTCTAAATAAAATAATAGAGTCAGCCAGGCCCAGTGGCTCACACCTGTAGTCCCAGCTATTCAGGAGGTTGAGGTGGGAGGATCGCTTGAGCCTGGGAGTGAGCTACGACTGCACCACTGCACTTCGGCCAGGGCGACAGAGCAAGACCCTGTCTCAAAATAAACACATTAATTAATTAAATAGAACAGAATTTGTTTTTCTAAAAGGTATTTACTGTTTTGATGACTGTTATCTGAATGTTTCAGGTAATGGATTTTATTTATTTATTTATTTATAGAGATGGGTTCTTGCTTTGTGGTCCAGGCTGGAGTGCAGCGGTGAAATCATAGTTCATTGCAGCAGTGACTTCCTGGGCTCAAGTGGTCCTCCCACCTCAGCATCCCAAGGAGCTGGGACAACAGGTGTGCACTACCACACCCTGCTTATTTTTCAAAAAATTTTAGTAGAGACGAGGTCTCATTATGTTGCTCAGGCTGGTCTAGAACTCCTGGGCTCATGTGGTCCTTCCACCTCAACCTCCCAACGTGCTGGGATTACAAGCGTGAACCACTGCACCTGGCCACGCTGATTTTAAAGCCTATTTAAATCTTAAAGCATTAAATTGTCCTCCATTTGATGGCATAATAATATTTGTGACCATGTTCAGATGATGGTGCTTAAACATGTTGAGTGTTCAAAGAAAGAACCACTGTTGCAGACTGACACCAATGTTTAGAATGCCTTGTGGACATAAATATTACAAAGAAAAAACAAGTAGTTTTCTTTAGCCCTCAGAAGACTACTTGGTGAATAAACCAGTGACATTTCACTTTAAAGAGAAAATTAAGCTTGTAGGGTTTGCTTCAAAGTAAATGTGTGCTGAGCATAGGAGAATAAGAAGTGGAGAAACCTTGTATATGTGGAAAGGGTAAAGTTAACCCTTGGAATGTGGCCAAAATTCAAGGTAAGGAACACAGCAAGTTGTCAGAGTCATAACATGAATAATTAAGGTAATACAGATAGAGTTTTACAAATTCAGTTTGCAAAATAAATATCCAAAAATGGCTGAATAATTAGTAAGATCTATAGTTTAGCATTTAACAAAAAGGATCCACTTCAGATGCTGATCTGTGAGCCAATCTGTGTCTATTTCCAGTCCTCTTTAGAGCACAGCTGTCATATATTCAGTATAATATGATAGATATGCCAGGCATGGTGGCTCACACCTGGAATCCCAGCACTTTGAGAGGCTGAGGCAGGCAGATCACCAGAGATCAGGAGTTCAAGACCAGCCTGGCCAACATGGCGAAACCCCCGTCTCTCCTAAAAATACAAAAAATAATATAAGCAGCCACTTTTCCCTGTCACATGGGGTCTCCTCTCTTGGCTTTGGAGCCCCCTCCCTCTGTCTCTGTACAGGGGAGCTTCTTCCATCTTTCTTCTCCCTTCTTTCTTTCTATTAAACTCTCCGCTCCTTAAAGCCAAAAAAAAAAGATTTAAAAAATACAAATACAACTACAAAAAACAGCCAGGTGTGGTGATGCACGCCTGTAATCCCAGCTAATCGGGAGGCTGAGGCAGGATAATTTCTTGAACTTGAGAGGTGGAGGTTGCAGTAAACTGAGATCGTGCCACTGCACTCCAGCCTCGGCGACAGAGTGAGACTCCATCTAAAAAAAAAAAAAAAAAGAAAGAAAAAAGGAAGAAAAAGAATAATATGATAGAAAGATAGATAATAAAATAATAGATTAACAGAAAATACATGATAGGTAAGGTAAGTAGATAGATGATAGATAAAATGATAGGTTAATAGGTAATAGAATAGTACAATAACAGATGATAGAGATGATATGTAGATAATACATAAAACGATAGATTGATAGGTGATAGACATGATAGCTAGATAGATGACTGACAGAAAGATAATAGATGACTGCCTGACAGATAGATGATAGACAAATAGATGACAGGTAGATAGATATGATAGGAAGATGATAAATGATAGTCAATAGATAGATATGATAGATGATAGATATGATAGATGATAGACAAATGCATATGATAGAAAGATGATAGATAATATAGAGAGATGATAGATAGATAGATAGATAGATAGATAGATAGATCAATAGATAGTACATACATACTTCCGTTTCTATGGCCACTTTTTAAATAAATGCCTAATGTTTTATATGTTGACATATAAAAGCGTATGTTCAGTCCAACTTCCATTGTGAAAAACAGCATGTGAAATCTAACACCTCAAAGAATTTGGTGCATTTTCTTGGCTGTAGTGCTGGTCAAGTTTGGCCTCAACTGCCTAGAGTGAGCAGCAGAATCAGGGTAGGCGGCCGGAGCAGTGTGGAGCCCCATCACCCCACTCAACAATGACACAAACATGAAGTGAGGGCTGGACTCGGGAGATAAGAGGTTGGATATAGTGGACAGGTCACCAAGATTCAGAGTCTACCATGGAAATCAGACAGTGGGGCTTGTAGTGGAATGGAGAGAGCAGGACATAGGACCAGGGTGGTGACTCAGTGGGTCCACATGAATACTCATTGATGGTAATTAGTAAAGAGGGAACATTTTTGTGGAGTCAAGATGCAAGCCGTGGGAACTCTGCCATCTGGTCCCAGAAACTGAGAGCTAAAAAGGCTTTTATCTATGAAGAATTTTGACAAAGGCATACTTACTTACCTGAACAAGACAACAGCATTAATATATAGAAGATGAGGGGCAAAAAGAGAGAACAAGGCACCGGGTTTCCCCAATATCTTCAAGGGACATTACTAAGCTCTTAAGATGAAACACATCCCATAACCCGCACCATCACCAGGAGATGGGCACTATTCTCATCTTCATCTTAACAAATAAGACAGTGGAAGTTCAGAGAGATTAGAGAATTTGGCCAGGTTTCCACAAGCAATAAGCAGAAACACCATTGCTTGTAAGAACCTGATCTATAATAGTGCAAAGGCAGTCTAACACTTATTTACAGTTCAAAGGATTGTAACAAGTAGATTTTTTTTTCTGTGTTGCCCCCACCCCTCTTAATATTTTCATTAGCCAGCATTTAAATTATAAGCAGAGGTTGGGTGCAGTGGCTCACGCTCGTAATCTCAGCACTCTGGGAGGCCGTGGTGAGTGGATCACTTGAGGTCAGGAGTTTGAGACCAGCCTGGCCAACATAGTGAAACCCCATCTCTACTAAAAATACAAAAATTAGCCAGGCGTGGTGATGCATCCCTGTAGTCCCAGCTACTCGGGAGGCTGAGACAGGAGAATTGCTTGAACCTGGGAAGTGGAGGTTGCAGTGAACTGAGATCGCACCACTGCACTCTAGCCTGGGCGACAGAACTAGACTCCATCTCAAAAAAATAAAAATAAAAATAATAAAAAATAAATTATAAGCAGAATTTCCATTGCATTTTGCTTATCTGATGTGCACGTCTGGGGTATAAGAACACTCGTATTCACGAGCTAAATAAAGTTAGACTCATATTCAAGAGCTAAATAAAGTTAGACACAATTACAGACATTAACACTATGAAGTTCTAGGAAGGGAAACACTAGAAGCAAGAGGGGTGTAACTAAAAGCAAACCAAGCCATCTGTTTTCATCTAAGTACATTCTATTCTTCATTATTTGGTTTTTGCAATCACATGACAATATTCCAGTGCACACACTGAATGTCTCTCTCCTCTCTCGTAGGCAAAAAGAATGGACAAGACTTCTTAAACTACTCAACTTCAAACTATGCACAAGTGAATTTTAAAGACACACAGAGCTATTTTACTGGCACAGACTTGGAGTTGTGTCCTGGTAACGTCTACACATCTCGGCCAATGCAAACACATCTCAGGTGTGGCAAAAACCAGGTGCAGCCAAGTGTCTCTACCCTTCGGAGAACTGGCTCACAAAAAATGTCCACACACCAATTCCATGAAAAGTTCATAAAGTATCATTTAAAGTAACAATGTTCAGCACATGTTTTAAAAGTTGCGAAGGAAGCAGAGATAAAATAGAAATGGACAGAACTTGATGAAAACATAAAGTCAGTTTGGACTGCTCTCAGAAAAGGAGAACACACTATATTTTTGTTTAATAGCTGGAGCCTGGGAACCATCTGAAACCCTGGAACCACTGCCTCCATTTTCCACTCCCCTCAGCCAGGCTAGAAACAGCATTGATTATAAAAAGTAGTGAACACGATTGCACCAAGAAAAATATGTCCATTGTAGCATCTGCTAGGGTAAGGCAGAATGGAAAAATCAGAGCCATCCCATTCTCGTAAGCCAGATTCCCAAGTGCAGAGGAAAGGAGGGGTGGGGGCGGGGACTGAGATTTCCAAGCAGAGTTAACTTCTGGTCCTCATTTGAGCTGGAATGGAGGGACTTACTGCTTCGAATCTCTGAGACATTGTCTTTTTCCAACCCAACAGCACTGGATTCCACAAGTTATTCTGAGGACGGCTCTATGGCCAAATAAGCAAAGAAAGCAGAAAGCAGCACAATATCTGGGGTATGGACAAGATGCCTGCATTATGCTTGGGCCACCATAACAAAGGTCCACAGACCGGGTGGCTTAAATCACAGACATTTACCCTCCCACAGTCCTGGAGGCTGGAAATCCGAAATCAAAGTGTGGGCAGGGCTGGTTCCTCCTGAGGCCTCTCTCCTTGGCTTCTAGACATCGTCAGTTCCCTTTTCCTCATGCAATTGTTCCTCTGTGTGTGCCTGTGCCATCTCCTGTTCTTATAAGGATTCCAGTCCCGTTGGATCAAGGACCACCCTACTGACCTTATTTTATCTTCGTCACCTCCTTAAAGACCCCATCTCCAAATATAGTCACATTCTGAGGTCCTGGAGGTTAGGATTTCAACATGTGGATTTGAGGAGGATGCAGTTCAGCCCATCACAGTGCCTCTTCCTGATAAAGCATGTTTCATGCTGAAATGGTATGCACAAGTCACTAGCAGCTGCTTGGCATATGTTGATGGAGAGAGAAGGAATTCAGGCACTAGCAGTAAACATCAGAACACATAGCAAGAGAGAGCATTGCCCTTGGACCATGTTTTAAAATTTGTTTTTTATCCTCTAAATCAGAGATTGACAAACTAGGGTCCACTGGCCAAACTTGGCCCATCATCTGTTTTTGTAAATAAAGTTTTATCAGCACACAGCCACACCCATTCATTTACATAGTTTCTGTGGCTGTATTTTCAACCCAATGGCAGAGTTGAGTAGATGCTATGGAGACCAGACGATCCACTAGGCCAAAGATACTTAGCCAGTTTAAAAACAAACAAACAAACAAAAAAAGGTGTGCCAATTCCTGCTCTAAATGATGGGACGTGATTAGAAAGAATTTTATTTAAGAGCATGCCACACTCACATTTATAATTTTGTAATTACCCAAGCAATCCTGTAGGGATTGAACTAGAAGGAAGTGCCAGATGGAAGAAGACCTCAAGGGAGACAGGGCACAGGGATGTAAGATAGGAATTCGTGTGTGGGATAATCGTGGAAGGCTGAAATTTCCTGTAAGACCTAGATAGTAAGTTCTTCAGGGAAAGAAAATTGCAGGGCAGAGAGGAGGCAAAAATGACTTGCAAAGGTTTGCAGCCCCTGATCTGACATGTGGGCAAGAATTTTCATGGGTGCAGAGACTATTTCTAGGCAGCTTACAGACCTGGCAGGGTGAGGCACCACCACTGATCAGTGTATTTGTCTGTTCTCATGCTGCTAATAAAGATATGCCCAAGACTGGGTAATTTATAAAGGAAAGAGGCTTAATTGACTCACAGTTCCACATGGCTGGGGAGGTCTCACAATCATGGCAGAAGGCGAATGAGGAGCAAAGTCACATCTTACATGGTGGCAGACAGGAGAGCATGTTCAGGGGAACTCCCCTTTATAAAACCATCAGATCTCGTGAGACTCATTCACTTCACCAGAACAGTATGGGAAAGACCCGCCCCCATGATTCAATTACTTCCCACCTGGTCCCTCCCACAATACAGAGGAATTATGGGAGCTACAATTCAAGATTTGGGAGGGGACACAGCCAAACTGTATCAATCAGTAAGTGATTGATCAGAGCCCAGGGGTAGTCTCAAGAGGATGTGGTTTGCAGAGTTGATGCAGGCTGGCAGCCTGAGGGCTGGTACTGGCCTGAGGCATCAAAGAAAAGAAGAAAGTCAGGTGGGGCTAGTAGACTAAGATCAAAGAGATGGGGAAGGATTATGAGGGTCTTGGGGAGAGAGGGCTAAAGCTAAATTATTATGGTCAGATGCTGACTGCTGTGAAATGTAAGATTTCAGAGATAATACAGATGTTGTGGTGATATGAAGGACCAGGGTGAAGACATGACAGCTGTCCGTTTTTTTAGCTATTTGAGTGAGGTTACAAGAAGATCACTGCAGGGGAGGAATTCAGCATTGGGACATTCATGTCCAGCTGGGAAGTGACTTTTGTGTTCATTCTATCGGGACACAGATGTAGCAATGGAGTCTTCCCAGTCTGTGAAATGGTAGAATCCTAGGTCTTGGGTCCATGATGTAACCTACAAATTGCATCTCCATGTGGTTGGGCATGAATGAGAACCTGTTTCTGATTTGCGGCTTCTATTTTTATGGTATTCAGAGTTCCAAGTTTCTTCTCAACCTTATAATTATTAATAGCTCAGGGATTATCTGTGGCACTGGAGCAGATCTCATCTCCAAGTCCAAGATTATGGGGATTGGCTCACCCCAGGGGGATGGAATTAGAAGAGATTTCTCTGCCTCCTCTCCTAAGGTTAAAAAAAAAAAAAAATGAGGCCTGTTGGCTTACTCCCATAATCCCAGCACTTCTGGAGGCCGAGATGGGAGGATTCCTTAAGCCCAGGAGTCTGAGACTAGCCTGGGCAACACAGTGAGACTTGATTTCTACAATAAAAATATAAAAATTGGCTGGGCACAGTGGCTCACGCCTGTAATCCCAGCACTTTGGGAGGCCGAGGTGGGTGGATCACGAGTTCAGGAGATCCAGACCATCCTGGCTAACACGGTGAAACCCCATCTCTACTAAAAATACAAAAAATTAGCCTGGCGTGGTGACAGGCACCTGTAGTCCCAGCTACTCGGAAGGCTGAGGCAGGAGAATGGCGTGAACGCGGGAAGTAGAGCTTGCAGTGAGCCGAGATCGCGCCACTGCACTCCAGCCCGGGCTACAGAGCGAGACTCCGTCTCAAAAAAAAAAAAAAAAGAAAAAGAAAAATATATATATAAATTACCCGGGCATGTGGTGGCACATGTCTGTGGTCCCAGCTACTCAGGAGGCTGAGATGGGAGGATCCTTTGAGCCCAGGAGGTCAAGTTTGCAGTGAGTCGTGATTACACCACTGCATTCCAGCCTGGGCAACAGAGTGAGACCCTGTCTCAAAAAACAATGAACTAGAAATTCTACATAGTAATAATTTTTTTGTGTATACCAAGACATAGACAGGCATCTTCACTCGATTTCCCCATCATTTTAGCCATCTCCAAACACTCACCCCAAAAATCCAGTACCTAGTGGCCAGCAGCAGGATTCATGTCCAGTGCAGGGATTTAGGATTCTGTGTGGTAGGTCACGTAGACCCCACTGTACCCAGTGAAGTGGCCAGCGCTGTCTTGGGGTGGCCAGGCTTTAAATCATCCCCTGTGGGGTTACACTGTTCTCATCAGTCAGGACGTTTGTCCACCATGTTGACCTCTGCCTCCTTGGTTGGTCCTGACAGATGCTGTGATGGTCTTACTATTGACCAGGGATGTAAATGAGATACAGGAAGTCTGCAGTCAACTGATGCTTCAGATTTGGTCACTGTCCCAGGAGGATCCCATGGAAACAGACAAAGGAGAGAATGAGCAGAGGTTGGCCATAGGACTGTCTGTGCACCGGGGTGAGGATGGCAGGAGAAGGCCCCACAGGGAGCAGAAGACCCTTTCCCATGTTATTTGGGACCACAGAAGTCTGTGGTTCTGCAGACACTTTGTTGGTGGCACTTTCTTATGGCAACCCTAGTGTTGTGGTTTGAATGTCTGTGTCCTCCCAAAATTCATGTGTGAAGCCCTAACCTTCAAGGTGATGATGGTGGAAGGTGGGGCCTTTGGGAGGTGATGAGGTCATGAGGGTGGAGACTCACAAATGGGATTAGCGCCCTTATAAAAGAGACACATGGCCAGGCACGGTGGCTCAGGCCTGTAATTCCAGCACTTTGGGAGGCTGAGGCAGGCGGATCACTTGAGGGCAGGAGTTTGAGACCAGCCTGGGCAACATGGCGAAACCCCATCTCTACCAAAACTACAAAAAATTAGCCAGGCATGGTGGCACACACCTGTGGTCCTAGCTACTTGGAAAGCTGAGGTGGGAGGATCGCTTGGGTCCGGAAGGCAGAGGTTGCAGTGAGCTGAGATCGAGCCACTGCACTCCAGCCCAGGTGACAGAGCAAGACCTTGTCTAAAAAAATAAATAAAAAATAAATTTAAAAAAAAAGGAGATGCCATGGTTCATGCCTATAATCCCAGCATTTTGAGAGGTCAAGTTGAGAGGATTGTTGGAGGCCAAAAGCTCAAGATCAGCCTGGGCAACACAGCAAGACCATGTATCTACAAAGACATTTAAAAATTAGCTGGGCATGGTGACATACACCTGTAGTCCCAGCTACTCAGGAGGCTGAGGTGGGAGGATTGCTTGAGCCCCAGAGTTCGAGGCTGCAGTGAGCTATCATCATGCCACTGCACTCCAGCCTGGGTGACAGAGTGAGACTCCGTCCGAAAAAATTAAAAATAAAAAAATTAAAATAACGATTTTCATGTTTTTATACCAAACTTAAATATACATATAAATATACGTATTCAATATGCACTTTCACATTTTAGTGAAATAAGCTTTTGTGTACCTTATCTGAAAAAAAACATTTCTTCCTAAACTCTTCCCTCCTGAAAAACAACAGTAGTAAAAATAATAAGTAGCATGTTTGCTAATTGAAAAAGCTAGCGCAGCAGCCAGAAGGAAGATCAGCAATGTTGACATTTAAAGGAGGACTACAATTTTAAGCAAGAGCTTGTGGTCAGTTTATTTGCATTGTTTGGCTTTTCAACTCAACATGTTCCAGAAGGTTCTCAGATTTATATTGAAGAAGAGTTTTATAAGTTGGACAGTGATGTTATTTGTTTTTGAAAAGCAGTGACACTGATGGCCTTAGAGGCTAGGTACCTTAGAAAGGATATATCTTCATGTGCATAGAAAGATTCCTCCCTCCCTCCCTCCCTTCCTTCCTTCCTTCTCTAAGAGCCATCCTTAGCTCAAGGAGAGGGAGTGCTTCCTTGCTAACAGCTTTGCAAGGCACGGGATTCTACAGGCAGGACGAGGAGCTGAACGTTTCCAGAAACCTGGTCAGATGGTTCTGCATTCTTCTAAAAGATTTGCTGAGGCACATCCACTTGCTGCCCTCATGGCAAAAGAAGGCATAGATCTCGTATGCCGTCTTCTGTGTCTCAGAGAAATAGTCCTGAGCAAAATCGCACATTAAATCTTCTGGTTGCAGAGTTAACTCATCTGTTCTCAAACGACCTGGCTTGCAGAAGTGGATGCCAATCCAAAGCATGCCCGGAGGGCACATTGGTATTCTTTAATGAGCCAACCTTCATTACATAAGACACTCAATTGTAACCATTGGTGAATTTATCAAGTTGGCAGAGCATGTTTCCACACAGTCATCCTTTTTATTCTTCAGACATCTTCACTCTTTCATCAGCCCGGAGAAACAAATGTTTAGAGACGATGATATTTTCTCAATGTGTACCGCAGTTTACAATGCAGAACCCCTAACATAGACACCAGCTCTCATGGCCTGAATGCTTTGATTACTGTAGATAATCAATTCAGAGGTATTATTAGATCTCAGAGTGAATTGTTTTTTGGGTTTTTTTGGAAGACGGGAAAGGTGGAGTTCACCAAGAGTCACTCTGCTCATTCCAAGACCCTCAACTCTCCGTGAAGTTCTTCCTTTTTGTCTCAAGTAATTCTTTTAAGTATATGTGCTCACCCAATAAAAATCTCTGTCTTGGTGAAATTGTGGAGGTGTAAAGTCAGACAGAGAGAGAAACTCTTGTTGCCGTCTTTAAAGGATAAACATGACTTTTTCTGATCAAACTTGAGACCCTCCAAAATTAAACTAGCTGTAAGTGTGTGACCCCAAAAGGAAAGCAAAAGGTAGAAGGAAGGAAGGAAGGAGGGAGGGAAGGAAGGCAGGAAGGAAGGAAGGAAGGAAGGAAGGAAGGAAGGAAGGAAGGAAGGAAGGAAAAGAGGGAGGCAGGGAGGGAGGGAGGGAGGGAAGGAAGGAAGGAAGGAAGGAAGGAAGGAAGGAAGGAAGGAAGGAAGGAAGGAAGGAAGGGATCTTTCTATGCACATGAAGATGTATCATTTCTAAGGTACCCAGCCTCTAAGGCCATCATTGTCACTGAAATTTTGTTGTTGTTGTTTGTTTTTGAGAGAGTTTCACTCTGTTGCACGATCACAGCTTTCACTGCAGCCTCAAACTCCTGGGCTCAAGCAATCCTCCTACCTCAGCCTCCCAAGTAGCTGGGACCACAGGTGCATGCCACCATGCCCAGCTAATTAAAAAAAAAAAAATGTAGAGATGCATCTCACTATGTTGCTCAGGCTGGAGATTATTTTTTAAACCAAAAAATATGAGAAATTCTTAGTCCCCTACTTCCATTTGTATTTTGCTTCTATCTAAAAAGTACCCAAGTTGTTTAATTTCACAACCTAAAAGCATTGGAAAGCTTTAGATTGGAAATGCAGGATTTCACTTTATGGGATGGGACTAGAACATCACAAGTTCTAGTGATGACTTGAATTTTGATGCCACAGATAATCCTCTTTGTTCAAAGTGCCCTGTTTAGAAATTCATACATCAGGCAATGCAGCCTTAAAATATGTTTTCATTGTGATAGATACTGAGGAAGAAAAGATACAGGAAGGGAGAAAGCAAAAGAGGCAAAAAATGAGGAAAACATTACACACTTTATAAAATATAAGAACCATAGGCTGGGCTTGGTGGCTCACACCTGTACTCTTAGCACTTTGGAAGGCCAAGGCAGGAGGATTGCTTGAGCCCAACAGTTCGAGATCATCCTGGGCAACATAGCAAGACCCTATCTCTAATTTTTTCATAAAAAATAAAATAAAAAATAAAAAAGAACTATGAAAAGAAGGGTTTTTTTGCCCTCAAGAAACTTGCAATCTAAATTGTCTTCTAAACCCAGATTTGCTTTAAATGACTTGTCTAAATAAACTTATCTTTCCATGTCATTTTTTATCTTGTTTTTTTTAGCTGTTGTTTGCTTACTACACCTAAGCCTTGGGGCCAGGAGTGGTGGCTCACACCTGTAATCCAAGCACATTGGGAGGCCGAGGCAGGCGGATCACTTGAGGTCAGGAGTTTGAGACCAGCCTGGGCAACATGGTGAAACCCCATCTCTACTAAAAATACAAAAATTAGCTGGGTGTGGTGGCGAGTGCCTATAATCCCAGCTACTGGGGAGATTGGGCAGGAGAATCGCTTGAACCTGGGAAGCGGAAGTTGCAGTGAGCCGAGCTCGCACCACTGCACTCCGGCCTGGCAACAAAGTGAGACCCTGTCTCAAAAATAAATAAATGAATAAAGAACCTAAGCCTTGAAGAAATAAATCTTTTAAAATTTCATTATGATTTTACTTTTGCTACCAACAACACCAGCCTTCTCTAAAAATCTAACTTTTGCTTGTCAACACTCAAAAACAACATTGAGGTGGAAGCCAAATGTACCTCAAAAGCTGAATTTCATGTTTTTTAGAGGAAAAAGCCTCATGAACTGTGCTAGATATTTTGATGATCAGCCCTTCGCATGGACATCTTGTCATGCATATTTATTCATAGGACATTTTCTTTTCTTTTTTAAAGGCTAATTGATATTTTCATCTGAGCCAAACAGTAAATGTGGCATAGCGCAAGTCGTGTCTCATTATTGGATTCCTGAGTTAGTGAAAGAAAAGAGATCGTATCTTCTAAAAGTGGAGGTGAATTATGTTTATTCTATAAAATACATAATAAATATAAATAATAGATACATAAGAGTCATAATTCTCTATGGGAAGTTATTTCTATAGCAGAGTAAGAAAAATCTACTGAACCTCCCCGTCTGCCACCAAAAATAAACTTCCACGTCCCCAGGGAAAACCTTGTTAAGTGGTTTACACTGCCCTCTTGTGCAGACTGTTTAAACACAAAAGATCTCACGAACCTATTACATAAAACATTTTTTAAGGCTCTGCATAAAGGAGGAAGACAACTAAATCTGCCAAGGTTTCTTGTTGATTTATTATAGCTGTTTCATAATCCACAAAGCCACAGTCAGCAATACCCGCAAACACTCTGTATACAAACCACTAGCTAGGTTTACAGTTCAAATGACTATAAAGTAAATTGTTTCTGTTTCCAAGAATTAAGCAACCACGGAATTTTTTTAAATGTTCCAATTCGTAATGTTTGAATCTATGTGGTCCACTTATCTTTTAAGCGTTTTGCAAGATGCACCAGCACCACGTATAATATGATTCACCAGCCACAAGAGAACCAGTCATGCCTGAGATTTCTACAAAATTTTACAATGGTTAAAAATGTCTCCACTGGGCGTTTGTGTTGGTTTTCCTGAAAGGCATGGGATGGTCGTGCAGCCGATTCTCCTAACGTTGGGATTGCTCTCTCTCTCTCTCTCTCTCTCTCCAGGGTCTCCGTCTGCAAAACAATGGAGCAGGCTTTTCCTGGCTTCTTCTGCTTGGCGCCACTTTGCTTTTCTTTTTAATTCCCAGGTCCACAAACAATTTTTAGAGACGAAAGAAAAGGTATGTGGCAATACTTAATTGCTGGACCCATGAAGCCAGGAGGATCTGAGACTCACTCCGAGAGCCAGGGACTTTCCAATGCCTTGGGAAGGAACCTCTGCAGGAAGCTCGGCATGGGGAAAAGCTGTACCGGCTGCAAATCGTCCCTTCTGGTTCCGGCGAGTGACAGCAGAGGGTGACATAGATGCTCACATTGTCAGTGGTCCTTGCTGTGCTCATCTGACCCTGCGGTGCTCCACACAGGCAACTATGTCCCCAGGAACACTCGACAATATCTGGAAACAGCTTTGGGTGTCACAACCGGGGTGGTGGGTGCTCCGGGCATCTGGTGGGTGGAGCCCAGGGACACTGCTCAACACCCTGCAGTGCACAGGACACCCCACCCCAGAGGATCATCCATCCAGCTGTAAATGCCCACACTTTGAGAAGGACTGTACTAGAGGATTGATCTGTAGCATTCTAATCCTTATCAGAATCCCAACTTGCATGGTGTCAAGGGAGAAAAACGTGTGTCTCTATTCACGAGAGAAAGAAAAGCTGAGTATCAGGCAGGACTGGGGTGTGCGGGAGCAGGTGAAGTGGAGCTTCAGAAGAGTGGCCCCATGGGCTTTTGAGAGGACTTCTTTGTTGGGTCATCTAAATCTTCATCCCAAACTCCCCAGTCAATGTGTAGTGGGTTCACGTGAAACAAAAAGAGACCAATCGATTTATCTTCATCACCTAAGAGGCCATTCATTATGAGGCAGGAGACCCAACTTGACTCCGGAGGCAGGGACTTAGACTTTGGACCACATTGAAGACTAGCTAGAATAGGGAAGTGGCAATAGCTCCTCTCCATAAGACAAGCCCACCAGTGCCATGTCAGTTTACTGTTACCATAGCAACGCCTGGAAGTTACCGCCCCTTTCTATGGCAATGATCCAAGAACATGGAAGTTACCACTCTTTTTCTCGAAATCTCTGCATAATCTGCCCCTTAATTTGCATGCCATTAGAAGTGGGTATACATATGACTCCAGCACTGCCTCTGAGCTGCTGCTCTGGACGCACTGCCTATTGGGTAGCCCTGCTCTGCCAGGAGCAGGACCTCTGCTGCTGCTGCTGCTGTGCACTGCCACTTCAGTGAAAGTGGGGGTGGCTCACACCTGTAATCCCAGGACTTTGGGAGGCTGAGGTGGGCGGATCACTTGAGGTCAGGAGTTCGAGACAGCCTGGTCAACATGGTGAAATCCCATCTCTACTAAAAATACAAAAATTAGCCAGGTGTGGTCATATGTGCCTGTAGTCCCAGCTACCAGGAGGCTGAGGCAGGAGAATCACTTGAACCCTGGAGGTGGAGATTGCAGTGAGCTGAGATCACGCCACTGCTCTGCAAGTTGCTGTCTAACACCACGGGCTCACTCTGAAATGTTTTCCTGGGTGAAGCCAAGAAGCCTCCCAAGCTAAGCCCCCAGTTTGGGGGCTCACCTGCCCTGCATCAATTAGACAACCACAGTCTGAGTCAAGGACTCTCTGAATGGGATAATACATAGGTTCCTACAACAGCGAGGAACCTTCTAGAATTGCCTGGGGCTAAGGGCTTCCCCAGGATGTGGGACCTTCAGCTTTAAAACCACAAAAGTCCTGGGCAAACTGTAACAGACAGCCAATAAGCACAGTTATTCTCCAGCCTGGCTCCAGAGGTCTTCGCTAGGCAGCAATTTAATTTTTAATATGGAAAACATGGCTAAAACTTATTTTTATAGTATTTTAGGAAACAGGGCATCATTATCTCACATTGCAAATTTAAATCCCAATAGATATTAGACCTTCAAAAAATAAGAATAAGGAGAATTTGCTTAAAATTGCAAATAGAGGAATGCTGTCATGAACTTCCTACTTTGTATCTGTCATAACTCTGAATCTAAATCACGATTAGCCTGCAACTGACACTGTATTTTTAATAGTCACTGAAATTTGCAATCCTTGCACAGAGTATAGTCAAAGAATTTCAACCAAATCCTTTCTGTCGATCCAACAAAATAAAATGTATACAGATATGAAGGGCATTGGAGAATGGTGAACAAGTATACTTGGCGTGGCTGGAGCGGTGGCTCACATCTTTAATCCCAGCCCTTTGGGAAGTTGAGGTAGGAGGATTACTTGAACCCAGGAGTTCGAGACAAGCCTAGGCAACAGAGCAAGACCCTATCTCTAAAAATATTTTAAAAATTAGCCAAGCCTGGTGGTATCCACCTGTAGTCCCAGCTACGCAGGGGGCTTAGGTAAGAGGATCGCTTGAACTCAGGAGGTGGGGGCTGCAGTGAGCTATGATTGCACCAATGCACTCCAGCTTGGGTGACAGAGTGAGACCCCGTCTCTAAAAAAATAAACTTAGGAAAATAAAATAAATAATAAAAAATGCACTCCAGCTTGAGTGACAGAATGAGACCTTGTCTCTAAAAAAATAAAATTAGGAAGATAAAATTAAATTTAAAAATAAAAAGGATACTTGGTGAATTTCTCCTCCACAGGGGAGCTGGCTCCCAGAAGGAAAGAAAGGCCATCCACATTCTACAGATGAACAAGTTCACTCCTCACTGAATCCTGTGCATTAGCTTCTCAGATCATGGCAGGATCTCCTTGACTGGAAAGTCAGAAACAGCCGTGGCCATAACTGCCGCCATCGAAACCAGGAATACGCTCCTTGCATTTAGGATTAGACGCAGGTTTTGTGGGAGCTGAAGCTTACAAAATTTCAGAAGTCATCTTTCAGAAAATGAATTTGAATGTATCTTACTCTGGGGGATTTTACAAAACTGTACAACCATGTGCAATGAATGGAATGCTTGTGTCTCCCATAATTCCTATGCGAAATCCTCACCCCCAAGATGATGGTGTCAGGGGGTGAGGCCCTTGGGAGGTGATGAGGTCATGAGGGTGGAGCCTCCTGAATGGGACAGATGACAGATCAATATATACATAGACATAGTTAGGAAGAGATGTCACTTAATAACATGCAAAAGTATCAAAATACAATCGCAAATATATAATATTCATAAAACATACATACTTTTCAAAAAATGCACTATGATTAAACTAGTCATAAAATCAACAACATTCTAAATGTCTAACTAGTCATAAGGTTACCTGTTATAACGTTTGTCATTATTGCATATCAGGGTTTCCCAATCTTGGCACTATTGATATTTGAGCCAAGTAATTCTTTATTATGGGAAGCAGCCTGTGCATTGTAGGGTGTTAAGCAGCATCCCTGGCCTCTACTCACCAGATGCCAGTAGTACTTTCCCCAGGTGTATTAACCAAAAGTACCTGCAGACATTGCTGAATGCCCCCTGGGGTTTGGGTATGGAGTTCAGAATCACCCCAACTGACAACTACTGACATAGACCTGTGACTTCATTTCCTTACCATCTGTGATTCAGTTTATCATAGTGTGTGATGGTGAATTTCATATGTCCACTTGGCTAGTGTGATGGTGAATTTTATGTGTCCACTTGACTGGCGTGATGGTGAATTTTATGTGTCCACTTGACTGGCGTGATGATAAATTTCATGTATCCACTGGGCTGGTGTGATGGTGAATTTTATCCACAGTGCCCAGACGTGTGGTCAAATGTTACCCTGGATGTTACTGTGAGGGTGTTTTTGGATGAGATGAACATTTCTATCTGTGGAGTAACGCAGTTCACCCTCCATGATGTAGGTGGGCCTAGTCTAATCCGTTGAAGACCTGACTAGAACAAAGATTGACTTCCCCTAAGCCAAAAGGCATTTTGCCACCCAACAGCCTTTGGACTCAAACTGTAACCTTTCCCTGAGTCCCCTGCCTGCTGGCCCACTCCATCAGCTTTTGGACTCTCCAATCCCCCCTAATCACGTGAGCCAATTCTTTAAAATAAGTGTCTGTGTATCTACTGATATCGATATCTATAGATTGATATTTGTGCAAAGAATAATTTGGCCCAAGTGTCAATGGTGCCAAGATTGAGAAACCCTCGTGTAGAATGACAAAACCTAGACGAGTTGGATAAATGTCTTTTTTTTTTTTTTTTTTTTTTTTTTTTGAGATGGAGTCTCGCTCTGTCGCCCAGGCTGGAGTGCAGTGGCGCAATCTCGGCTCACTGCAAGCTCTGCCTCCCGGGTTCACGCCATTCTCCTGCCTCAGCCTCTCCAAGTAGCTGGGACTACAGGCGCCCGCCACCATGCCTGGCTAATTTTTTTTGTATTTTTAGTAGAGACGGGGTTTCACCGTGGTCTCGATCTCCTGACCTCATGATCTGCCCGCCTCGGCCTCCCAAAGTGCTGGGATTACAAGTGTGAGCCACTGCGCCCGGCCGGATAAATATCTTAGAATATTGTTGGTTTTATCACTGGTTTTAAACAGTGCAATTCTTTAAATTAAATGTAATTTTTTAATTAATATTTTTTATTTTATTATTGATATATAGATGTAGATATATAGATATAAATATAGATACAGATGATATAGATATAGATGATATAGGTATAGATACACACTCACCCTATTGGTTTCTCTTTGTTTTTGCTATTATTTTCAATGGCACAAGCCGCAATTACGTTTACACCAACCTACTAATACACAGTGATTCTGAGTCACCTAGAGGTTCTTTTTTCCTTGGCTTTTTCCAAGAATCCAGGCTTTTATGGCATGTTCCTCTTATTCCTTCTTCTGAATCCCATTTCCCATCATGTCGCCCTCCCCGAACATCTAAAGTCCTTCTGGGCCTGAATTCTCTGCTTTTTTTGGAGGGGGGGCGGAGTGTAGGGGGGACCGGGTCTCACTGTCGCCTAGGCTGGAGTGCAGTGGTGCGATCTCGGCTCACTGCAACCTTCCCCTCCCGGGTTCAAGAGATTCTCTTGCTTCAGCATCCCAAGTAGCTGAGATTACAGGCACCCGCCACCATGCCTGGTTAATATTTTTATATTTTTAGTGGAGACAGCGTTTCACCACATTGGCCAGGCTGGTCTCAAGCTCCTTACCTCAAGTGATCCACCCACCCTGGCCTCCCAGCGTGCTGGAATTACAGGCATGAGCCACCGCGGCCCACCAATTATTTGTATTTTAAGGCATTGTGTGAAGCTGGATATTTCCTGGGACTCTGGCCTCAGTATCCCTTTTCTGTATGAGTAACCCTGACTTGGAGATTGAGTATCTTCTTTGCATATTTAACTCTTTCTAAGCTGCTATCGGTTCACTGGGGAAGTTCGCCAGTTTCCAAATGCTGTCTTCATTTACTGTCTTGCAAAATCTGGATTGAAGAAGAACTGGGCTGGCATATTTGTTTTTGGTTTTATTTATTTATTTATTTATTTATGAGACAGAATCTCTGTCTGTCGCCCAGACTGGAGTGCAGTGGCACCATCTTGTCTCACTGCAACCACCGCTCCAGGGTTCAAGTGATTCTCTTGCCTCAGCCTCCTGAGCAGCTGGGACTGCAGGTGCCCACCACCACGCCCGGCTAATTTTTGTATTTTTAGTAGAGACGGGGTCTCGCCATGTTGGCCAGGCTGGTCTCGAACTCCTGACCTCAAGTAGCGGTCCACCCACCTCAGCCTCCCAAAGTGCTGGGATTACAGGCGTGAGCCATCGCGCTCAGCCAGATTTGTCTGTTTTTCAACCAAATTGAAATACCCCTAACGTAAAAATGATGATTTTAAAGTGAACTCCCGGTGGCATTTAATGCCTTCGCAAGGTTGTGCAACCACCACCGCTATCTGGTTCCAAGACACTTTTATCACCCTAAAAGAAACCTTGGACCCACCAAGCAGCCACTCCTTCTTCTCCCCTCCCCAGCCCCTGGAAGACACCTCTGAAAAGTTCCCGTAAGTGGAATCCTACACTGTGTGGCCTTTTGTGTCTGGCTTCTTTCATTGAGCATAGCATCTTCAAGGCTCATCCACATAGAAGCATCTAACAGAACTTCATTTCTTTTAAAAAAAATAGTTTCATTGGAAAGGAAGCTGTAGTGTTTTCTTAGCACTAATAAAAATATTTATTCAAAGACTAAATTCCAAGCATGCGAGCATATACCATCCATGACAGTGGTCAAATACGAATACAGAAACAAAGTCCAGGGTATAATTCATGTGTGTTTGGTACTTAGCCCCGAAACTTTCTTGCCATTATCCATAAAGTTTCTTCGCCATTCATCTCCTGAAAATATCCCACATTGTTTTTTAATTTTTATTTTCGGTTCTGGGGTGTATGTGCAGGATGTGCAGGTTTGTTTCATAGGTAAACCTGTGCCATGGTGGTTTGCTGCACCTGTCAGCCCAGCATGCATTAGCTATTTTTCCTGATGCTCCCCCTCCCCCCATCCACCCCCAAAGGCCCCAGTGTATAAGTTGTTCCCCTCCCTAAGGTCAAGAAACAACAGATGCTGGCAAGGCTGTGGGGAAATAGGAATGCTTTTACACTGTTGGTAAGAATGTAAATTAGTTCAACCATTGTGGAAGACAGAGGTGATTCCTCAAGGATCTAGAACCAGAAATACCATTTGACCCAGCAATCCCAATAATTACTGAGATAATATATAATCCCAGTAATATCTACCCAAAGGAGGCCCGGCGCAGTGACTCACGCCTGTAATCCCAACACTTTGGGAGGCCGAGGCGGGCCGATCACCTGAGGTCAGGAGTTCGAGACCAGCCCCCATCTCTACTAAAAATACAAAAATTAGCTGGGCATAGTGGCGGGTGCCTGTAATCCCAGCTACTCGGGAGGCTGAGGCAAGAGAATCACTTGAACCCGGGAGGCAGAGGTTGCGGTGAGCCGAGATCGCGCCATTGCACTCCAGCCTGGGCAACAAGAGTGAAACTCCATATTAAAAAAATATATATATATGTATATATATATATCTATATGTATACATATATATGTATATGTATGTATATATATGTATATACGTATATATATAGCCAAAGGAATATAAATCATTCTATTATAAAGATATATGTACATGTATGTTCATTGCAGTACTATTCACGATAACAAAGACATGGAATCAACCCAAATGCCCATCAATAATAGACTGGATAAAGAATATGCGGTCCATGGACACCATGGAATACTATGCAGCCATAAAAAGGAACGAGATCATGTCCTTTGCAGGGACATGAATGGAGCTGGAAGCCATTATCTTCCAGTTGTATTTTATCAGGAAAACATATCAGCCTCCTGGTTGGGTGCCCGCTGACCTCAGACGATCTGTTGTCACCACATGCTTTGATTTAATGAGGATGGCAAAAACAGCACTGCTTTCAATCTGGGCTCTTTTTCGTGTTTTTTTCCTTTCTTTCCTTTTCTGAGGTATTCACCCACTCAATGCAATTAAAAGAAACTGGGAGGCTCTCATCTTAAAAAATTCCCGATAATAGGACATTCCGCCTACTTCTCCAAAGCATCTCTATAGGTTTGAGTTGCTGTCAAGACAGCCCTAAATGTTTAGGTTACACACACCCATCTACTCTATGCATAGTTTTCTTCCACCAGCCACATAATAAATTACAGGACTCTTGAAATCTTATGAAACAGGGAGAAACAGATCTAAGAAAACCCTATGAAACCTGATTTTGTATTACATAATGCCGGGAAACGGAATGTTGGAACTTAGGCTTGCCAAAGTCATCATTTTCAGGCAGCGTTTGAAGTTAGGAAAACAGAAAAATACATATATCTCCCCGCCTGTGATTATCTGATGGACAAATGGTTTATTAGGACATATAGAGAGAAGCAAAAAAAGAAAAAAAAATGAGAAATTTCTGTAACGATTTCAAGGCAGGTGTCTGGAATTGTGATCATATTATAATTCAATATGTTTGTAAAACAGCAATGCAGAAACAAGCATCTTTTAAACTCTCTTATCTCATTGATTTCATTGTTTTACTTTGAATAAAATTAACCAAGTTTCTATGAAAATGAACCTTTCCAAAACAGGGGCCAGAAATGCATATTTATTTCTTCAAGTGCTGCATTTTAAATGGGTGGCCAGCCAAGAGTGAAAGAAAAAGAGACGGGGTTTCTCCATGTTGGTCAGGCTGATCTCGAACTCCTGACCTCAAATGATCCTCCTGCTTTGGCCTCCCAAAGTGCTGGGATTACAGGTATGAGCCATCGTGCCTGGCCTAGTGAAGGGTTTCTTAATCTGTGCACCTTGGATAACTCGGGGCTGAACGACTCTCTGTGGTCGGGTGTCCTGTGCACTGTAGGGTGTTGAGCAGCATCCCTGGCCTCCACCCACCAAATGCCAATAGCACCCATTCCCAGCTGTGATAACCAAAATATCTCCAGACACGTTACCTAGGGGACAAACTCGACCCACGTTAAAAGCTCCTGATGTAAAAAAAAAAAAGCAATAATATATTGTGCCACAACTCAGATGAAACTGGAAGCCATATTCTAAGTGAAGTCACTAAGGAATAGAAAACCAAATACCACACGTTCTCACTTACAAAAGTGGGAGCTGGTAGGGCATGGTGACTCATGCCTGTAATGCCAGCACTTTGGGAGGCTGAGGCAGGAGGATCACTTGAAACCAGGAGTTCAAGAACAGCCTGGGCAATGTAGTAAGACCCCATCTCTACAGGAAATAGAAAATATTGGCTGGGAGTGGTGGTGCACACCTGTGGCCCCAGCTACTCAGAAGGCTGAGCGGGGGGAATTGCTTGAGCCTAGGAGGTTGAAGGTGCAGTGAGCCATGATCATGCCACTGCAATCCATCCTGGGTGACAGAGTGAGACCCTGCTTCAAAAAGGAAGTGGGAGCTAAGCTGTGGGTATGCAAAGGCATACACAGTAGTGTAATGGACATTGGAGACTCCGAAGTGGGAGGGTGTGAGTGCGGCGAGGGATGAAGGGCTACCTATTAGGTACCATGTGCAACACCCGGGTGATGGGTGCACTAACGTCCTAGACTTCGCTCATCCAAGTAACCAAAAACCACGTGCACCCCTAAAGCTATTCAAATTTTTAAAAAATCAAAGAACTCCTGATGTAAAATTTCACATGTTCTCACTCAAACGTGGGAGGTAAAAATGTTGAAAACTTGCACTCGTGGAGATAAAGTAGAATGGTGGTTACCAGAGGCTGGGAAGACTATCGAGGAGGAGGCGATAGAGTGGGGATAGTGAATGAAATACAGTTGGATAGAAGCAAGAAGGTATAGTATTTGCTACTACAACAGGGAGACTATAGTTAACAATAATTCGTTGTATATTTTAAAATAACTAAGAGAGTGGAATTGCAATGTTCCTAACACAAAGAAATGATAAAGGCTTTACGGGACAGATACCCCAATTACCCTAATTTGATTATTACACATTGTAAGCTTGTATCAAAATATCACATATACCCTGTAAATAAGTACAACTATTATGCACCCATAATGATTAAAAATTAAAACATTTAGGCCAGGCATGGTGGCTTATGCTTATAAACCCAGCACTTCGGGAGGCAGAGGCGGGAGGATTGCTTGAAGCCAGGAGTTGGGGACCAGCCTGGGCAACATAGCAAGACTCCATCTTTACAAAAAATTTTTAAAAATTAGCCAGGCATGGTGGCACGCACCTGTAGTCCCAGCTACTCAGGAGGCTGAGGCAGGAGGATGGCCTGAGCCTGGGATTTGAAGGCTGCAGTGAGCCATGATCACACCACTGCACTCTAGTGTGGGCAACAGAGCAAGACCTCATCTCTAAAAATAATAAATAATAAAATAATGTTTAAAAAGAACCACTGTTCTAGTCTAAAACTGCAATGTACGTCTATTTTTTCTCAAATGTCTGCTCACCAAGCGAAGTTTTGTTCTTTGTAGTAGCGTCCCATGATTTTTCTTTACATTACGAAGATAACATTCATTTTCCCAGTTCCAGCCTCTGTCCTGAGATATTCACTTCCCTCTAGACTTGATATAATTTCAGACTATAATGTGGAAATAAGGGAGGGATTAAGGCAGCCTGACATAAAGTCAATCTTTCCAGGCCAGGAGTGGCCCTAGGAAAATTGTTTTTTCTTTTTGGGTTCAGATAAACCACAGCGAATAACCATAGCCCAGCACCGCATGGCTTTCCAGCAAAGACAGGACCTCCTCCCTCCAGGGATGGCAGGAATGTAAAGTGAAAGCATTACCAGAAAGGGGTCCCAGTCCAGACCTCAAGAGAAGGCTCTTGGATCTCATGCAAGAGAGGATTCAGGGTGAGTCCACAGAGTAAAATGAAAGGAAGTTTATTAAGAAAGTAAAGGAATAAAGAATGGCCGCTTCACAGGCGCAGCAGCAGCATGGGCTGCTGGTTGCCTATGTTTATGGATATTTATTGATTATATGCTAAACAAGGGGTGAATTAGTCATGAGTTTTCCAGGAAAGGGGTGGGTAATTCTGAGGGTTCCTCCCCTTTTTAGACCATATAGGGTAACTTCCTGAGGTTGTCATGACATCTGTAAACTGTCGTGGCTCTGGTGGCAGTGTCTTTTAGCAGCTAATGCATTATAATGAGTGTATAATGAGCAGTTACGATGACCAGAGGTCACTCTTGTCACTGTCTTGGTTTTGGTGGGATTTCACTGACTTCTTTACTGCAACCTGTTTTATCAGCGAGGCCTTTATGACCCGTATCTTTACTGACCTCCTGTCTCATCCTGTGACTAAGAATGCCTCACCTCCTGGGAATGCAGCCCAGTGGGTCTCAGCCTCATTTTCCCCAGCTCCTATTCAAGATGGAGTCAATCTGGTTTCAACGCCTCTGACAAAAGCGTGCTTACTGTGCTGACCGAGGAGGGCTGAATGAAATCCAGCTGGATTGGACAGGGAACTAAAGGAAGATGTCCATCCATAGAATGTAGACAAGGCACTGATAAATGTGATAAACACAGCAAGGTCTGTGCATGGACGGACATACTTTTCTTTTTAAAGACATGGTCTCACTCAGGCTGGAGTGCAGTGGTGCAATCACGGCTCACTGCAGCCTCGACCTCCCAGCCTCAAGCAATCCTCCTACCTCAACCTCCGGAGTAGCTGGTACTACAGGCACGCACCACCATTCCTGGCTAATTATTTTTTATTTTTTGTAGACATAGGGTCTCACTGAATTGCCCAGGCTGGTCTCAAACTCTTGGGCTCAAGCAATCCTCCTGCCTCAGCCTTCCAAGTAGCTGGGACTACAGGCACATGCCACTACACCAGACTAATTTTTGTATTTTTTGTAGAGAGGAGGTTTTGTGATGTTGCCCAGGCTGGTCTAGAACTCCTGAACTCAAGTGATCTACCCACCTCAGCCTCCCAACATGCTGGAATTACAAGAGTGAGCCACTGAGCCCAGCTGAGATACATCTTTCTCTCTCACCAAGGGCTCCTAAGTGGGCATCTGGTCCCTATCGATGCTGAATTTTTTTCTGACTTTCTTTCAAAGTCATTTTGAAACGTATGTTAAGGCTTGGGTACTGTACCCTCTTTGACTTTCAAAGCATCAGGAGCCATTTGCAATGTCTGGAGACATTCTGGGTTATTATGATTGGAGAGTCGATGTTGCCAGCATCTGGTGGGTGGAGCCCAGGGATGCTGCTCAACACCCTATGAGTGCAGAGGATGGCCACACCACAGAGAATCCTCCAGCCTCAAGTGTCAACAGCACCCACATTGAGAATCTTGAACTAAAGAATACAAAGATTCCACATATGAGATCATGCAGTATGTGTCATTCTGTGCCTGGCTTATTCCACTTAACGTAATGTCCTCCATGTTCATCCATATTGTTGCATGTGCCAACACTTCCTTCTTTAAGACTTGATAGCATTCCATTGTGCATAAAAATCACATTTTCTTTACCCATTCATCCACTGATGGACACTTTGGTTGACTCCATATTTTGGCTATTGTGAGTAGTGCTGTAATGACTATGGGAAAACAGATAAATTAGACATTCCTCAGAAAGTTACTAGAAAAATAAAATTATAAGTCAACAAATATTTGTTTGAAGTCTTCAAAAGCTGTTTAAACCATCCAGAAAAATATGAATTCTCATATAAACCTTATGAAAAATAAAAATGGTAAGCTAAATGCTGAAATTTTTGAAAGTGTCAAAATAATCTATCTACCTATTTATCTATTCATCTATCCATCATCTTTCTATAACTATCCATCCATCCATTCATCCATTTATCCATCCATTCATTCATCTATTGAATGTACCTATCTAGCTAGCTAGCTAGCTATTTATCATCTATCCATCCATCTACTGAATCTATCATCTATCCTTATCTATCACATACCTATCTACCCACCCGTCTGTTGACTCTAATCATCTACCATTACCTATGTATCTATCATATATCTATCCATCCATCCATCTATTGAATCTATCATCTGTCAATATCTATCTATCCATCCATCCATTCATCTACCGAATCTATTATCTATCATTATCTATATATTTATCTGTCTATGTATCTATCCATCCACCTATTGAATGTATGTATCATCTATCATTATCTATCTGACAGTCTAATCTATTTAAGCTCTCTGTCATCTATTATAACATATTTTATCTATCTCTTCTATTTATTCTCATCTCTATTGTCATATATTATATGTATGTTGACACACAGAGAAAGATAGAGAGATAGAGATTTGTAAAATGTACAAATACTTAAAATGAAACACTTTTTTTTTTAAATGGGTGACATGGTAAATAAGGACATTCACTGACTAGCCTCATTCACTTCCTACCCACCCTTCCAATCTAATCACTCCTAGGGGGTGTTTCTGGGAACAGCTTTCTTCGCTGCCTCTGTCTCTTCATCCCAACACCACTTTCTGCCTGCCCCCTGGCCAGCCCAGCTTCCCTGAGGCCCCTCCCTTTTCTTAATCCAGGCTATCGTTGTTGGACATTTGGGTTGGTTCCAACTCTTTGCTATTGTGAATAGTGCCACAATAAACATACGTGTGCATGTGTCTTTATAGCAGCATGACTTATAGTCCTTTGGGTATATACCCAGTAATGGGATGGCTGGGTCAAATGGTATTTCTAGTTCTAGATCCCTGAGGAATCGCCACACTGACTTCCACAATGGTTGAACTAGTTTACAGTCCCACCGACAGTGTAAAAGTGTTCCCATTTCTCCACGGTGTGTGACGGGTGCAGGGGACAGCACCTGTTGTTTCCTGATTTTTTAATGATGGCCATTCTAGCTGGTGTGAAATGGTATCTCACTGTGGTTTTGATTTGCATTTCTCTGATGGCCAGTGATGATGAGCATTTTTTCATGTGTTTTTTGGCTGCATAAATGTCTTCTTTTGAGAAGTGTCTGTTCATGTCCTTTGCCCACTTTTTGATGGGGTTGTTTTTTTCTTGTAAATTTGTTTGAGTTCATTGTAGATTCTGGATATTAGCCCTTTGTCAGATGAGTAGGTTGCAAAAATTTTCTCCCATTCTGTAGGTTGCCTGTTCACTCTGATGGTAGTTTCTTTTGCTGTGCAGAAGCTCTTTAGTTTAATGAGATCCCATTTGTCAATTTTGGCTTTTGTTGCCATTGCTTTTGGTGTTTTAGAGATGAAGTCCTTGCCCATGCCTATGTCCTGAATGGTATTGCCTAGGTTTTCTTGTAGGATTTTAATGGTTTTAGGTCTAACATTTAAGTCTTTAATCCATCTTGAATTAATTTTTGTATAAGGTGTAAGGAATGGATCCAGTTTCAGCTTTGTACATATGGCTAGCCAGTTTTCCCAGCACCATTTATTAAATAGGGAATCCTTTCCCCATTTCTTGTTTTTGTCAGGTTTGTCAAAGATCAGATAGTTGTAGATATGCGGCATCATTTCTGAGGGCTCTGTTCTGTTCCATTGATCTATGTCTCTGTTGTGGTACCAGTACCATGCTGTTTTGGTTACTGTAGCCTTGTAGTATAGTTTGAAGTCAGGTAGCGTGATGCCTCCAGCTTTGTTCTTTTGGCTTAGGATTGACTTGGCGATGCGGGCTCTTTTTTGGTTCCATATGAAATTTAAAGTAGTTTTTTCCAATTCTGTGAAGAAAGTCATTGGTAGCTTGATGGGGATGGCACTGAATCTATAAATTACCTTGGGCAGTATGGCCATTTTCACGATATTGATTATTCCAACCCATGACCATGACATGTTCTTCCATTTGTTTGTATCCTCTTTTATTTCATTGAGCAGTGGTTTGTAGTTCTCCTTGAAGAGGTCCTTCACAATCCTTGTAAGTTGGATTCCTAGGTATTTTATTCTCTTTGAAGCAATTGTGAATGGGACTTCACTCATGATTTGGCTCTCTGTTTGTCTGTGATTGGTGTACAAGAATGCTTGTGATTTTTGTACATTGATTTTGTATCCTGAGACTTTGCTGAAGTTGCTAATCAGCTTAAGGAGATTTTGGGCTGAGACAATGGGGTTTTCTACATATACAATCATGTCATCTGCAAACAGGGACAATTTGACTTCCTCTTTTCCTAATTGAATACCCTTTATTTCCTTCTCCTGCCTGATTGCTCTAGCCAGAACTTCCAGCACTATGTTGAATAGGAGTGGTGAGAGAGGGCATCCCTGTCTTGTGCCAGTTTTCAAAGGGAATGCTTCCAGTTTTTGCCCATTCAGTATGATATTGGCTGTGGGTTTGTCATAGATAGCTCTTATTATTTTGAGATACGTCCCATCTCATTTCTAAAAATCTCTTTAGCGTAACTTACAAGTCCCTCAGCCAGCCCGCCTCAACCCCCTCCCAAGGCATCTGGTTCTAGTTCAGGGCAAAGGAAGTTAAGTGTTTCCTTATAATGCTTCTTGCACACACATATATGCATTTACTGGGGGTGGGGAGCTTTTGGGGAATTTTACTAATATTTGCTAATTGTTTATTGACTTATGTAGAAAGAACTATAAATTTTACATTTACTTATGTAGAAAGAACTGTAAACTTAATTTTCATTTCCCTATTTTTCCCTCAATTTGCTCAATTCTTTCCTTCTGATTGCAATGAAATTTTTCTAGAAAATCATCACCCAATTTAAACCATATTTTTTAAGTATTTCCCTGTACCGGGGGAAAGAAAGTTTAAAATGATCCTTTAGATTATTTGTATATTTTTGAAATGTTTCAACGAGGTTAAATATAATTGGAAGGGAAAGCAAAGCATCATATAAGATTAAATCTTAGGTGAATTGAAGAAAAAATAAGCATTTGTGCAAGGCCAGGGAGTCAAAATCTGATTTTCTTCTAAAGGAAAGAAGGTTCAGAGAGTTCTTTTTTCCAAGTTTAGAAACCATTCAAAACTCATGAGTTTGCTGTTTTGATCATCACTGAAATCTCTTCCAGATTCCTACCCTTAGGAAAAAAAAAAAATATATATATATATATATATAGTTTCATGCTTTAAAAGAAGAAAGATCAAAATAGTATATTAAGTAGTCTCAGAATACTTCTCGTACATATAAAAAATACTCAGTGAGTTATTATAAAATAAATCAAAAACAGACAGACTGAATCTTCCTTAGATTATATATGCTTTTAACTTCTAGGAGAATGAAGAATGCAAGCTAGAAGATTAATGAAAGAAAATCAATTACCCCCAAACAAAAATGTTTAAAAATCTCAATTGTAATTCAGATTGGCCCTTTCTAGCAAAAGTCAAAATGTGATATGCAAACACATAATGTAATGCCTTCAGTCTTCACACAAGCCTTGACTATGTACATGGTTAGTGCTCATTGTTTGAAAATCCAATGAGACTGTAATATCTGAGAAACCACCATAGATTATGCAGCAAAGGCATTTTACTGTATCAAATTCAAGTGGTCAGAGGCATTTGAACCAGAACAACTCCATCTTGAATAGGGGCTGGGTAAAATTTGAGGCTGAGACCTACTGGGCTGCATTCCCAGGAGGTTAGGCATTCTAAGACACAGGATGAGATAGGAGGTCGGCACAAGATACAGGTCATAAAGGCCTTGCTGATAAAACAGCATGCGGTAAAGAAGCCAGCCAAATCCCACCAAAACCAAGATGGTAACAAGAGTGACCTCTGGTTGTCTCCACTGCTAACTATATGCTAATTATAATACATTAAAATGCTGAAAGGCACTCTCGCGAGTGCCGTAACAGTTTACAGAGGCCATGACAATGTCAAGATATTACCCTATATGGTCTAAAAGGGGAGGAACCCTGAGTTCCCGGAATTGCCCACCCCTTTCCCAGAAAACTCGTGAGTAATCCACCCCTTGTTCAGCATAAAATCAAGAAATAACGATAAAAATGGACAACCAGTAGCCTTTGGGGCTGCTCTGCCTGTGGAGTAGCCATTCTTTTATTTCTTTACTTTTGTAATAAACTTGTTTTCAGTTTATGGACTCACCTTCAATTCTTTCTTGCACGAGATCCAAGAACCCTCTCTTGGGGTCTGAATCGGGTCCCCCTTCCTGGTAACAAAGTTACAAACAAAGGAAATCCTATCTAAAACAGATACAGTCATGCACTGCCACAGAACGTATGGCCAATGATGGACAGCATATAAAACGATGGTCCCACAGGATTATAATGGAGCTGAAAAATTCCTGTTGCCTAGTGATTTGTGTTACTATTGCATACTGTATTCAGTATAGGAACATGCTGTACAGGTTTGTAGCATAGGATCAACAGGCTACACCATACAGCCTAGGTATGTAGTAGGCTAGACCATCTAGGTTTGTGTAAGTGCACTCTAGGATGTTTGCACAACAACACTGCCCAGTGATGCATTTCTCAGAATGTATCCCCATCATTCAGGAACAAGTGACTGTAAGTCTATTTCACTGTGTGTAACTTCCCCTACTGTAAGGGAACTCCCCTCAGAAACCCAAGCTCGCCTTGGTTCAGATCCACAATGCAGCAATTTAGGAAGAGTATGCTTCCCTGAGGAGGCACTTTAGCTCAAACCAGCCACCACTTGCTCACTGGCTTTCTACTACCTTCTCATCAGTTTTAGCCCCACAGAATCAATAGTGAGCTTCTCTTCCACGTTGGAATTAATTATAAATATAGGAGTGGGAGTTTCCACATTTGCATGAGGTAATCTATTTGTTAGTTAAGGACCCATATCCATTATCTATTGCGGGGTAACAAACACTCCCAACACTTAGTAGCTAAAGACAAGCACCATTTTATTTGTGCATCACTCTTGGGTCACAAATTTCAGGCTGAGCTCAGCTGGATGGTTCTTCTGTGGGTCTCCCTTAAGGTCCCTTATGTGGTCCCAGTCCTCTGACAGTTTGACTGAAAATGGATGGTGTAAGCTGGGAGCCTATTCACATGGCTGGCCATTGGTGCTGACTGTCAGCTGAATCTTTCTCATGGTGACTCATCTCAAAAAGGCTATCCTGACTTCTTCATATGGGGTGGCCTCAGTACTCTAGGCTGACAGACAAGACTGCCCAACAGACGTGTTCATGAATGTACCTTAGACCATCCAGTCTCATCAAGCTGCCAGATAATGGAAGCTGCAAGAAAGACCCCAGGCAAGACCAACAGAAGAACTGCCCAGCTGAACCCAGTCCAAGTTATTGATTCACAGACATATGAGGAAATACAATGTTTGTGATATTGAGGCACTAAACTTGTAGTTGATTTTATACCAAAAAAATAGGTAACAGATCCTGAAATTCATACCTGAAGTGGGTGGAGGGTTGCTCTCATACAAAAGCTTAAAACATGCTTCACTGGCTTTGAAACTGAGTGGTGAATGAAGGTTGGGAAAATAGTAAGGTAACTGCTACCAAAGGCTAGGAAAAAAATGGTAACCAGTGGTATGTTGTGTTGGAAGAGCAAAACTGTAGCCTGCAGTGACTTGGAAGATAAAAATGTACCTAATGTGCTTGCTTTGGCAGCACATATACTAAAATTGGAATGATACAGATAAGATTAGCAAGGCCCATACAAGGATGACAGGTAAATTCATGAAGCACTCATTATTTAAAACACACACACACACACACACACACACACATGTAAAATAAAGTCAAAAAAGAAAAGAAAAGAAATGTACCTAATAAACTCAGACTTAGAGGAAGTAGGTTTTTGTTGTGGTTGAACATTCGCACTATTGACATTTGGGGCCAGAAAATTATTTGTCATGGAAGCTGCCATGTGCATTGCAGCATTCTCAGCATCATTCTGGGCCTCTGCTTGGTAGATCTCAGAAGCACCCATTGAGTACAGCCTGAATTTTTGTCCCATATAACGGTGAGTATATAACATAGATTTTTTTTAACCCACTGCATTTTGGGATTCTTTGTTATGTGCCAATAGCTGACTGACACAGCCTCTTATAACAGAAACAGAGAATTTGCTCATGCAGGTTTCTTTTCTTGCTTCAATGGTTCATTCTGTAAATATTTGCAGTACATTCCTTGAGCCAAATAATATCTGAAATTTGGGGATAAATATGTATGAAGTGATAGACCCTGACCTGCTGAGGCTCCTTTGGAAGCACTGAGGTTAGAACAGCATCTTAGCCAGTAAGAAGTTTTCTTCTGGGGAAGGGAGAGGGGGCAGGGACTTCTAGGCAGAGAATGCAATATTCCTTCATTTGCCATTTATGCAACAACTAATTATAGAGCTGCTAGTATGTGCCAAGTTCTGGAGATGGGGAAGAGGATAAGACAGACAAGAGTCATGCTTTCATGGTGGTTACAAGAAGTCAACAAGATGATGAATGACATAATTTTATATCCCTATAAGAGGAAATACACAGCTGGGTGTGCACGCACATGACTGTAGTCCCAGCTACTCAGGGAGACTGAGACTGGAGGATTACTTGAGCCTGGGAAGTCGAGGCTGCAATGAGCTGTGATTGTGCCACTGCACTGCAGCCTGGGCAATTATGGAGGCTGAAAACTGATCTGCTATCTACAACTGGAGACCCAGGAGAGCCGGTGGTGTAGATTCCAGTGTAAATTTCAGTTGGAGTCTGAAATATATTAATATTTTGTATTTTGTTAATATAACGGAGATTTTATTTTTAATACAAGACTAGTCAGACCATGTCAAAGGAAGAGAGTCCACATGGCAGAAGGGAAGTCATCAGGGAGCAATTTAACAGCTGCCTGCACACTATTTTCCCTTCTGTGCTCATGAGTTTGGAGAATACGTCTATGGTTAAGGAATTAGATCGTCTCTAATCTTAACCTATGGTATTGACTATAAACAGGCTCCCTGTAAGCTTTGGTTATTTGAACGTTAATTTCTGCAGTGGAAGCAAATTTTAAAAGTGGAAGCTCAAATTGCGGCTCTCATCTGGGCACCACGTGTCTAGAACGACCGTTCTGAAAATGGGTTACGTCATGTGTGGCTTAGGCTGGCGTTTCAGCAGCTTTGAGGGTTGGCCCATTAGCCAGGTGCATGCAGGGCCACAGTATGTGGGAGAAATAAGGCAGGAAGGAGCATTACAAGGTGGCATGCCTTGTACCTGGCTAGGAGGTATATGAACCACACACAGAGGGAGCTGGGGGGAGAGTTTTCTCTACAAAACCCTTCTTTCAAGAAGGCAATGTTTGGGGTAGACAGTCTGGAAGTCCGTGTTAATTGGTCTTTCACTCATCTCCTCTATAGCATATGTCTCTGGGACTGTGAATTGATCAATCAATGCAGTCAGTATCAGCAGTATGTAAGATTTCCTCCACGAAATCTCATGGAGGAAGACCCATGCATGCCCAGCATTAGAGAATGGATTTTATTTGCACACAAACGCAGAGAGAACAAATAGTGTGAGGACATCCGTGTGGAAAAGAAGCAAGGTAGGGGGCCGGCGCATAGAAAGACAAGCCACTTAGTGTGGGTGTTTTGAAGGGCCAGGTACAGAAATCATAAATCATGAACATAGGCAGGGGCGCATGTTTGAGGACTTCACCACAAAAGCAGGAAGCATGCACTTGATTTGTTGAAAACCAGAAGCCATTGATCAAAGAGTATTGATCGAAGCCTTAACAGGACCACGTGAACTCCCAAAAGATGGCCCAGTGTTTCCCCTGCTATATTTAAATATATCTAAACGTATACATATATTATGTATAAATATTATATTTACAATTATATCTATAAATAGAGTTATAAATATATATTTATAATTATATATTTATATACATTTATAATTAGACATATAATATCTATATATTTATATATAATTTATAAATTTTATATAATATATGATTCATTACATAGATATACTTTATTTGTTTAAATAAAATATCTATAAAGCTGTATAAACCTTATAAAAATTGTGTAAACTTTACACAACTTTATAAAAACATATATTATTTATACTATATAGTTATATAGTATCTGTAATTTCTATATAATATATAATTTTATATTCATAAAATTTATAAATTTATATATATATTTTTTGAGGCAGGGTCTCACTCGCCTAGGCTGCAGTGCAATGGCACAATCACAGCTTACTGCAGCCTCAACCTCTGGGGGCTCAATTGATTCTCCAACCTCAGCCTCCCCAGCAGCTGGGACCACAGACACTCACCATCATGCCCAGCTAATTTTTATATTTTTTGCAGAGACATGGTTTCACCATGTTGCCCAGTCAGGTCTCAAACTGCTAAATATATTTTAAAGTATTAATTCTACACTGGATCTTAAGATATTGTAGACAGGTTTTTGCTTCCTTTAAGTTTCTTTTGTGTTTTGGCCTCTGTTGGATCAGCTATGATCCTTGAGACATCTTTTGAAGGTGGTTAGAAGTCCAAGCTCCTAATAAGAAACTGTGACACTGCAAAGTCTCAAAAGCATTTTAGGATTTATGCACTTATTCCTAGACAGAATTAGGAAAAACATGGCTTGGCCTGAGGTTTTTCCCTAGTCCTATTGTTCTATAAACCTATGCAAACATATTCAGTTCTATAACTTGGGAGGCCAACCAAATTTCAGAAGAGGTACCTGTAACTCAAGCCATGCTGATTTTAGCAAACACTGCTCACAGGCCTTGTGGGAGGCTTGACTGTGTGTTTGCTACATTGCCTTCCAGTTCTGTGGGTTTATGAGCAGGTGCAACCTCAGCTAAGAATGCAGGCTGCTTGCGTTGTGTCAATGTCGTATGTTTTGAACGGTAAAGTGTATGTTCTTTGTGAACTGAGGACACATACCAACGTGCTGCAGTTCTTATTTCCATTTGCTTTAAGGAAATGATCCTCATATGTTAATATGTCGAACATGGAAGTTGAGGTATTTAGCACATCCTATATCAAAACTGTTCTAAAACTGAGAGAAAATGCTAAAGGGAAAAATTGTATTCCAAACAACTCCCCTTCTTGTATCTCTATAAACCTATTTACTTTTTTTTTTTTAATTTTTCTGGAGACAGGGTCTCACTCTTGTCACCCAGGCTACAGTACAGTGGCACGATCATAGCTCATTGCAGCCTTGACCACCTGGGCTCAAGCAATTCTCCTGCCTCAGTCTCCCAAGTAGCTGGGACCACTGGCACGTCTCACCATGCCTAGCTAATTTAAAAATTTTTTATTTTTGGTAGAGATGGGGCCTTACTATATTGCCCAGGCTCATCTAGAACCCCTGGGCTCAAACCATCTTCCCACCTTGGCTCCCCAAAATGTTGGCATTACAGGCATGAGCCATGGTGCTGAGCCATATCTCCATAAACCTTATTCTACATAGTGGTATCTTTGAAACCCACACCTTACATATTTGCTTGTGTTCATTGCATTTATTAATCATTTCACAGGCACCAAAGGAACTTCCTATAGGTTACAGGAGCAAAAGCCCAATTAACTTGGGCTTCAAGACAGTCTCTCCTAAATGTTCCCTTCTTGAGAGAAAGAAGAATGTGCTGTGCTTGAGAATGCATCAACGCATTCCATCCCTAAAACCAGCATTATTGGTCATAGATGACTCCAGTACACATAGCCTTTTGAAATGTTTTTGTGGATTTCATTTTTTATATTGATAATATCTGGCAATGCACGCTTCTTTCTGCAAGTGAGAATCCACATTTTCAGATTTTCCAGGGTAGGGAATTCATTCAAGTTTTTTGTGCAATTGGGAGCCTCCTGCAACATCGATGAAAGACGTGTGCAGGCTTCACGCCCTGGCGTTGCAACTGATAGGGAAACAGATGGTGCTGCGAAAGCCATTCTTGGGAAAAAATCGCTGGAAACAACACAAAAGCCAAGGCGGGGAAATATTTGAAAGCGGCCTCTCGGATATTGGGGCTTTCTGTTTCAATATGGCCTTTGCCCTTCCTAAGATTAGTTTATAATAAAGTCAGATGCATGTCCTTGTCTGAACAAACCACACCTAGGATTTGCAAGCCGCTGACCATCACCCATTGGTTGGAGAGGGACAGATGTAGGAGACAGCTGTTTGCGGTTAAAGGCATTAACCACATTTATATGTTGTGTAATCATTTTCTCAGGGATCCAGCCCTGGAGCTCTTTTTCCCAAGGTCTTCATCTCAGTGTCCTGGCCCACAGAGGTCACTGCATTGGACACGCCAAATTACATCTATATTGCATCAATTTAGAGAAAAGAACACTCTTGCAAAATTTTTTGTTGTTTTATTTTTCTCTTTAGCAAGTTGCATTTGTTGAAGTAATTTCCCCTTTTGTTTTCATTGTCATTAGCAACTTTTTAGCCAGAAGGATCTCATCAAAACTTGTCATATTTTCTTTTGAGCGTAAGGGTGTAATGGGATATTTTCCCATTCATCTTGTCTGTTATTTACTGTTCAAGAAAATTACCTTTTCTCTGGGAACAAAAGAGGAGTGGCACAGTGTGAGCCAGAGGGTTGGACAAGGACAGGATTATATAGGGCTTTGTGAGACTTGGAAAAGTGTTGGTACTTTATTGTTATTCTTATTATTCTCTTATTCTAAGTGCAAAAAGAAGAGACTGTAGAGAGTAATTTATGATTTCAAAGGCTTTGATGGGTTATAAACGGAGAATAGTTTGGAGGAAGTTTATAATGAGAGGAACAGGGGGTTCTTCCAGTAGAGCCAGGAAGCTGAGGATGGAGGCTCAAACTAAAATGGCCACAGTGGAAAGAAACAAAAATGAATTCATGCGACTTTTAAGGCAGAAAAGCTAGAACAAGATGTTTCATCAGTCTGCTGTTTATTTGCACCATGGAATTTTTTAAATTCTGTTATTTATTTCTTTTAGGGTTGAACGTTTTATAAAAACTATGAGAAATTTAATAAGAAATATTGGAAAAGGCTGGGCGCAGTGGTTCATGCCTGTAATCCCAGCACTTGCGGAGGCTGAGGCGGGTGGATCACCTGAGCTCAGGAGTTCACGACCAGCCTGACCAACATGGTGAAGCCCCGTCTCTACTAAAAATACAAAAATTAGCTGGGCACAGTGGCATGTGCCTGTAATCCCAGCTACTCGGGAGGCTGAGGCAGGAGAATCGCTTGAACCCGGGAAGCGGAGGTTGTGGTGAGCCGAGATTGCACCACTGCACTCTAGCCTGGGCGACAGAGCAAGACTCTGTCTCAAAAAAAAAAAGAAATATTGGATAAGCAGATAGCACTAAGAAAGGTTGGTGCTACTTCTAGAGCAAATAAAATTTGTCTCATTCTGGAAATAAAATGTCTTTTCCAAATTAAATTAAGAGACAAATGTTTAGGGAGTTCTACTGTATTTTGGGCACAGAATAAAAATAAGAATACAATTTCCATATATAAATATAAATAAACAAATATAAAAATATAAACAAACTTCTAGGTAGGATGGTAGCAGGAGACTGGGCATATAAACCCACGGATCTCCAAGGAAAATCCATATCATTAGGCAGAATACCACAGTATTACCCAAACTTCACAGAATTTATCCCATTCAGAATTTGGCAGAAGGAAAATGAAGGGCTATGGAGAAGTAATCTGCAAACCACTTTCCCCGAACCCTAAAGAGCAGTAAACCAGTGCTATGGTCTGAAAGTTTGTGTTACCCCTAAATTCAGATGTTGAAATCCTAATTCCCAAGGAGATGGTGTTATGAGGTGGGGCCTTAGGGAGGTGATGAGATTCTGAGGGTGGAGCCTCATGAATGGGATGAGTATCCTTAGAAAAGGGACCCCAGAAAGCTCCCTCGTCCTTTCCACCATGGAAGGACACAACAAAAAGACACCATCTCTGAAGCAGAGAACCTTGATCAGATACCAAATCTTCTGGCACCTTAATCTTGAACTTTCAGCCTCCAGAAGTGTGAGCAATAAATTTCGATTGTTTATACATGTCCAGTCTAAGGAAATTTATAATTGCAGCCCAAATGGACCAAGAAAGCCAGAGGGAAAAAAATGAGAGTAGAAAAGAGACATAAAATGGATCCTCATTAATGCCCAAGGAGTTGCAATGAAGTATTGATCATGGGGTGAACACTCACACAACCAGAAAACTAGAAAAAGAACAATGGGTGCGCTTGCTCACGCCTGTAATCGCAACACTTTGGTAGGGTAAGGAGGGCAGGTCACTTGAGGTCAGGAGTTTGAGACCAGCCTGGCCAAAATGGTGAAACCCCATCTCTACTAAAATTACAAAAATTAGCCGGGCTCAGTAGCACGTGCCTGTAATCCCAGCTACTCTGGAGGATGAGACAAGAGAATTGCTTGAACCAGGGAGGCAGAGGCTGCAGTAAGCCGAGACTGCACCATTGCACTCCAGCCTGGGTGATAGAGTGAGACTCCACCTCAAAAAAAAGAAAGAAAGAAGAAAGAAAAGAAAGAAAAAGAAAAAGAAAGAAAGAAAGAAAAGAAAGAGGAAGAAAAAGAACAATGGTTTCTGAGTGAGGTCCACTAAACCTCCTTTTTAACAAATCCTGTCAACAGAGAAAAATTACTGCTCATCCAAAGAGGGATGAGGACTCCTGGAGGAGAGATAATTGCTATTTCTGAAACAGGTTTATTGCAAAAGCATGCAAAATATAGTAAAATTATGGTGAATTGCATAGACATGAAAACCTGCCTTGATGTAGGTAAAGTTTCTTAGGAAGTGGCAAATGTCAGATTACATCCTACGGAATATCAAGACTGAGAAATGGAAGAAAACTCAGGAAGTTCAAAACTCAAGAGACCAGTTTAATGTAACGAAAATGATAATACATTTGTTGTTGTTTCATTTTGTCTTAATGTGGAGAAGAGATTCAGCAAGACTATATAAAAGAAATCATTCAAGAAGACAAGCGTATTCAACCAAAAGAAATAGTAGAAGAAAACTTTTTTTGAATCGATGGAAGACCTAAGTCAACAGATGAAAGCAGCCCGATGAATTTGAAGACATGACAAATAATGCATTTTGAACCTTAATGCCCATGATAAAAGTAATCATGATAGAAAGGCAATATTTTCAATTCTAAAATAGTGGGCTAATATGTAAGGTCATGTTGATAAGCTCTGGATGGTGAATGGGAGTGGCTGAGGATTTGCACACTCAAATGTCTAGCCAGTGAGTTAATGACTGAGGCAGTGTGGGCTAAGGAGATGCAGGTGTAAATGCTAGGACCCAGAATTACATGCTGAATCACACTGAATCAACTCTAACTGAAAGTTCTTACTCCAGGATGTCAGCCAGAGATGGCGAGATTTTTTTGTAAGGGAAATCACCCAATACAACAGTTTTATAATTCACAAATTCTTATTACATTTTGAAGAATGCAACATCTCAAAGACCACATATATAGGCTGGCAAGCCCTGTTTTGCCCACAACTACTGGGTAATGACCTCAGCTCTGCACATCTGCTTTCTCCAAGCCACACACATGTAAAAAATGCTCAGCTTCCTTCCCCAGCGATACCCACTCCCCTGAACCTTACCTCTTTTCTCCTGTTTTTGAGGGTTGTACCATATCTTTTTGTATGTACCATGATTTCACTCTTCTGCTGGCTTGTTGGCTTTCTCCATTCTCTGTCTGCCACCTAAATTTGTAAGATTAGGACCAGCAGAGACAGAGGAGTGAAGGTGATATGGTTAGGCTTTGTGTCCCCACCCAAATCTCATCTTGAATTGTAATCCCCATAATTCCCACATGTCAAGGGAGAGACCAGGTGGAGGTAACTGGATTGTGGGGATGGTTTCTGCCATGCTGTTCTTATGATAACGAGTGAGTTCTCATGAGATCTGATGGTTTTATAAGGGGCTCTTCCCCCTTTGCTCAGCACTTCTCCTTCCTGCTGCCTTGTAAAGAAGGTGCCTGCTTCCCCTTCCTCCATGATTGTAAGTTTCCTGAATCCTCCTCAGCCATGTGGAACTGTGAGTCAATTAAACTTCTTTCCTTTATAAATTACCCAGTCTTGGGCAGTTCTTTATAGCAGTATGAAAACAGACTAACACAAAAGGGAAGAAAGATAAACCTAAGATGTGTATCCCAGTGTGTATGTTAGGAAAATGCATTGGAAGGGAGCAGAATTGCTTTGCCTGACAGAGCAAAGGAATTTGGGGGTTGTTGCCTAGCAGCAGTCCTTGAAAGGGGAGAAGGTAAATGGGAAAGAACCTCAAATAGACCAGGACGGCAACAGCACCCCAGGTCTTAAAGATAAAGGAGCATGGAGCGGTTCTCCTTGATAGGGATGGTGAAGGGAGTTTTACAATCAGCAAGGTCTGGTGTTCAGTGTTGTGATGTCTATGGTGCTCTCACTGTGTCACTAGCAAGAATGTAATGTCTACAGGTTTAACAAAGAAGGGACAAAGAGAAACAAGGGGAATGATGAAGGCAGGGCTCTGAACGCAGATAATATGAAGCAGGAAGGAAGGACGTAATGGTTGCACCAAGAGCCAGAATTTGGAGAGAACACGTCTTGGAGAATATAAGGGCCACTGCTGCCAATATCCACTTCCAGATAGCCTTGGAAATATTGGGAAGGTGACAAAAAAGTTCCTGTTGCAATGGGATGACTTCAGCTCTTTTATTTGGGTAGAAAAGGGAAACGTGACCTCAAGTGACTGAAGAGCTCTAAGCACTCAGGCAACACTTCCCAATGCCAATCTGATGAAATCCCCTCTTGGAATTCTGCAGATGGTTCAAAATAAAATCCCAAGTTTTTTGTAAGGCACCCAAGACTCTACTCGTCAGTCTCCTCTCTTTATATCATCTTGATATCCCTTGATTGGTCATCCTCAAAAGGAGAGATTCCGTCTCCATCACCCACAGAGGATAGGGAGCAATGTCTGGAGAGAGTTTTGGCTGTCACATTGGGGGTGCTAGTGGCATCTGGTGGGTAGAGCCCAGGGATGCTGCTCAACATCCTACAATGCAGAGGACAAAGGATTATCCAGCTGTAATGGTGGTAGCACCAAAGTGGATAAGCCTTGAAGTAGATCCGGTATGTTGTTTCTAACCTCCAACCAATGATAGACTCTTCTTTTCTTCCCCATCCCTTTCTGTTCACCTGGCTAAATCCTAATTATTCATACTTTTTTTGGTGGTCATTCTAATTTGAATGTCAGTACCAAGAATTGAGATGACTGTGCTTCTTATTCACAATCACCACCACTTATGGTGAGATCCGTCCTTTGTTAATCTGTTTCTTCCCCATTCCCCCCAGATCTCCACTCCTGACAACTCACAGTCCCTCCATGAAATCTGTTTGACACATGGCCCTTAACTATGCCTGTGGTTTATAAAATGCATGGTGTTGCCTTGTGAGTGTATGTTTTTCATTTATAGAAATGGTATTGTGCTATAAATAGCATTCCGGTTATTAATATCACTCACTCAACAAAAATGTTTGCAAGACTCAATGATGTTGCTGAATATACAACAACTTTACTGCCTATCAATTCATGGTAAGCATCTGACGCATTTTATGAGCTTGTGGAGTGATGCCTGCCTGAGTTGACCTTCATATTCTAACGCCACGTGGAATATCTGGAAAGTGTCCTTTCACACACCTCTGTTATAATTTCTCTAGGATGTGCTTCCCAGAAGCAAAGGGGAAGAATGAAATGGAACACAGGGAAGGAGGAGGATCCAATGTAAGAATGCAAAGGCTGGTGGGTGCAGTGGCTCACGCCCGTAATCCCAGCACTTTGGGAGGCCGAGATGGGTGGATCACTTGAGGCCAGGAGTTCAAGGCCATCCTAGGCAACATGTTGAAACCCCATCTCTACTAAAAATACAAAAGTTAGCTGGGCACAGTGGCATGTGTCTGTAGTCCCAGCTACTCTGGAGGCTGAGGCAGGAGAATTGCTTGAGCAAGGAAGGAAGTTGCAGTGAGCCAAGATCTTGCCACTGCACTCCAGCCTGGGCAACGAAGCAAGACCCTGTCTCAAAAAAATAAAATAAAATAAATAAAAAAGTAAGGGCTGAGTCATGTGCAGGTAGGACCTCCTGGGAAGCTTATTGATTGCTGCCATAAATTATATTGTTTTCTTCCAAGTTTGGCACCTGTCTTTTTTTTTAAAGCCTTCCTTGCACCTCAGCCCTGTCCCATCTGCTCTATTAGGTGATGCTTGTTAGTTGTAGCACCTACCCTTCCAACCCAGGAAGAGGGAGTCAAGTGACTTTAGCTTCTCCATCGTTTCTTCCTACAAGTTCCCCTCAATCCTCAAATACTATCCATAAAAATCGTGTGCTCCCATGAAAGTCCAGAGATCCCCTCTTTTCTCCAATGTGACATGTTCCGTCTCCTGCAATCAAACACTCAACAATTTATACCAAAGTTATCTCACTCTCCACCACCCAAGTGCACACAAGGGCTGGCCCAGATTCATTTCTTTTCATTCCCAGGTGGCTCTGTTAGTGTTGAGTTTCTTGAACTCAAGTTTTGCTAGATCACAGCGGATATACTCTCACACAGACAACAGCCTTTCATACTATTTTGTATTGTAGAACTATGCAAAAAGAAAGAGAGAGGGGGAGATGGGGGAGAGAGTAGGAGAGATTGCAGGGAGGGAGGGAGTGAAGAAAGGAAGGGAGGGAGGAAGGCAGGAATGCAAAAGAAAGAAAGAAAGAAAGAAAGAAAGAAAGAAAGAAAGAAAGAAAGAGAGAAAGAAAGAGAGGAAGGAAGGAAGGAAGGAAGGAAGGAAGGAAGGAAGGAAGGAAGGGGAAACAGGAAGGAAAGGAGAGAAAAAGAAAGAAAAAGACAGGAAGAAAGAAAAAACAAACAGAGAAAGGAAAAGAAAGAGAAAGAGAAAAGAGAGAAAGGAACAAATGAAGAAAGGAAAGAATGGTGGGAGAAGGACAGGAGTGAGAGAGGAAGGAAGAAAGGAAAAATGGAGGAAGGAAAAAATTTTTAAAAATAAATAATATAGGCATTATATATCTACCTATGACCTGGAAGCCCCCACTTTGAGTTGTTCCACCTTTCCCAACCAAACCAATGAACACCTTACATGCACTGATGGATTTAACTCCTAAAATAGGAGTGAAATATGACTGCTTAGTTTTTCAAATTCATTCAATTCATTACGGCATGCTTTCTCTCTCTTACACTAAATTTTTTTTTAAAGTTAGAGATACAATTAGTATCTTCTTCCAGCAATAGTGGCTTTGGCAGTATACAGTTTAGGCACAGTCTCAGCCATAATGACATCATCTAAGTTCAGAAAGAGAACAGAAAGAAAAAGAGCCACTGCGGAAGACAGAGTGCACTAAGTTAGGGCAGGGTCAACCTGCCACACCTGCAAACCACAGCCTCTCCTCCGTGGGACTCACTGCTTCCTCCCCTCCATCTCTCTAGGGCATGAATCGCGTCTCTAACACACGACTCTGTCTCTAATGCCCCACATCAGGGGTCCCCAAGCCCTAGGCCACACATGGGTACCAGTCCCTGGCCTGTTAGAAACTGGGCTGCATAACAGAAGGTGACTGCAGGTGAGCAAGCAAAGCTTCACCTGTATTTACAGCCGCTCCCCACCGCTCACAGTACTGCCTGAGCACCACCTCCTGACATGGGATTTCAGTGTGTACATTCCTACAAAAAACAAAACCAGGTGATCACTGGCTGGAAAGTGTTGACGGGAATACGGAGCCTACCCCTGAGTCCAAAGTGTTGATGTCCCAAACCCAGAAAGGGAAATCCGCTCAGTGGTTCGTTCCCCATTAGTAAACGCAAGAGCAACTGCTGCCTTCTGTGCATCCTGATTCTGGCAGTTCTTTTTTCTTTTTTTTGAGATGGAGTCTCACTCTGTCACCCAGGCTGGAGTGCAGTGGCGTGATCTCAGCTCACTGCAGCCTCTGCCTGCTGGGTTCACTCCTGCCTCAGCCTCCCAAGTAGCTGGGACCATAGGCACCCATCACCACGCCCAGCTAATTTTTTGTATTTTTAGTAGAGACGGGGTTTCACCATGCTGGCCAGCCTGGTCTCGAACTCCTGACCTCGTGATCCACCCGCCTTGGCCTCCCAAAGTACTGGGATTACAGGCGTGAGCCACCACGCCCGGCTCTTTTTTCTTTCCCTTTTTTCTCAGAATCTGAATTCGGGGAAGATTTTAATGGTTCTCAGTTCCATCATCAGCATTGTCATGGAACCCTGGAATCGTCTCACAGACATGTGTCTCCTTTCCTTCTTTTTATTCTCCAAGGTGGGAAGAGATGTATTATCTCTTGCTTTCTCCACTATCTCTTGGTTTCTCCCTTTTCTTGAATCTCAATAAAAATGTGGTTGTCCTGGAAAGTCTCATGGATGTGCACATTTTTATTGGTTGTGATTGTTAATCTACACGCACATGCTGCACGCAATTTCTGTGTAACGCAGGAATCAGTACTGATTGCACGCCCACTGTGTTTGCAGATACTACACTAAGTGATCGTTTCAAGGGGAAAAAAAAACAATTTAAAACTAACATGTTTTATTCTGTTGGCCATACTTAACTTAAATTCAGACTTTCGCTTTCTAGGCAATTGTTTTCCCATAACAAAATGTCATGAAAATTAAAAGCCATCGACTTTTTTTTTTAATCCAAAACGCTTTCCTTTGCCCAGAGAAATAAACTCCACCTGTATAAATATTAGTTGGGCAGGAAAGAACTGTTTACTTATTATTATAAAGCCTGAAAGGTACCAAGAAGGGAATCTTCCGTTTATTTTTTAAGGCAAAATAATATTTAAATCTGCTGCAACAGCAGGATGAGACGTGAGAAGCTAAATTAATAGGAAGAGAAAAACTTTAGTGAAATTTCACATTCCTATCTTCCAGTAGTTACCCTACATCACAAAATCACTGAGCATGTCTCATGCAGCATTGTATGTCTGCGGAGAGTGGGCTCAGCGAATGTCTAGTCCTGAAACAAATGCAGGCTGAATATAATTTTCCTCTCCAATATGAGGAGCTGTGCCAAGTCAGGATAAAGCCCTAGTGGGGAAGAATGTAACTGTTAGCCAATGACCACAGAGGCATCCTGGAAACAGCTACTTTTCTTGTTACTCTTTAGGCTATTTTAAAATACAATTTCTCTCTTTGCCAATCCTTCCACTCAATAAATGGGAAGCATGTTCTCTTATTTGCTAACATTTGTCATTTGTTTTCTTTAAGTCAATTGTATTTAGTCTTCTGTTTTAGTAAAAGCGTATGGGGAATGCTAGCTGATTATTCATCTGTCACAAACAATTTGCGACACTGCCCTTTAGGTAGGGATTTCAGTGTAGCAAATAAAAATACAGCCTACCCACCACCATAAGTATGACCCAAATGTTGTATGGGATATACTTACACTAAAACAAGATTTACTGTTTACCCCAAATTCAAATTTAACTGAGTGTCCTGTATTTTATCCGGGAACCCAACTTTTATGAGCTGAAACTATTGCTGTTTTGTTTGGTTGTTAAAGTACCATAGGGTATGATAATGATACCATTTTGGTGTGGGAGAGATGTTTCATCGTTGGCCTTCTGAAGAAACTACTGGAAGCCAGTCATGATGATGACAATGATTCCACTGTGGTCTGGGGGAAATATTTCACCATTAGCCTTCTGAAGAAACTAGAAGCCAGACATTGTTGCATTACAGTCTGCTTAGGGTTCTAGCTTCCCTCTTCAACAATGACAATTTGCTCTGAGGGTATCTGTAACTTTAAAAGTTCATACCCATCATTTGTAGCTAAACATACAACGCTAGGTGCAGTGGCTCACGTCTGTAATCCCAGCACTTAAAGAGGTCAAGGTAAGAAGATTGCTTGAGGCCAGGAGTTTGAGACCAGCCTGGGCAGCACAGTGAGAACCCATCATGTCTACCAAAATAATTTTAAAAATTAGCCAGGCGTGGTGTTGTGTGCCTGTAGTCCCAGCTACTGTGGAGGCTGAGGCAAGAGGATCACTTAAGACCAGGAGGTCAAGGCTGCAGTGAGCCATGATCGAACCACTGCACTCCAGCCTGGACAACAGAACAAGACCCTGTCTCAAAAAATAAAATTAAAATAAACATAAGACCTTCTCATTGTGAAATATGACATTCAGCTATTTAAATTATCTGAAAATAAGAACAAGTCTTTTAAACATGCAAGGAAAGACCAGCCATGGAATTGAAATGAATTAGAAATAAAGGTTGACTTCTACTTCTGGATTTTCTGAAACAAAATGAAAACATGTGAGTTTATCAGGTGCCCCAGGCACCACCTCATAACCCTGAAGTAGATTCTAAAATGATCCAGCCTGAGGCATTTACAAAATAAATAAAGAGGCCTTACATTTAATCAGTCCTATTAAAAAAAAAACATGAAAACATATAATAATAATTATTCTGCCTTGAGAGAACCAAAACTAAAGCGTAATCACTCCCACTAACCCACAACTACCTGGTTATAAAGCAAAAAGTTCCCGTTTTTGTACTCTTTCTTGGAATCCATAACTATTGGGACTGGATTCTTTGAAGAATACTAATTTTCCAATTATTCTGTTCTAAAAGTAGTCCTCTTCTTATTTCTAAGAATTCTAATTCACCCTTTTCTCAACTCTTTCCTTTAGCATAGAGGATAGTAATACCTGACACAGGTTTGCATCAGTGCACAGGACCATAACAGGGATGGAAACAGTAGGTATCCAATCTAACTCTGCTATCATCAAATAAATGAATAGTAGACATGCATTCATGAAATAGTAAGGCTAGATGTGGTTTCGAGGAAAGGGGAGGCCACCATAGGAGATGCTAAAACCGCCTTTGCAAAAATTATAACTGAGACAGTGTAAGAGATCTGATCTAACCAACTCCATCTTGCTTCTAACCTCCAAGCTGTCCTTGTCCATTCCTGGGCATAGGCCAAACTAACTTTGGGAGGGACTTAGTTTATAGTTTAAAACAAAGACAATAACAGCCCTTTCCTAAAACAAAATCCCCTTCTTTACTGGGGACTAGACTGCCCTTGCAGGACTAACAAATTAGCCACAAGACTAGAAATTATGGTTTAGGAGTCATGCAGCTGGAGGCTACAAGATCCCAAACCTCCCCAAATTGCTCCTGAGTGTCAGGCCTCTGAGCCCAAGCCAAGCCATTGCATCTCCTGTGACTTGCACGTATACATCCAGATGGCCTGAAGTAACTGAAGACCCACAAAAGTAGTAAAAATAGCCTTAACTGATGACATTCCACGGTTGTGATTTGTTTCTGCCCCACCCTAACTGATCAATGTACTTTGTAATCTCCCCCACCTTTAAGAAGGTTCTTTGTAATTCTCCCTACCCCTGAGAATGTACTTTGCGAGATCCACCCCCTGCCCCCAAAGCATTGCTCCAACTCCACCGCCTATCCCAAAACCTATAAGAACTAATGATAATCCACCACCCTTTGCTGACTCTCTTTTCAGACTCAGCCCGCCTGCACCCCGGTGATTAAAAGCTTTATTGCTCACACAAAGCCTGTTTGGTGGTCTCTTTACGTGGACGCACATGAAATTTGGTGCCATGACTCGGATCGGGGGACCTCCCTTGGGAGATCGATCCCCTGTCCTCCTGCTCTTTGCTCCGTGAGAAAGATCCACCTATGACCTCAGGTCCTCAGACTGACCAGCCCAAGAAACATCTCACCAATTTCAAATCTGGTAAGCAGCCTCTTTTTACTCTCTTCTCCAACCTCCCTCACTATCCCTCAACCACTTTCTCCTTTCAATCTTGGTGCCACACTTCAATCTCTCCCTTCTCTTAATTTCAAATCCTTTCATTTTCTGGTAGAGACACAGGAGACACGTTTTATCCGTGGACCCAAAACTCTGGCGCCAGTCACAGACTGGGAAGGCAGCCTTCCCTTGGTGTTTAATCATTGCAGGGATGCCTCTCTGATTATTCACCCACGTTTCAAAGGTGTCAGACCACGCAGGGATGCCTGCCTTGGTCCTTCACCCTTAGCAGCAAGTCCTGCTTTCCTGAGGCAGGGGCAAGTACCCCTCAACCCCTTCTCCTTCACCCTTAGAGGCAAGTCCCGCTTTTCTGGGGCAGGGGCAAGTACCCCTCAACCCCTTCTCCTTCACCCTTAGCAGCAAGTCCTGCTTTTCTGGGGGAGGGGCAAGTACCCCTCAACCCCTTCTCCTTCACCCTTAGCAGCAAGTCCTGCTTTTCTGGGGGAGGGGCAAGTACCCCTCAACCCCTTCTCCTTCACCCTTAGCGGCAAGTCCTGCTTTTCTAGGGGGCAAGAACCCCCAATCGCTTATTTCTGCACCCCAACCTCTTATCTCTGTGCCCCAATCCCTTATTTCCCTGCCCCAACCTCTTATATCTCTGTACCCCAACCCTTATTTCCATGCCCCAACCCCTTCTCTGCTTTCCTGGAGAGCAAGAACCCCCCACCCCTTCTCCGTGTCTCTACTCTTTTCTCTGGGCTTGCCTCCTTCACTATGGGCAAGCTTCCACCTTCCATTCCTCCTCCTTCTCCCTTGGCCTGTGTTCTTAAGAACTTAAAACCTCTTCAACTCTCACCTGACCTAAAATCTAAGCATCTTATTTTCTTCTGCAATGCCGCTTGACTCCAATACAAACTCGACAGTAGTTCCAAATAGCCAGAAAACAGCACTTTCAATTTTTCCATCCTACAAGATATAAATAATTCTTGTCATAAAATGGGCGAATGGTCTGAGGTGCCTGATATCCAGGCATTCTTTTACACATCAGTCCCTTCCTAGTCTCTGTGCCCAATGCAACTCATCCCGAATCTTCCTTCTTTCCCTCCCACCTGTCCCCTCAGTCCCAACCCCAAGCATCGCTGAGTCTTTCTAATCTTCCTTTTCTACAGACCCATCTGACCTCTCCCCTCCTCCCCAGGCTGCTCCTCCCCAGGCCGAGCTAGGTCCCAATTCTTCCTCAGCCTCCACTCCTCCACCCTATAATCCTTTTATCACCTCCCCTCCTCACACCAGGTCCGGCTTACAGTTTCGTTCTGTGACTAGCCCTCCCCCACCTGCCCAGCAATTTACTCTTAAAAAGGTGGCTGGAGCTAAAGGCATAGTCAAGGTTAATGCTCCTTTTTCTTCATCCCAAATCAGATAGCATTTAGGCTTTTTTTCATCGAATGTAAAAACCCAGCCCAGTTCATGGCTTGTTTGGCAGCAACCCTGAGATGCTTTACAGCCCTAGACCCTAAAAGGTCAAAAGGCCGTCTTATTCTCAATATACATTTTATTGCCCAATCTGCTCCCAACATTAAATAAAACTCCAAAAATTAAATTCTGGCCCTCAAACCCCACAACAGGACTTAATTAACCTCACCTTCAAGGTGTACAATAATAGAAAAAAGTTGCAATTCCTTGCCTCCACTGTGAGACAAACCCCAGCCACATCTCCAGCACACAAGAATTTCCAAACGCCTGAACTGCAGCAGCCAGGCTTTCCACCAGAACCTCCTCCCCCAGGAGCTTGCTACAAGTGCCAGAAATCGGACCACCAGGCCAAGGAATGCCCGCAGCCTGGGATTCCTCCTAAGCTGCATCCCATCTGTGTGGGACCCCACTGAAAATCGGACTGTTCAACTCACCTGGCAGCCACTCCCAGAGCCCCTGGAACTCTGGCCCAAGGCTCTCTGACTCCTTCCCAGATCTTCTCGGCTTAGCAGCTGAAGACTGACGCTGCCCGATCGCCTCGGAAGCCCCCTAAACCATCATGGATGCCGAGCTTCAGGTAACTCTCACAGTGGAGGGTAAGTCTGTCCCCTTCTTAATCAATACGGAGGCTACCTACTCCACATTACCTTCTTTTCAAGGGCCTGTTTCCCTTGCCTCTGTAACTGTTGTAGGTATTGACAGCCAGGCTTCTAAACCTCTTAAAACTCCCCAATTCTGGTGCCAACTTAGACAATACTCTTTTAAGCACTCCTTTTTAGTTATCCCCACCTGCCCAGTTCCCTTATTAGGCTGAGACACTTTAACTAAATTATCTGCTTCCCTGACTATTCCTGGACTACGGCCACATGTCATTGCCGCCCTTCTCCCCAACCCAAAGCCTCCTTCACATCTTCCTCTCGTATCCCCCCACCTTAACCCACAAGTATGGGACATCTCTACTCCTTCCGTGGCAACCGATCACATGCCTGTTACCATCCCATTAAAACCTAATCACCCTTACCCCGCTCAACGCCAATATCCCATCCCACAGCACACTTTAAAAGGATTAAAGCCTGTTATCACTCGCCTGCTACAGCACGGGCTTCTAAAACCTATAACTCTCCTTACAATTCCCCCATTTTACCTGTCCTAAAACCAGACAAAGCTTACAAGTTAGTTCAGAATCTGCACCTTATCAACCAAATTGTCTTGCCTATCCACCCCGTGGTGCCAAACCCATATACTCTCCTATCCTTAATACCTCCCTCTACTACCCATTATTCTGTTCTGGATCTCAAACATGCCTTCTTTACTATTCCTTTGCACCCTTCATCCCAGCCTCTTTTTGCTTTCACTTAGACTGACCGTGACACCCATTAGGCTCAGCAAATTACCTGGGCTGTACTGCCGCAAGGCTTCACAGACAGCCCCCATTACTTCAGTCAAGCCCAAATTTCATCCTCATCTGTTACCTATCTCGGCATAATTCTCATAAAAACACACGTGTTCTCCCTGCTGATCGTGTCCGATTAATCTCCCAAACCTCAATCCCTTACAAAACAACTCCTTTCCTTCCTAGGCATGGTTAGTGCGGTCAGAATTCTTACACAAGAGCCAGGACCGCACCTTGTAGCCTTTCTGTCCAAACAACTTGACCTTACTGTTTTAGCCTAGCCCTCATATCTGCGTGCAGCGGCTGCCACTGCTTTAATACTTTTAGAGGCCCTAAAAATCACAAACTATGCTCAACTCACTCTCTACATTTCTCATAACTTCCAAAATCTATTTTCTTCCTCATACCTGACGCATATACTTTCTGCTCCCTGGCTCCTTCAGCTGTACTCACTCTTTGTTAAGTCCCACAATTACCATTGTTCCTGGCCCAGACTTCAATCTGGCCTCCCACATTATTCCTGATACCACATCTGACCCCCATGACTGTATCTCTCTGATCCACCTGACATTCACCCCATTTCCCCATATTTCCTTCTTTCCTGTTCCTCACCCTGATCACGCTTGATTTATTGATGGCAGTTCCACTAGGCCTAATCGCCACACACCAGCAAAGGCAGGCTATGCTATAGTACAAGCCACTAGCCCGCCTCTTAGAACCTCTCATTTCCTTTCCATTGTGGAAATCTATCCTCAAGGAAATAACTTCTCAGTGTTCCATCTGCTATTCTACTACTCCTCAGGGACTATTCAGGCCCCCTCCCTTCCCTACACACCAAGCTCGAGGATTTGCCCCCACCCAGGACTGGCAAATGAGCTTTACTCAACATGCCCCGAGTCAGAAAACTAAAATACCTCTAAGTAGACACTTTCACTGGATAGGTAGAGGCCTTTCCCACAGGGTCTGAGAAGGCCGCCGCAGTCATTTCTTCCCTTCTGTCAGACACAATTGCTCAGTTTAGCCTTCCCACCTCTATACAGTCTGATAACAGACCGGCCTTTATTAGTCAAATCAGCCAAGCAGTTTTTCAGGCTCTTAGTATTCAGTGAAACCTTTATATCCCTTACGGTCCTCCGTCTTCAGGAAAAGTAGAAAGGACTAAAGGTCTTTTAAAAACACACCTCACCAAGCTCAGCCACCAACTTAAAAAGGACTGGACAATACTTTTACCACTTTCGCTTCTCAGAATTCAGGCCCATCCTTGGAATGCTACAAGGTACAGCCCATTTGAGCTCCTTTTTATTAGGCCCCAGTCTCATTCCAGACACCGGACCAACTTAGACTGTGCCCCCAAAAAACTTGTCATCCCTACTATCTTCTGTCTAGTCATACTCCTATTCACCGTTCTCAACTACTCACACATGCCCTGCTCTTGTTTACACTGCCGGTTTACACTGTTTCTCCAAGCCATCACAGCTGATATCTCCTGGTGCTATCCCCAAACTGCCACTCTTAGCTCTTGAAGTAAATAAATAATCTTTGCTGGCAGGACTATGCTGAATCTCCTTAGGCACTCTCTAATCAGATGTCCTAGGTCCTCCCAATTCTTAGACCTTTTATACCTGTTTTTCTCCTTCTCTTATTCCATTTAGTTTTTCAATTCATACAGAACCGTATCCAGGCCATCAGCAATAATTCTACATGACAAATGTTTCTTCTAACAACCCCACAATATCACCCCTTACCATAAAATCTTCCTTCAGCTTAATCGCTCCCACTCTAGGTTCCCATGCCACCCCTAATCCCGCTTGAAGCAGCCCTGAGAAACATCTCCCATTCTCTCTCCATACCACCCCCCAAAAAATTTTCGCCGCCCCAAGACTTCAACACTATTTTGTTTTATTTTTCTTGTTAATATAAGAAGGCAGGAATGTCAGGCGTCTGAGCCCAAGCCAAGCCATCGCATCCCCTGTGACTTGCACGTATACATCCAGATGGCCTGAAGTAACTGAAGATCCACAAAAGAAGTAAAAATAGCCTTAACTGATGACATTCCACCATTGTGATTTGTTTTTGCCCCACCCTAACTGATCAATGTACTTTGTAATCTCCCCCACCCTTAAGAAGGTTCTTTGTAATTCTCCCTACCCCTGAGAATGTACTTTGCGAGATCTACCCCCTGCCCCCAAAGCATTGCTCCAACTCCACCGCCTATCCCAAAACCTATAAGAACTAATGATAATCCACCATGCTTTGCTGACTCTCTTTTCGGACTCAGCCCGCCTGCACCCCGGTGATTAAAAGCTTTATTGCTCACACAAAGCCTGTTTGGTGGCCTCTTCACAGGGACGCACATGAAACTGAGGATCACATCACTACTGTAAAACCTAAGATCACTAAGAGTTTTATGGTTATTTATCAGACTATTTTTCCTTGTTTTGGTTATTAGTGTCTTCTTTAGTACTTTTAATACAGAAGAGCATATATTTTTAAATAAGCAATGTATGCATATCGTAAGAAAACTCAAATAATATGGGCTTTATCTCTTATCATGTTCTACAAATAGTAATCATTAAAAGATGGTCAATTATTACTTTTCAGTGTTCGTCAAATGAATACATATTTTACAATATCACCCAGAAAAGAAGTAACCAATGAAGGCCAGGTGCGGTGGCTCATGCCTGTAATCCCAGCACTTTGGGAGGCAGGCAGATCACGAGGTCAGGAGATCGAGAACTGGTAACACAGGAAAACTCTAAAAAAAAAAAAAACAGCGTGGTGGATGCAATCAGCTAGAAGTGAAAAAAATAATCAGACCGAGCTTGTAGTGACGAGATTGCACCACTGCACCAGCCTGGCGAAGACAAAAAAAAAAAAAAAAAAAAAAAAAAAAAAAAAAAAATCGTATAAAAAGCAACCTGTGGTCAGGGGTGGGCTCACGCCTATAAACCTAGCACTTTGGGAGGCCGAGGCGGGTGGATCACCTGAGGTCAGGAGTTGGAGACCAGCCTGGCCAACATGGCAAAATCCCATCTCTACTGAAAATATAAAAATTAGCCAGGCATGGTGGTACGCAACTGTAATCCCAGCTACTTGGGAGACTGTGGCACGAGAATCACTTGAACCTGGGAGGCAGAGGTTACAGTGAGCCGAGATCGCCCCACTGCACTCCAGCCTGGGCGATAAAAACATAAAAAAAGTAACTTGCGGCCAGGGATGGTGGTTCACGTCTGTAATCCCAGCACTTTGGGAGGCTGAGGCAGGAGGACTACTTGAGGCCAGCCTGGGCAACAGAGCAAGACCCCAGCTCTACAAAAAAAAATTCAAAAATTAACTGAGTGTGGTGGTACATGCCTGTGGTCCCAGCGACTCGGGAGGCTGAGGTGGGAGGATTGCTTGAGCCCAGGAGATCAGGTCTGCAGTGAGCTATGATAGCACCACTGCACTCCAGCCTGGGACACAGAGCAAGATCCTATCTCAAAAATAAATAAATATCCTCAGTGGTCTTGAAGTGTTAAAAAAAAAAAAAAAAAAAAAAACTAAAGAAACTTAAAAATTAATTAAAGAAACCTGCAGAAAAATCTATACTAGATTATTAACCTCAATTATTGAAAAATGCAAATCAAAACGTAATACTTTTTACCTATGCAATTGGCAAAGAAAATTCAAAAGTATAATAACACTTATGATAGCAAGTGTCTGAGGAAAAGTGTGTTAACAGAACAACTTAAGCCGCATTAAATTTAAAAGAGTTGAATTGAGCAAAGAACAATTTGCGAATTGGGATGGCGCCCAAGCCCGAGTCGGCTCTGAGATTCCAGCGCAGCCACGTGGTGGGAGATTTGCGGACACAAAAAGGAAAGCGACATACGGAAAATGGAAGTGAGATTCAGAAACAGCTGGTTTGGTGACAGCTCGGCATTTGCCTTATTTGGGCACAATTTGAACAGTTGGCTCCATCTGATTGGCTGAAAGTCAGTGATGGGCATAAGAGTAGGTATGGTCCTTCCACATCTCCACTTGCTAGATTTCACAATGTGCCAAGAAAGCTTTGGGTTGAACTTAAAATACGTAAGGAGGCAGCTTTAGGCTAAACTTGATTTCACAAGTATTTTTTGGTTGTTTTCTATTTAAACTATTGAGTATAAACAAGAGGAGTATTAAATTTTCTGGAGGCCAGTTTGCCAATGTTAAAATGTAAAATGCCTGTAAGTAACAAGTTTAAGGGTGAGAGGTGTGGCAGGAGGTATTCATCTATCTTCTTTTCATGTGCCAATGTGTCCATTCAAAATACTGGAGGGGGAACAAGAAAGAATGATGGAGAAGCCACATTTCTGCCACATTCCTGATGTGGGTGGGTGGTGTTTACTGGCTTGGCTTAATTCCTCCTGACCCTCCTAGCAGGCAGGACAGTCTAAGGAAAAGACTAGAAGACCTTAAATGAAGCCCCTTAGCTCCCAAGCGCACCATAAAAAGGGGAGAAAGAGGAGGGGCCTTGCAAATGCTTCTTGCTTCCTCTGGGGACCCTAAGTCAATCCATGATGCCCCCTGGCTTGTTCCAGCTCTTTTGAGATGACTGTTAAAATATTCAAGACTAGAGGACGGGCGCGGTGGCTTACATCTATAATCCCAGCACTTTGGGAGGCTGAAGCTGGTGGATCATCTGAGGTTGGGAGTTTGAGACCAGCCTGGCCAACTGGTGAAACCCCACCTCTACTAAAAATACAAAAAAAAAAAAAAAATTAGCAGGGCATGGTGGCAGGTGCCTGTAATCCCAGCTACTCGGGAGGCTGAGGCAGGAGAATCACTTGAACCTGGGAGGCGGAGGTTGCAGTGGGCCGAGATCGTGCTGCTGCACTCCAGCCTGGGCAACAAGAGTGAAACTCCATCGCAAAAAAAAAAAAATCAAGAATTTTATGACCTAGTTGTTAAACTGTTGGCAGCTTGAAATCAATTATGGGAAGAGTTAGGATTTACACCACAGCACTGGCAAACGCTACAAATCGGGGCTTTACTTTACCCAGAGGAAGTGGCTCACCAGCACACCACTCTTCTCCTTCTCCGTTTTTTTTGTTTGTTTGTTTTGTTTTTTTGAGGCAGGGTCTTGCTCTGTCACCCACACAGATACATCCAGATGGCCTGAAGCAACTGAAGAATCACAAAAGAAGTGAAAATGGGCCGGGCACAGTGGCTCACGCCTGTAATCCCAGCACTTTGGGAGGCCGAGGCAGGTGGATCACGAGGTCAGGAGATCAAGAACATCCTGGCTAACACAGTGAAACCCCGTCTCTACTAAAAATACAAAAAAATTAGCTGGGCATGGTGGCGGGCGCCTGTAGTCCCAACTACTCGGGAGGCTGGGGCAGGAAGTGAAAATGTCTGGTTCCTGCCTTAACTAACTGATGACATTACCTTGTGAAATTCCTTCTCCTGGCTCAGAAGCTCCCCCACTGAGCACCTTGTGACCCCCGCCCCTGCCCACCAGAAAGCAACCCCCCTTGACTGTAATTTTCCACTACCTACCCAAATCATATAAAACGGCCCCATCCCATCTCCCTTTGCTGACTCTCTTCTTGGACTCAGCCTGAAGAGTCACCCTTTCATTGGTGCCGTGACTCGGATTGGGACTCCCCGCCTTTGGTGGGACCCCAATCCCTCTCAGGCTCAGACCAGGCCCCGGTCAGTCTTCGCCCATTTTCCTGTTCGCCACGCTCTTCGCCCACCACCGGCCTCATCTCGGTAAGTTTTCCCCTCCTGGGCCTACCTCTCGGGCAAATCGCCAGACCGTAGCCACTCCCGTGACAAACACATTTCACCCGACGCCCCTACGGCAGTGGTAGGCCCCTATCATTCGCTTCCCCTCCTCGACCCACAGGGAACGGAGTTTTCTCCCTCTCCTCCTCGCTCGTCCGGCCTGAGCCTCCACGCCATACTGTTGGCGACAAAAATCTTGGTACCAAGTGGCTCACGGTCCCTCGGCCATCCTGTTGGCCCTTCAGTCCCTTCGCCTTGGTGACAACCAACCGAAGGCTCTGAACCTGGTTACAGTGTTCGGCTAATTAGGGGACGCCCTCTTAGCCATCACTGCCCCTTCTCCCACTATGGGAGGCTCCGCATCCCTGCCGGCCAACTCTCCCCTAAAATGCCTTCTAGACAATCTGGCTACCCTAGGCCTTGCCGCCAACCTCAAACCTAAACGCTTAATCAAATTCACAACCCCTTAAACAACCAAAATAAATGGCCCATTTATAGGCCTCTAAATATTGTGAGCGAACAGGAGAATGGGAAGAGATCCCCTATGCCCACCGCCCCCGTGTAACCCTCAACATCTTATCGCTGCCCCACCTTCCCCCGATCTTAACTCCATATCACCACCCTCAGCCCCACCCTCCGGCCGCCGCCCAGCCAGCGGCGGCCCCGCCCCTTACCACTTCCCCCCAACCTCTCTTTTCTTTCCCCTTCCTCCGCAACCTCCGCCGCTCAGCCCTCCCACCACTCGTTCCAGATCACACCTCTCCGTCCTCGCCCCTCTTACAGAAGTTGCAGGGGCAGAAGGCATTCTTTGTGTCCATTTTCCCTTCTCTATGGCTAACTTATAAACGCTTAGGCTCTTACACTTCTAACTCCGCCTCTTATATCAAATTTTCTCTAACCCCCTCCTTCTCAAGAAGCGCAGGCAGGTCTAGGAGCAGGCCCGTACTTATGCAGATCAGGTTCACCAAACAACCCCAGCCCTACCCATCGGGGCGCAGGCAGTCCCCGAACACGACCCTGGCTGGGACTATAACTCCCAGAGCGGTGTCTTGGCCCGAGACACTTCCCACCTGTTTAATAACAGGTCTCGCAAGGCAGCCCAAAAGGCAGTCAATTTTGAAAAACTTCACGAAATCATTCAGGAAAAACATGAAAACCCGTCCACCTTCCTCGCCCGCCTTACACAGGCACTCCAACAATACACCAACATAGACCCCGAAGCCCCCGACGGCAGGCAACTTCTCATGTCCCATTTCTTCGCACAAAGCTTCCCAGACATTCGGGCCAAACTAAAAAAGCTAGACAGAGGTCCCTTTACCCCACAGACCGAGATCCTCGCCACCGCATTCGAAGTCTACCACAACCGTGACGAGCAGGCAAGGAGGCAAAAGTGCCAGATGTTGGCTCAGGCCTTCAAGACCTCAACCCGGCCTATCAGACGCCATGCCTCTATGTCCACCACTCACCGCCAACCCCCCGGACCCTGCTTTAAATGTGGGAACGAAGGTCATTGGGCCCGTCAATGTCCTAATCCTAGGCCACCCAAACGACCGTGCCCCAAGTGCCAACAGTCCGGCCACTGGGCGACCGACTGCCCCAGCTTCCCTGGGGGAGCTGGGCCAGACCCCCGTCCTGAAGCCGATCTCATTGGGTTAGTGGCCTACAACTGACGGGGCCCTGGGACCTCTTCCCCAACACACACCATCACCACACAGGAGCCCAGGGTGCCTCTTACAGTGGATGGGCGTCTCGTCATTTTCCTCCTTAATACCGGAGCTACTTTCTCGGTTCTGCAGGAGTATTGGGGCGCTGTCTCCACCTCTGGCCCTCCCATAGTCCAGGCACGAGGCCAGACCATCCATACGCCCAATGACTACCCCGCCTAAAGGCTCCTACCATGACCCTGAGGAATGACCGCGTCCTCCAAAACACACAGGTGAAAGAACTCATAATAGATAAAATGATCTCGTTTTCCAGAGCACCCTCTTTACCTTCCTATTTGCTCTTTGCCCATATATCCCTCCTACTTCCTTGGATACCTCATACAACCACCCCTCCCCTTCCACTAGCTCCTAATTCCCTCTACAAGACTCTCAACTTAACTCACACTCTGTTAAACCAGTCCAATCCTTCCCTGGCAAATGACTGTTGGCTGTGTATCTCTCTATCAACCTCTGGCTATGTTGCCACTCCCATTCCCGCAAAAAACTAGGTCTTCACCAACTTGACCTACCACCCTCGTTATGAAGGAAAAGACCCTTTCCAACTTCTAAACATGCAGTCATTAGCCGACTTCCCCATCTCTGATACGACCAAAAATACCATGACAGGACGTGCAACCCAACTTTTGCTTTCTTACATTTCCAACACCACCCGTTACACAAACAATAAAAAGCCCATACACGGCCCTGTAACCACAAATACTATTTTAACTTTCCAAGCCCCTTTATGCATACAATGCAACCTGTCATCTGGCCTGCCTCTAGGGCACCTACCGCCGCATCAGTGTAATTACACCCTACAACTTCAAGCCCCAATGGATCATGCTAGCTTTCAAGTCACCCAAACAGCTCCATTCAACCAGCCTGTCCGCTTCTCTGGGCCCCCCAAAATCATCACCTCCTCCCTACTCAACAAACAGTCCGGGTTCTGTGATGGCAGACACACTCCCTGCATGACCATTCACCCCTGGACTCCCTGCAGCAGCGCCCCCACCATTAGTGAGTGCCTTCTCATCCCCTCTTTCAATCGCTCTCTCGAATGGCTCCTAGTAGATACAAAACGTTTTTTCCTCCAATGGGAAAATAAAACACAGGGAGCCACTCAGTTTGCTCCCAACACCCCTTTCCAGCCGCTCACTGGAGCTACCTTGGCAAGTACTCTAGGAGTATGGGAGAATGAAAACAACAAACTCACACACCTTTTTAACATACATAACGAGTTCTGTCTACCCAGCCAAGGCATATTCTTCTTATGTGGAATGTCAACCTATATCTGCCTCCCCACTAACTGGACAGGCACCTGCACCTTAGTCTTTCTAAGCCCCCACACTGACATTGCCCCAGGGAATCAGACCTTATCAGTACCCCTCAAAGCTCAAGTCCGTCAGCGGAGAGCCGTGCAACTAATACCCCTACTTATAGGATTAGAAATAGCCACTGCCACAGGGACTGGAATAGCCAGCTTGTCCACGTCATTATCCTACTACCACACCCTCTCAAAAGATTTCTCAGACAGTTTACAGGAAATAACAAAATCTATTCTTACTTTACAATCTCAAATAGACTCTTTAGCAGCAGTGACTCTCCAAAACCGCAGAGGCCTGGACCTCCTCACTGCTGAAAAAGGAGGACTCTGCATCTTCTTAGGGGAAGAGTGTTGTTTTTACACTAATCAGTCAGGGATAGTGCGAGATGCTGCCCAGCGTATACAGGACAAGGCTTCTGAGATCAGACAACGCATCTCAGATTCTCGTTCCTTCTCCTGGGACACTCTAAAAATGCCTCTTTTAGCTTGGGTCCTACCGTTTCTTGGACCCCTCTTAGGCATAGCGGCCTTGTGTATTCTCCTCCCTCGCCTAATAAAGTTCATACAACAACGAATCTCCTGCTTATCTAACCAGACTTTTAACCAGCCTCTCGTTAGGCACTACCAACTCCTAGCAACCGAAGAAGATGACCAGGACTCACCTACCCACGGCCTCCACCTCCAGGACCTGTAATTTCTTAGATTTCCTCCAGGCGCTCCAAGAAGATACATGGCTCATAGCAGATCCTTCCCTGCCATACGGATGGCTCGCGTCCATAGATGACCTCTACTTACAAGGGACATCTTTAGACTTCACACCCCGGGAAGTGTTCACCTTCAGCGCCGTCTTCCTTGGCCTCCTGCTATTGCTCTGCCCCTACAGTCCTCCAATATCCTTTCCCACGACGCCCCCGTTCAGCAAGAAGTAGCCAGACGAACAGCGACACCCACCTCCCCACTTCTTAAAAAACAAAAAAGGGAGGAATGTTAGGTAACTAGAGCACCCTAATGGCGCTGGTTCCGGGTTCTTCTTCCTCAATGCAAGCCCGCCAAAGGAAAAACCAATCAGAGAGAGGTATTTTTCCCGCCTCGCTCTAAGCCCCACCCCAACCAATCACAAACATCCACGCAGCCCTCCTGGGCATAAAAGAAGCAAACCCCCCACCTCTCTCTCTCTCTCTCTCTCTCTCCCTCCCCCTCCCCTCCCCTCTCCCCTCCTCTCCCCCCCTCTCCCCTCCCTCTCTCCCCCTCTCTCTCTCCCCCTCCCTCCCTCCCCCCCTCCCCCCCTCTCTCCCCCTCTCTCTCTCCCCCTCTCTCTCCCCCTCTCTCTCCCCTCTCTCCCTCTCTCTCCCTCTCCCTCTCCCTCTCCCTCTCCCTCTCCCTCTCCCTCTCCCTCTCCCTCTCCCTCTCCCTCTCCTCTCTTCTCTCTCTCTCTCCTGCTCTGCCTAGCCTGCCACCTCCAATAAAGATCTCTTGGCTGAGCCGGTGTGCCGTGGTCTTAAGTCTCAGCGTCACTCTTTCACATCCTGCCTGCACCCAGGTGATTAAAAAGCTTTATTGCTCACACAAAGCCTGTTTGGTGGTCTCTTCACACAGACGCGTGTGACAGAATGCAGTGGTGCAATCATAGCTCACTGCAGCCTCGACCTCCTAGGCTCAAGCGATCCTCCTACCTCAGCCTCCAAAGTAGCTGGGGCCACAGGTGCACACCACCACCACACTCAACTAATTTTATTTCTTGTAGAGATGAGGTCTTGCTGTGTTGCCCAGGCTGGTCTTGAACTCCTAGGCTGAAGTGATCCTCCTGCCTTGGCCTGCCGAAGTGCTGGGATTACAGGCGTGAGCCACTGTGTCCACCACGACAGAGTTTTCCATTCTCTTAATGTTTTTTTGTTTGTTTGTTTGTTTTTATTTTAACGATACAGGAGACTTAATCTCTTAGAGTCTTGAGAGGACAGTGGCAGCCTGATATTTAAGGAGTTCTTTTCGTCTGGTCAGCCACTGGCTGGTTTTTAAGGCGTGATGATAGGGCTCCAATGAGTGGAGGAACACCAGGGTTCTTGGTCCTCGCGCTGGTTTTGATAAAACGACATGGACACATGTGGAGTGGTTTAAAGGAGTGGAGAGTTTAATAGGCAAGAAAGAAGGGAGAAGAAAGAAGCTCCCCTGTACAGAGACAGAGGCGGGGGTGGGGGGAGCTCCAAAGGCGAGAGGGGAGGCCCCTCCTGCTGGGGTTACCGGCCAGTTATATGAGGAGGCTGGAGTAGGCGATCTGATTTGCATAGGGCTTAGGGGATTGGTTTGACCAGCATGTCGTTTAGGTAGCCGCGAAAAAAACTGGCCTTCCCACCCTAGCCTTTTAATATGCAAATGTGGGGCGCCATGATGTTCTACACAGGTGGGGATATGTGGGGGCAGCCCGTGCTGCCAGGCACATATTGGGCAAGGGTAAGAAGAAGAGGGCGGGAATCGCCATGTTTGGATGGACCCGGTTTCTAACGGCCTGTATTTGCATATCAAAGGTTGCCCGCCGAGTCTAAGAGCGGGGGGCTTTCCTGATAGACAAGAAACGTTTCTGGAGCTGATTTAAAAGAAATGAAAACTTTCCAAGGACCCCTTTTCCTCTCTATCTGCCTAAAATAATTTCTTAATAACTCCTACCACAATGAGAATGCCAGTGGTAGTGGAGATAGAGCAAAAAGCAAATGTGGGGCAAAAGTCCGGAATGCCTGTAGGAAAACTCTGAGGTACTAGAGAGTTCTGGGAAAAAAGCAGGTTTCCAGCAGCCTAAATGTACATTTTAGCAGAAAAAAATGCCTTCCATGAGCAACTTTCACTTAATACAAAGGGGAAGGGTAAACTTAGGAACAAAAATAATTCTAAATATAGAAATAAAATGCACGGGGCCGAGCACGGTGGCTCGTGCCTGTCATCCCAGCACTTTGGGAGGCCGAGGCAGGTGGATCACCTGAGGTCGGGAGTTCGAGACCAGCCTGGCCAACATGGGGAACCCCCGTCTCTACTAAAAATACAAATATCAGCCAGGCGCGGTTGCGGGCGCCTGTAATCCCAGCTACTTGGGAGGCTGAGTAACGAGAATCACTTGAACCCGGGAGGCGGACGTTGTAGTGAGTCAAGATCGCGCCACTGCACTCCTGCCTGGGCGACAAGAGCGAGACTCCATCTCAAAAAAAAAAAAAAAAAAGAAATAAAATGCACTGTAATCTCACTATTATTCAATATAATTGGCAAATGAGACAATAAACTACTTCAGAACATCTACTAATTTACTTCCAAATGTTACAGAAATATGGCAGGTCCACATCTACTAGTGAATATTCACATGTTACACACAGACTATAAAACAAAACACAAAATGGGCACTCATAACAAATAAAAGTTTTATTTCACATTAATAACCTAACATGACATGGGAACACTTTACTATGTGATTAGTTGCAAAGTTCAGAAGTTGGAGGAATGGGGAAAGATGGTTTATAACAATTTTTTTTTTGAGACGGAGTCTCGCTCTTATCACCCAGGCTGGAGTGCAGTGGCGTGATCTCAGCTCACTGCAACCTCCGCCTCCCGGGTTCAAGTGATTCTCCTGCTTCAGCCTCCTGAGTAGCTGGGATTACAGGTACCCGCCACCACACCTGGCTAATTTTTGTATTTTTAGTAGAGATGGAGTTTCACCATGTTGGCCAGGCTGGTCTCGAACTCCTGACCTTAGGTGATCCACCTGCGTCAGCCTCCCAAAGTGCTAGGATTACAGGCGAGAGCCACCACGCCCGGCCTGTAACAATTTACTTAGAACTTTTCCTTTGAAGTCTGACTACTTGAATGCAAGTATTTCAAACAAAAAGGAGTTAAATATCACATTTGCTACGGGTGCAATTTAGAGATAGCTTCACAGATGGTGGGAACGTACCTTAGTATCGCCATTATGGAAAACAGTGTGGAAGTTCCTCAAAAAACTACAAACAGAACTAGTATATGACCCAGCAATCCCACGACTGGGTATTTGGAGATATCTGCACCCCCAACCCCATGTTCGCTGCAGCCCTACTCACAGTAGCCAAGACATGGAGTCCAGCTAAGTGTCCATCGATGGATGACTGGGTAAAGAAAATATGGTATCTGTATATGATAGACTACTATTCAGCCTTAACAAGGGGAAATTTTCTGTCATTTTTGACAACTTGGAGGAAGCTAGAGGGCATTATGCTAAGTGAAATAAGCCAGACAGAGGAAGATAAATACTGCATGATCTCACTTATAGGTGGAATCTACAAATGTCAAATGTGGCTAGGTGAGGTGGCTCAAACCTGTAATCCCAGCAGTTTGGGAGGCCAAGGCAAGCAGATCTCTTGAGCCCAGCAGTTGGAGACCAGCCTGGGCAACATGGTGAAACCCCATCTCTACAAAAAATACAAAAATTAAGCAGGTGTGGTGGCATATGCCTGTAGTCCCAGCTACTCAGGAGGCTGAGGCAGGAGAATCACTTGGGCCTGAGAGGCCAAGGCTGCAGGGAGCCGTGATTGCACCACTGCACTCCAGCCTGGGTGACAAAGCAAGACCCTGTCTCAAAGGAAAAAAAAAAGGGAAATTGGTAATATCTGATCCTAATTGAATTGTGTAAATCCTTTAATCCAGCAACTGTTCCTACAAACACACCCACCCACACAAATATGCAAACATACACATATGTGTGCACCGATTATTTTATTATTGCAACCTCTGCTTCCCAAGTTCAAGCGATTCTCTTCCCTCAGCCTCCAAAGTAGCTGGAGTTACAGGTGCCTGCCACTGTGCCAGGCTAATTTTTGTATTTTTAGTAGGGATGGGGTTTCACCATGTTGGCCAGCTGGTCTCAAACTTCTGACCTCAGGTGATCTGCCCACCTTGGCCTCCCAAAGTGCTGGGATTACAGGCGTGAGCCACGGTGCCCAGCCCCCAATTATTTTATGTAGTATTGTTTGTAATGTAAAAATGGCAAACCACTTAATTCTCTTTTCCTCAGGCAACTGGATAAATTACGGTGCACCTTGTCCATAAGTAGAATATCACACCATGACTGCAAGTAAAAATACAGCAGCTATGCATGGTGATAAAGAGAATCATCACTAATATAGTTATATTATATGATTATGACTAATATGATGACTAATATGATTATGACAATAAACCCAACCAAAGACCTAATTCCTTGCCTGCCTGCAGTTTGCATTCTAGTGGGAAGAAGAAGACAATAAACAAAGTAAATAAGAAAAGGGTACAAACCAGTAGAAAGTGCTCAGTGGTAGAGAGGAAAAAAATAAAGCTGGGATAGTGGTAGAGAGTGTTGGAATCAAGTTGAAATTTTAAATAAAGTGCTGGAGGAATTGAGAAGATATTTGAGCAAAGAGTTGAAGAAGGCGAAGGCGGAAGCTATGCTGGTATCTAGAAGAGAGAAAAGGGCCAGCGGAAAGACCCCGTGGCAGGAGCTTATGGGATGTGTTCTAAATCAGCAAAGAGTCCAGGCATCGGGAGCTGATGCCCTGGAAAGAGATTCAGGGACATTACCGACAGCAGATCATGGAGACCTTTCTATACTGTTGTTATGTTATTATTTTGCCTTCTGAGTGCAACAGAGAGCTACTGGAGGTTTCTGATCAGAAAGGGAGCCCACAGGAATAATTACTGCCCCTATTTGAAGAATGGATCCATTAATACGGAGAACAGCTAAGAAACATGTCCACCACGATGGCCCCAGTGAGAAGCAGAACCTGACCCAGGTCTCTGACTCATAGCTCAAGACACATTCAAGCACCCCAGACTCTTACTTACAATTCACTACACTGCTCATAGAAATATTTTTCCACTTGGTAGAAGACCAAATGTTGACTTGGCGACATTGAGTAGAAATTCTGAGATGAATTCAGAGAAAGGAAAGGTGACCCATCAAAAAAAAAAAAAAAATCCTTCGAATGCCCACTGCAAGAATGAAGATTCCAGAGAGATCTTTATACCTCTTTTCTATTTCTCAGTTCTCTGGCACCTCTTTGTTGATCTTGGCAGCCATCTGGTTGGATAAACTTGTCTGCAGTTTTTCTACCCGGTGGCTCTAATCCCATCCAAGTAAAACACTGCAAGAGCTCACATTCTTGGCTTGGCATGTGGGCATCATATGTCATAAATTTCAAAATTGGAGGATGACCCTGTTGATCCAGGATCTTCTTTGGCATGAGGATTAATCTTGCTGTGAAAGCTTAAAGGAAGATCACCATTCGAGTCTTGGTTCTTTCTGTTTTGCTCTGTGTTCATGGCTCCCAAATGGTCCCCAATCTTATTTTTCTAAGTAGTGGTTTTTAACCAGGGGAGATTTTTACCTCCCAGGGTCTTTTGGCAATGTCTGGAGACATTTTTAGTTGTCACCACAGGAGTGGGGGCCAAGGGGGATACTGGTATCTAGGGAGTAGAGGCCAAAGATGTCTGTCAACATCCTATAATGTATAGAATGGCACCAACCACAGAGAATCATCCAGCCTCAGATGTCAGTAGTGCTCAGTTAGAGAAACCCTGGGCTTTTGCATGTGAAACTCTATCTAACAATGTATCATCTATCCTTATCAACCTATTATCTATCATCTGTCTACTCATCTGTATCTATCTATCTATCTATCTATCTATCTATCTATCCATCCATCCACCCATCCATCCACATCCACCTATAACTCCTGGGCTCAAGCAATCTTCCTACCTCAGCCTCCTGAGTAGTTAGGACTACAGGCATGCACCACAACGTCCAGCTAATTTTTTCATTTTCTGTAGAGACAGGGTCTTACTAGGTTGCCTAGCTCAAGTTTTATAAGTTGTAATAGAATTGTGAAGCCCATGTAACAATGACCAAAGTAGATACTGATAAAGAGAACTCTACACATGATTAAGTGGTTTTATTTCTGGGATATGTTTAAGACTTATTTTCATTGTCACAAATGCTGTAACATTTACAATATGAAACATGACAATATTTACACATTATAATATTAAAATTTTTTAAAATAATTAAACAATTTAAAATATTGACTAATTCAAATTTGAAAGGCTAACCAAACCCCTCAAAAAGATATAAATTTGTAAAAACTGAGCCATCAAAGGCCGGGCGCGGTGGCTCACGCCTGTCATCCCAGCACTTTGGGAGACCGAGGTGGACGGATCACGAGGTCAGGAGATGGAGACCATCCTGGCTAACACAGTGAAACCCCGTCTCTACTAAAAATACAAATAAATTAGCCAGACGTGTGGGCGGGCACCTGTAGTCCCAGCTACTCGGGAGGCTGAGGCAGGAGAATGGCGTGAACCTGGGAGGCGGAGCTTGCAGTGAGCCGAGATCGCGCCATGGCACTCCAGCCTGGGCGACAAAGCGAGACTCCGTCTCAAAAAAAAAACAAAAAAAAACAAAAAAAACTGAGCCATCAAAATTCATTCCGCCTGTCTAGAAAGAGTGCATCTTACTACTATCTTTGGAGCCTAGAATGAGGATGATCCGTCATTACTTAAAGAACACATTTAAAGAGCAGAAAACTAAGCTAAACTTCAGTGAAGATAAACGGATGGAAAACGTTAGGTCAAATCAGGTCAAGAGTAAGAAAATAAAGATATGGGATCAAGATATAGAAAAATGGTTAAAATGGCAGGTTCTCCTACATTTTCTGTGAACCCTGAAGGAGTCAGTGCTTCAAGGTGGATCCCAAGTCACTCAATGGGACTAAATTCAAAACAGGGTCAAGTGGCCATTTGCTGACAAGAGCTCACACATGTGCTCTAAGTTCCTGGAAAACCCAAACATTCTTACAACTTTGAGACTTTCACAACTGTCAATTCCTATTCATGCAGCCTGAATCAATCAATAGACTGTGATCTGTGTCAACCAATCAGAATTCAACAAGCATCAACTAGTCAGAACTCAGTGTCAACCAGTTAGAACCCAACAAGTGTCAAACAGTCAGAACTCAATGAGCATCAACCAGTTGGATAGAACTCAATTAATGCCAACCCATCAGAACTCAACAAGCACCAACTAATCAGAACTCAACAAGTGTCAACCAGTCAGAACTAAACAAGCATCAACCAGTCAGAATTCAACAAGCACAAACCCATCAGGACCCAACAAGTGTCAACCAGTCTGAACTCAACAAGCATCAACCCCTCAGAACCCAATGAGTGTCAACCAGTCAGAAGCCAACAAGTCAGAAGCCAACAAGCATTAACCAGTCAGAACTCAATAAGCATCAACCAGTCAGAACTCAACAAGCATCAAACAGTCAGAAGCCAACAAGCATCAACCCATCAAACTCAAAAAGCATCAACCAGTCAGAACTCAACAAGTGTCAACCAATCAGAGCCCAACAAATGTCAACCCATGAGAACTCAACAAACATCAACCATGAGATCCCAAGTGTCAACTGGTCAGAACCCAACAAGTGTCAACCCATGAGAATTCAACAAACATCAACCCATGAGATCCCAAGTGTCAACCAGTCAGAACTCAACAAGCAGCAACCAATCAGAACTAAACAAGTTTGCATTCCTCAGTTGCCTAGCAGACCAGTGGGAACCTTGGGCAGGAACTCTATTAAAAAAATAAAAAAAGAAAAGAAAACACCCTCTCTTTGTTCTCCAGAACGGTATCTCTCTAGTTTGCAAACTATTCACTGGAATAGTTTCTCTTGCCATTTTTAAAAGAAAACCCTTTTCAGTACATTTTGTTGACACTTTGTTACTGAGACAAGATGAATTCATAAGCCCACAAAAACTAAAACTCTGATAAGAAATAGTTAAGAGTTAGACACATGCAATTCCACCACCATTTCTTTCCCCTTGGAAAAGAGAACACACAAACCTATCCAGAACTCCAACGTCCACCCAGATCTTCCATGAGAGTTGGCAGTCTCTCAAATGGACTGGCTACAGAGTCACTGGCCGCCAGAAGCTGACACAGATATTCCACTGCCGTTAGGAAAAGAGAATCCATCCAACTGGCATCGCAAACTAGCTCATAAAAAGTAATGGCAACCTGTAATACCAACGGCACTTTGGACCCAGCAGTTGTTTAAAAAAAAAAAAAACCTAAGAAGCTGGACCAACTAGTTGTCAATGTACAAATTTACAAAGTCTAGAAACGGGCTAGAGAAAAGAAAATCATACTCACATAATGCCAGAATACTACTATTCTAATAAATGTACCGCAAAATGCACATCTTAGCCAGAAAGCTGCTGTGTGCCATATCAAACAATGGAAATGAAATGGTTTTGAGTTTTTAATTCACAGATGTCATGAGAAAGCAAGCAACAAGTTTCCTCTCAAGACTAGCTGGCATTTGCTCCCTTGTGAAATCACCAATATTGAGTCTCGTTTTAATGTGGAAAAGCAGAGATACGGAGTGCAGAGCAGTCACTTTTAATAGAAAAGTGCTTTTCAAACACTAACCAAGACCCAAGAAAGGGCCATGGATTCAGTTTTGCAGGTCTCTACTCATATTAAAAATAATTTGAAATGAAACAGTGCTCTATGTAACCATGATTAATAAATTCGTATTTGATAACCCTGTTACTACAATATTAATATCATTAAGTTTGGATTGTCTTGTTCAACTTTAGTTTTAGGGGCATGTGTGTGTTTGCATGTATGTGAGTCCGGGTGGTTCTGTAAAATATGTACAATATATTTCTCATTGTGGCCACGGTAAAGGTATGAAAAATAGTGGCTTGGAGAATCTCTTGTTAAGCACCCATTATTTTGAAGATTATATTCTTGAAAGAAGCAGAAGTTTCCCATGTTGGATTGTTACCAGATACTTTTCTTAGAAAAAAGGTAGAGTGGGGTTGGGTGGGAAAAAGAAAAATCCCAAGACAGAAGAAAAGGCATCTAAACATCTGTCCACAGTGAAATGGATACTTCTACTGTATCCTGTACTGACTACTGTAGCTGACTTTCACAAATAACGAATGATGTACCTTCTCCAGGGCCAGCTTTTTCCAGCTCTAGATGTTCAGGCATTATTCATCCGTTCAATTAAAAACAAGCCCAGTGTAAAATAACAAGAACTCTGAACTCTGTAGACCAAATTACCTTTCTTCATTCCCCACTTACTGGAATGACATCATTTTTTTAACTTTGCCTTTTGTAGATTTTTGTTTTTTTCATTTTTCCAAGGCACTCATTTTAAAACGGCCTCCGCACAATTCCTGATTCATTATGAATTGTTTTTCAGCCAGTGGGTTTCCGAGACATTGCCCCCAAGGGGATTTTAAAAGCTGAGTATGCAGCTGGCTCAAAGCCAGACATTCATAACTAGATATGAAAGCATGAATCTATTCTCCGTGATGTCCTTGAGAACTAAAAATGTTTCAGATGAAAGTTAAGACCCAGGTGTGCAGACCTGTGTCTTCTCTGATTTTTGGAGTAGAGGGTGGTTGACGGTGGTTCCCAGGGACTGAGAAGAGGGGACAATAGGGACTTGCTGTTTAATGGGTGTAAAGTTTCAGTCATGTAAAATAAAAATTTCTGGAGACCTGCTGGACAAGACAGAGCTCATGGGGAACAATGTGGATTAAACATGTAAAAATTTAACAGGGTAGATCTCATGTTTTGGGTTTTATCAGAATTTTAACAATTGAATTGTAGCTTTACATGTGTAGAAAATGGTCTGTTTCATGGACTTCTCAAAGGCAGCTTGCCTAGTAAAATAAATTTGCAAGTCCAGACATGGTGGCTTGTGAGAGCCTGTAATCCCAACACTTTGGGAGGCTGAGGCAGAAGGATCACTCAAGCCCAGGAGTTTGAGACCAACCTGGGCAACATAGCAAGATCCTGCCTCTACAAAAAAAAAGTAACAATTAGTTGGGCATGGCGGGGGTGCATCTGTAGTCCCAGCTACTTTGGAGGCTGAGGTGGGAGGATGGCTTGAGCCTGGGAGGTCAAGGCTGCAGTGAGCTGTGATCGTGCCATTGTACTCCAGCCTTGACAACAGAATGAGACCCTGTCTCAACAAAAATAATATAATAAAATAAATTTGCAACAGATGAATGGATAAAGAAAATATGGCAGCATATATGCGCCATGGAATACTATTCAGCCATTACTAAAGAATGAAATCCTGTCATTCTCATCAACATGGATGAAACTGGAGGACATTATGTTACGTGAAATAAGCAGAACTGGAAAGGCAAATGTCACAGGTTCTCTCTCATGTGGGAACTAAAAGTAGCTCTTACAGAAATAAAAAGTAGAACAGAGGATACTAGAGGCTGGGAAGGGTGGGGGGAGGAGGGGATAGAGATTTCTTTTTTTTTTTTTTTTTTTTGAGACGGAGTCTCATTCTGTCACCCAGGTTGGAGTGCAATGGCGCGATCTTGGCTCACTGCAACCTCCGCCTCCCGGGTTCAAGCAATCCTCCTGCCTCAGTCTCCCGAGTAGCTGGGATTACAGGCGCATGCCACCATTCCCAGCTAATTTTCGTATTTTTAGTAGAGACAGGGTTTCACCATGTTGGTCAAGCTGGTCTTGAACTCTTGCTCTCATGATCCATCTGCCTCAGCCTCCCAAAGTGCTGGGATTACAGGCATGAGCCACCGTGCCCGGCTGAGGTTTCTTAAAGGATACAAAATTACAGCTAGACAGGAGGAATACCTTCTGGTGTTCTATAGCCCTGTAGGACGACTATAGTTAACAATAATATACAGTTTCAAATCTAGGAGGATATTGAATGTTCCCAACACAAAGAAATGATGCCTGATTGAGATGCCTGATGGATTTGCTAATTACCATGATCTGATCACTGTACATTATATTTACTCAAACATTGGTATGTACCCCAAAAATATGTACAAGTATTATTTGTCAATAAAAATGTAAATTAAATTTTTTTTAAAAAAATTTGATCCACAGAAGGATTGATGGACTAGTTTTAGTACATCATGGTTTTCTGCCTTGTAACAAAACATCAAATTTCCAGTTCCCTCATCAATATACTCATGGTAGGTCTTCAGCATTTGATGGTTTTAACTGGCATCCAATATTTTTGTCAGAAAATACAGAATGCTGTTCTTTAATAAATGTCTAAGTATATTATATATAATAAATATATAATACAGAAATTCTATATATTATACTAAACATATACAAATACATATTATATAAATTACATTATATATACATTATATGCATATATTATATATCTATACTATATATTATAGTATACTTATGTATAATATATAAAGTGCTGTGTATGAATATAGTACATGCATATATTCATATACAGCACTTTAATATATAGTACTTTAATATATATCGTGTATAAATATATTGTATGTTAATGTAACATATTCATATATTGTATACACTAAATTTAATATACATATATTGCATAAATACATTAAATGTGTATTAACATAAGTTAATGTATTTAATATATTATATTAATTTTATAATATGTAATAAATATACATTAATATATTTACATATTATAGTCATATATTTATTCTGTTATGCTTATGTAACACATATTTATTATTGAAGTGTTGTTTAGCGCCTTGGTGTAAGCAGGAGCAGATGGAATGGAAACCTTAGCTCTGTGATTTTGTTTTCTGCTGAGTTCTCGTGTCAACAGCTTTGTCTTTTAGCAGTGGTTAGAGTGGGCAGGTGTCCCACGCGTTGCAGTATTTTAAGGATTAAAGGATAGCTTTGTTGCACACACATTTAACAGTATGCATCTCACTGCCCACATAAAACGGGTGCTCCCCAAACTGCAATTCCTCACACCTGCAGTCCCAGTGCTTCGCAGGGCCAAGGTGGGAGGATTGCTTGAGGCCAGGAGTTTGAGATCAGCCTGGGCAACATACGGAGACCTCATCTCTACAAAATAAAAATAAAAAATAAATTAATTAGGTGTGGTGGCGCACACCTGTAGTCCCAGCTACTCAGGAGGCTGAGGTGGGAGGATTGCTTGAGAGAAGGAGTTCGAGGCTGCCGTGAGCTGCGATTGCACCAGGGTACTCCAGCCTGGGCAACAGAGGGAGACTCTGTCGCAAAACAAAACAAAACAAAACAAAACAAAACAAAACAAAACACTCCAGCAATTCCTGTCCATCTCTGCAATGCGATACCCGAGACAGCCTCTCGGTAAGATGAGGGGGGTCCACCTAACTATGATTTTCCTTCACACCCTCGGAAGAAGGTTATCTGATCATTTCAATAAGTATACAAGATGAGCCTGACTTCTAGGAAAGTCAGAGAGCTCCAACGGGGTGTGGCTAAATATTAATACATATCTATGACACATAATTGACACAACCCTGGACAATCTCTAGCAATCTTACCCCAAAGTACAAAGGATGTTTGTTCTGCCGAAGGGGCTTCAAGACCCCTCCCCTAGCCTTCCAACAAACACACAAACACTCCGTATCCTTTCCCAAATCAGACTGTCACTCACCAAGAACCTATGCTACAGAAACTCCCGAGTGGTCCCTGAACCAGACCCTGAACAGCCACACCAGCCCATGGGAAGACTCCCTTCCCCAGGGAATTCCAAGATGGGAACAGGGACAGCTTGGTCATAAGTAAACAGGCTTGTGTTTGACCCTTAGCTGGGTGTAATATTTCAGCCTCTGCTAATAGCAAGTGCTATGTGAGTGTCAAAAATTACAAATCAATTGATTTTACAATGTACGAAGTCAGGATGTTTTTAGCAAGCTGCGAATGTCACTCAGAAACCTGGGTGTCAAATATGTGAGTAATAAGAGTAAGCAATAAAATATTTTATTCATTCATGATGATGACGGCGGCACATTTTTAACAACCTGCGAAGCCAGTCTGCAAAGTCAACATCACACGCTACAACAGGAATCAGCAAATGCTGGCCCTCGGGCTAAATCCGGCCCTCTGATTATTTTTGTCAATAAAACTTTATTGGAGCACAGCCATGCCCACTTGTTTACATATTGTCTATGGGGCTTTTTGATTTTTGTTTTTTTAAGAGTCAGGTTCTTGTTCTGTCACCCAGGCTGGAGGGTATTGGTACAATTATAGCTCAAAGCAGGCTCAAACTCCTGGGCTCAAGTGACCCTCCCACCTCAGCCTCCTGAGCAATCCCAGGCTCGTGCTACCACTACTGACAGATTTTCTCATTTCTGTAGAGATAGGGTCTTGCTACGTTGCAGGCTGGTCTCAAACTCCTGGGCTCAAGCGATCCTCCCACCTTGGTCTCCCAAAGCACTGGAATTACAAGCGTGCACATCCGTGCCTAATTATAGCAGCTTTTTTGCACTCTGTGCAACAGAGACTGTGTGTCCCGCAATGCAGAAAATATCTGCCATGTGGCCCCTACAGATAATTGCCCATCCCTGGATTAGACCAAAGGAGAAAAGCCACAGCTTGTTTGGAGACAGAAGCAGATTAAACTCAGACTTCTGAAAAGATACAAAGTTTTATTAAACAAACCTGGAATCAACAGTATTATTACATAAATTAGACAGCAGTAAAATTTCCCTAGGGCATATGTACAAATCACAGTGATTTCCATTGTGCAACAAACAGACAGGATTAAAAATAGGCACTCCCCTCCCCGACCCCCCATGAGAAGGCGGGGTCACCCTGCGGGGTTCCCAGTTCTGGCTCGCCAAGGGGTGCACAAACCTGCAAAGGCACTCTGCCTGTGTGCGCGGCATCCGGCGGCAGTCACGGGGCCCTAGAAGCACGTTGGCAACATGGTGAGGCTGCCCAGTGTTCAGCGCAAAAAAAAGAATTCGGCTACGACAGCTGAGCAGAGCTCAACAGCCATCTCAGAGGACAAGGACTGTGGAAAGGCTTCCAATCTCATCCGCTAAAACACAATTGTAATGCCTTTTACATACAGAACAGATGTCTCCACCATGGAAGATCAAACTAAGCGTGAACAGAACTTCCCAACACACGATAATTTACAGAAAACCATGACAGAGCATCCCTGCTATTAGGAAGAACTGTTTTGCGGGGTGCAAGGCCATAAGGTTTGCAAAGCAAGCTTGATGAAAAGGCTTGGTGAAAATACAGCCCCTCACCTTCACCAAGACACACACACACACACACACACACACACACACACACCCCGCAAAGAAACCATCCAAATGCATTAAGACACCTGTTCGTGTGCTTTTCTTCTTGCTTTTGCTAAGTGAATCCCATTCGTTTAAGTTAGACTAATTAGAAGGCCTTCTTGCCTCCGTCGGCAACAGAAAAACAGTGCATACGACTCCTCCAATGTGTGTAAAATGCATGCTAGGTAGATTGAAGGAAAAATGAGAGGAACCCGGCCACCCCATTTCAAATCTCTACAACTGGAGAAATCAAAGGCTGCAAGGACTGTGTAGATGTAAAATGCAAAGTTCACTGGCTGCAAAAATAAAACCCAAGCCAGTGCTGTCTTGCACGCTGTTCACTCAGTGACATTCTGGTGTTGTATTTGTGCAGCCTGAGGTGCACCCTGGCTACAGAGTTGAGCCTTGGGGTCTTTAACAGTATTAAGCCATAGTTTCACAGTTACAATGGTCCAAAGAACTAGAGGCCACATAGGTCAAACACAGAAATGGCGAACACATCCCAAACCACTCCACTGTTTAGTTCCACTGGTGATTTTTTTTAATGGATAGTGATTTCAAGATTTGGTGTTTTTGTTCTTGTTTTTGCTTTTTCTTCAAAGCAAACAAATGATTTGGTCTTTAAGTATGGACAGAAAGAAACAAAACGCTGAACGAGAAATTCACTAACAAGTGATTGTGCAGTTGTTTGACGGGCATGGAGAGGGAGTGGGGCTGAACAGCATTTTGCGGGGATGAAGCGCGCAACCTTACCCCACTGCTGGGGGGTTTTTGCTTCTAATTCTATCATGCTGACAGCAAATATAATTTGCCCATCGCTGGCTATAGATATGTTTAGGCTAAGCAGGATTTAGACTTCTGTTGCGAAGGAATTAGAAGATTTCAGTAGAGACAGTGTATACTATTCGGTTGTGACTTTATTTCCTTCCTGGCTTTATCAACGCCTATGAAAGCAGGCTGGTGCCATTTCCCTTCAGAAAAACAAGACTTGCCCCAATATACTTCTTGTTGTAACATATCCATGTCCTATTCTCTTACAGTATTCCAATTTAAGAAAATACTGCCAACTCATAAAATTACATGAAGCAAAGTAAATTTGTAATGTTTTTCTGATATAAATTTTGTGATTATTGTAATGAACTTTCCTCCACATTTTGCACAGTGATTGTTTCACATGATCATCTATGCAAAAATTTTGGAATGCCCACCCAGGTCAGCTATTTTTATTTTTTTTATTTTTATTTTTTGAGATGGAGTCTCGCTCTGTTGCCCAGGCTGGAGTGCAGTGGCACAAACTCGGCTCACTGCAGCCTCCGCCTCCCGGGTTCAAGCGATTCTCCTGCCTCAGCCTCCCGAGTAGCCAGGATTACAGGAGCCCGCCACTACACCTAATTTTTGTATTTTGGTAGAGACGGGGGTTTCGCCATGTTGGCCAGGCTGGTCTCGAACTCCTGACCTCAGGTGATACACCTGCCTCGGCCTCCCAAAGTACTGGGATTACAGGCGTGAGCCACCATGCCTGGCCAGGTAAACTATTTTAAAATTATACAGTGATTGTTCCATGTTTATAGCTCATTTTGATTAAATTAACCTCTACATGACATTGGGCCATTTAAACTATGACCCCGCCATGGGCAGTTACCAGGTAGCCTGTGTCATTTCAAATGCTGAAATGTGCGTGACGGTCGAAAGTGGGTTTCACACCATCACACGTTCTTGGAATCGCTTCTAATTTCTCATTTGTTCTGTATGGCTAGAGGCTGATTACAATGCCCGTAAAGAACAAGGTCATCAATGTGCTTGCGTATTTCATTTTCCTGCATATCAGTTCACAATTAAGGCATTTCAGGCTTTCCTGATGCTAATTTTCATCTGAGTATGAAATCCTGGAAAATAAAACAGACAACCTAAAAATAGGCATATGGACTCATGGGTTTATGTACTTTTTAAAGTGTGCTCAAGTGTTTCATTTATGGTTTTATTAATAATTTTTAAAGTAGAATGTTCAATAATATTACTATGATTTATTTTTATAGTCAGCAAACATGAGACTTAATGGTTTTCCTTCTAGCTCCACATCTCGGTGCACAGTGTAACCTTTTTTAAAAAAAATATGGAATGCTGCATGAATCTGCGGATCTTCCTTAGGCAGGGGGCCATGCTAATCTCCTCCATGTCATTCCAATTTTAGTATACCTGCTGCCAAAGTCAGCACCAGTTTCACCTTTTCACATTCATGGTAAAACTGATGGGAAACTGCATGCTAAATGTTTAGACAGCGATGGCCCTCAACTGTTAATCCCAACAGGATGGTGAGTGAGAAGCACAGGCTGAAAATACAGTTGTCTAAAACATTTCCACATTTCACCATCTGAACATCATTTTCCACTGAGTTATTAATTGTAAAGAGTTTATTCTGCTGAACCTACTAATTATTCTCACCTACTGAGTTGACCTCTATGTGAAGAAAAGGTCATTGATGGAAAAGGGTGGCTACTTTCTGTTTCCACAATTTCACTGTGTTTAAACATTTTTTTTCTTTTTATAGAGATGAGGACTGGCTATGCTGCCCAGGCCGGTCTCGAACTCCTAGGCTCAAACAATCTTCCTGCCTCAGCTTCCCAAAGTCCCAGGGTTCCAGGAGTGAGCCACCACACCCAGCTTCACTGTCTTTTAAAGCCTTAAGGTGGACGTTCTCTTCAATCCACCTTCAAAAGTACAAAGCCATTGCCTATTTTTTTTTTTTTTTTTTCTGGATAGGGTCTCACTCTGTCACCCAGGCTGGAGTGCAGTGGTGTGATCTCGGATCACTGTGGCCTGGACCTCCCCAGGCTCAAGTGATCCTCTCATCTCAGCCTCCTGAGTAGCTGACACTACATTCACGTGCCACCATGCCCGGCTAATTTTTTTGTATTTTGTAGATGAGGTCTCACCATGTTTCCCAGACTGGTCTCCAACTCCTGGGCTCAAGCAATCCGCCCACCTCAGCCTCCCGAAGTGCTGGGACTATAGGAACAAGCCACTGCACCCAGCTCAGATGAAATTTTTGAATGTGTCACAGAAGGTGTTTTTAAATACAGTACATTCCTCCAACAACTTCAGTGTCATTGTAGATTCTTGGAATAAATTCGCTCCCATATCTTCTTCTCTTTGTTTCTTCTTTTAAAGTCTCAAGTTACCAGGTAGGAAGGACTAAAGATACTGAAGGTAGACCTCCCCATGATATTTTCTTCCCCCAAACTATAAAATGCATGTGAGATGATTTTTTTTTATGCATGCAACATACCCTTCAGATGTTGTCCCCTAGAAGAGATTTTTGAAAAAACAAATTGAAAAATAAAAATTATAGGCTCTGTGAAGTATGAACATTTACATCACTGCACAATTTCTGTGCATCTGCCATAATGACTTCTATATATACATACACACACACACACACACACACACACACACACACACAATTTGTGGTTATAATCGAACAAGTCCAGTTCAAACTTATAAACTTAAGTCTATGACAAAAACCAAGACAGCACAGTAGGAACACAACACTGAAGGATAAGATAAAATCTACAACCAAACAATGTTCAAAACCTTCCTCCAGTGTGGAATTCCAGTTGCTTAAATAATGCCAGTTCCATGAATTTCAACTGTGCTCTGATCTATTTCTATACACACAGGTACAGAGAAAAGTGGAAATGTCCTTATGCCATGAAGAAGACATTTTGCTTCTGGTCTGCTTAGGTGCAGTTCTTTGTTCCAAGCAGATTCCAATCTTCCTGTTTCTAGCATGAAATAGGACAAAAGATTTTGTGAGTTTCTCAGTAACTGGATGAATTCTGTAATCATCATCATCTCAATGATAATACAAAGGTTTCCTTTCCCTAAGTGATAACAAAGAAAACTTCCCTTTGTAATTCTTTTTGCAAGGATCCATAAGCCTGAATTCTAAAAGGAGAGGCCAATAAAAAGGAAATGAAGAATGTTTTAAAGGTAAGGGGTTTTTTTGGTTTGTTTGTTTGAGACGGAGTCTTGCTCTTGTTGCCCAGGCTGGAGTACAGTGGTGCGATCTCAGCTCACTGCAACCTCCACCTCCATGTTCAAGTGATTCTCCTACCTCAGCCTCCTGAGTAGCTGGGGTTACAGGTGCCCGCCACCACGCCTGGCTAATTTTTGTATTTTTGGTAGAGACGGGATTTCACCATGTTTGCCAGGCTGGTCTCGAACTCCTGACCTCAGATGATCCATGCGCCTCGGCCTCCCAAAGTGCTGGGATTACAGACGTGAGCCACCTCGCCCAGCCCTGTTTTCATTTTTGAGATGAGGTCTAACTCTGCCATCCAGGCCGGAGTACAGGCACAATCACAGCTCACTGCAGCCTCAACTTTCCAGGCCCAAGTGAGCCTCCCACCTCAGCCTTTAGAATAGCTGGGACAACAGGTATGTATCACCACGCCTAGCTAACTTTTTTATTTTTTGTAGACATGGGGTCTCACTATGTTGCCCAGGCTTGATCTCAAACTCCTGACCTCAAGTGAGCCTCCCACCTCGGCCTCCCAAAGTGCCGGGATTACAGGTAGGAGCCACCACACCCAGCCTGAAGAATGTTCTATCATACGCTTATCCATAAATAGATAAATTTATCCACCAATAGATGATGAACTGCACAAGAAAAATGGGATCCCCAATTCAACATGCTTCCTCAGAGAACCTCACAGCAAGACAGAAAATATTTTATTACAAAGTAAAATAAAAGACATAGTGAGTCAGTTCTCTTAAATTCCTCCTCCACATTCAGAAAGGCATACAGGGTGATTCAAACAAAGATGAATGGCTAAAGCATAGTTTCTAAGCTGCCCTCAAGTGCAGTGATTCATCTGAACTGGTGTCTTATTTACAGGAGAAGATTTGGCTTCATCAGGAAGTATCTTCCTGCATAAAATTCCTGAAACTAATCGCTCGTTGCTGAAAATGCCAGGGATGTGTTTGGTGTGCAAATTACTTGATAAAATTACTGAGATGGATTAAAATCTTGCATCTGGGCCAGGCACGGTGGCTCATGCCTGTAATCCCAGCACTTTGGGAGGCCGAGGTGGGCGGATTGCCTGAGCTCAGGAGTTCAAGACCAGCCTGGCCAACATGGCGAAACCCATCTCTACTAAAAATACAAAAAAATTAGCCTGGTGTGGTGGCAGGTACCTGTAATCCCAGCTACTTGGGAGGCTGAGGCAGGAGAATTTCTTGAACCCAGGAGGCGGAGGTTGCAGTGAGCTGAGATCGCACCACTGCAATCCAGCCTGGGCAACAAAGGAGACTCTGTCTCAGAAAGAAAAAAAAAATTCATTAAACAGAGCCCTGACCACTAGCCAAACTATATGAAAAATGATTCCACTTAGCAAAAATAATACTTGCACATACTTTCTCAACAATGCATACCAGATTGAGAAAGGTTATTCCTAAGTGTGGAATCTTTTTCAGGGAAAGTAGGGGCAGCTGGGGACAGGATGTCACGAAACTGTTCACTGATTATACGACAAAAATCCATCAAATGGAAGCTTTTTTGTTCTTTAAGTAAATTTTACAATTGAGGGGTCTCTATTAGAGAAAGGTTCTATTTTTGTGGCTTCTCAACTAGGGATCCTTCATACTAAAGCAAACCAAGTCTTTACATCATTTTAAAGATTTCCTGGAGAGATATAATTTGTAAGATGTTATGGGCAAGTCAGCTAAAATGTAAGCCCCAAAGTAGACCAGAGAAACAAAAAGAAGTAAACACATTCAGGAACATCTTATGATTTTTAAAACCCACAGCTGGATTTCATGAGCATTTATGAAGTTGATAAAGTTACACACTCTCATGTTAATACAAACCAGTCACCACTGTAAAAGCGTTCATCACATACTGAGAGGTGAAGCCACGCCACGGAGACAGGTTATTTTCTCGAGGTCACAGCCACCTATTCCTCTATCATTTTGTTGTCTATTATTTTAATTTTTATCCAGTTTTCCTCTTGGTACATCCATGTAAACACCCGCCCAGGATGGAGGGCTCTCATTCACCATGTCTTTCAGCAGGTTGGTTCCTCTCCCCAGGCAGCAATTGTGACATTTGGTGTCTGTTTCGAATGGTGTTGGTTAGCCAATTGGCTTTCCACTTCACACAACTGGGAAGACTACAGGAAAATTACGGGAATGGAAATCAAAATGGGAAAAACAAGCTATGTCAATGAAGAGACACATCACTGACAGTATTTTGCTTCACTGGTATTTTTCTTGCTCGTGTGTTACAGGAAGAAAGATCTAATTGAAGCCATAAAACCGAGCAATTTAGAATTGAGGAGTAACTGAAAGCTCTTTTTAATCCATACTTAAAAACTAATAATAGACTTTCAAAGGCTCAAGGAAATAACAGAGTCAAAACCCTTTTTCAGTCATCTTAAATTAAAGCTTAGCAAATTTCATGAGGGATTCTAAAAAATATTATTATTATTTAAAAAATAATAATAGACCTTCAAAGGCTCAAAGAAGTAATAGACTCAAAATCCTTTTCCAGTCGTCTTCAATTAAGCTTAGCAAATTTCCTATGAGGGTATATTTCTTCTTCTTATTTTTTAACCAAAGGAGACCTAAAGAGACTTTTGAAAATACTTGTTAATTATTGTAAGGAAGCTCGCCTGTCACTCAGGGTTTCTGAACAGGGACCAGAAGAGCTGGGCTTCTCAAATGTTCAGGCACACACAAACCACCAAGCGGTCTTATTTAGATGTGCAGGTTCTGATGCAGAAGATGGATTCTGGACTGTGATGCTGCTGCCTCTGACCACATACTGACCTGGAGTCACAGGCATGGCTGTGTTTATTTTGCTGACCCTTGGAATCACTCCCCTTTGCTCTGCTTCACTGCTGACTTCTGTGTGCATGAGGTTAAGCCCCACTCAGTAAACGCAGCCTCACCTGGATGTGGGGTCGAGTCAGTCTCATTTTTTGGTAATTACTAAATATAAAGATATACCTTCCAGATGTGAGCTCCTGTCCTCAGAAATTCTTGAAGATTTCTAAATCCTTCTGCGGCACGGGCGCGGCTGTGTCCCAGTCATTCTCAGGGTAAGTTTCAAAGTTGGAAGTGTCGCCGTCGCCAGCTATCTTGGGCACAATGGGAGGCTGTAAGACATGGCCGAAGCACAAAGGCATGGTTAGAAAGGAACGGGACGCTTGGGTGCTGCACACACCCCTTTATTTCTGTAACTGTACCTAAAAATGAAAATGATTTGCAAAACACTAAAGCTGTCTTCCCTTCGTTTATGAACGTGGCAATCTGAATTAAAATATTGTGAATGAGGCCGGGTGTGGGGACTCACACCTGTAATCCCAACACTTTAAGAAGCTGAGGCGGGAGGGTTGCTTGAGCCTCAGAAGTTTGAGACCAGCCCGGGGAACATAGGGAGTCCCCTGTCTCTACAAAAAATACAATGAGCCGGGTGTGGGGCTGTGTGCCTGCAGTCTCAGCTACTCAGTAGGCTGAGGTGGGAGGACTGCTTGAGCCCAGGAGGTCGATACTCCAAGTGAGCCATGATTGCACCACTGCATTCCAGCCTGAATGACAGAGTGCGATCCTGTCTCAAAATATATACATATATAGTATTAAGTAAGTTATGGTACAGTCATGTGATGGAATACAATGCAGTTTTTTTTTTAAATGAGGAAGCTGGCTAGGCACAGTGGCTCATGCCTGTAATCCCAGCACTTTGGGAGGCCAAGGAGGGTGGATCATTTGAGGTCATGAGTTTGAAACCAGCCTGGCCAACATAGTGAAACCCCATCTCTTCTAAAAATAAAAAATAAAAAAATTAGCTGGATGTGGTGGTGCACACCTGTAATCCCAGCTACTTGGGAGGCTGAGGCAGAAGAACCACTTGAATCCAAGAGGTGGAGGATGCAGTGAGTTGAGATGACTCCACTGCACTACACCCTGAGCCTGAGTGACAAAGTGAGACTCCATCTCAAAAAAAAAAAAAAAAGGAGCGTATCATCCCAGGTTCCAGCCCCAGAAACTCTGGTCTGAGCTGAGGACTGGGAATAAGCATTTCTCAGCATTCTCCATTCTTTTGACTCTGAAGTGCAAAGGTGAAAACAGTACCATTGAACACTCCCATCAGTAACATACACAGTTCAGAGTGCTCACAAAAGCCAAGATCTGGAATCAACCTCAGTGTCCACCAACGGATGAATGGATAAAGAAAGTGTGGTCCATACACACAATGAAAAACTATTCGGCCACAAAATGGAATGAAATCCTGTCATTTACAGCACCACGAATGGAATGGGAGATCATTATGTTATGTAAACTAAGCCGGGCTGGGTGCGGCAGCTCATGCCTGTAATCCCATCGCTTTGGGAGACCAAGGCTGGTGGATCACTTGAGGTTAGAAGATTGAGACCAGCCTGGCCAACATGGTGAAACCCCATCTCTAGTAAAAATACAAAAATTAGCTGGGCGTCTATAATCCCAGCTACTTCAGGAGCCTGAGGCATGAGAATTGCTTGAAGCCAGGAGGTGGAGGCTGCAGTGAGCAAGATCGTGCCGCTGCACTCCAGCCTGGGCAACAGAGCAAGACGCTGTCTCAAAAAATAAATAATAAATAATAAGCTAAGCCAGATGCAGAATGAGAAACACAGCATGTTCCCACTCATATGTGGGAGCTAAAAAAATTGATGCCATGAAGGCTGAGAGTAGAATGATGGTTACCAGAGGGTGGGAAGTGTGTATGGGTAGGGGATGAAGGAGAGATGAAGAAATATTGTATAAACATAATGTTAGATAAAAGGAATAAGTTCCAATGTTTGATAGCATAGTCGGGTGGCCAGAGTTAACAATATATTGTATATTTCAGAATAGCTAGAAGATCTGCAATATTCCCAACCCATAAAAATGATAAATGTTTGAGCTGATGGATACCCTGATTACCCTCAGTTGATCATTACACATTCTATGCATGTGTCAAAAGATAACATGTACCCCCATAAATATGTACATGTGATAGTTATACTGCTTAGCAGCTGTGTAACCTTCCACACATTGCTTAACTTATCTGAGCACAGTCTCCTCATTTATAAAATGGACAAGTATTATATATTGAAAAAAATGCCAGATTTTTTTTTTTTTTTTTTTTTTTGGAGACAGGGTCTGGCTCTGTCGCCCAGGCCGGAGTGCAGTGGCGTAATCTTGGCTCACTGCAACCTCCGCCTCCTGGTATCAAGCAATTCTTGTGCCTCAGCCTCCCAAGTAGCTGGTACCACAAGCGTATGCCACCATGCCCGGCTAATTTTTGTATTGTTTGTAGAGATGGGATTTCACCATATTGCCCAGGCTAGTCTCAAACTCCTGGGTTCCAGTGATCTGCCTGAGTTGGCCTCTCAAAGTACTGGAATTATAGGCGTGAGCCACAGCACCCAGCCAAAAAGCCAGATGTTTAAAAATAGGCAGTTTGGCCAGAAACGTTCCAAAGAATATTCTCCATGTAATACACCACCATCACTGAACGATGACCATGGTGCTAGACACTTGCTTATCTCTGTAATCCTGTTGACCACTTTCCACTAAAGAGGAGGGAGTGGGGTTTAGCAGTCACAGAGCTAGTCAGGAATCAGGCCAGGTCTCCTAAAATCTGCTTCAAAATCTGGGATAAGTGTCCATCCAGGGATGAATGGACAAAGAACATGTGGTATATGACTGGGTGTGGTGGCTCCTGCCTTTGTGGGAGCTAGGTAGATGGTTAGCACTAAGACACTCACAGAGTGGGGAACCTGGCTTATGAATGGTTTTAGACAAAGAGTTGTATTATATAAATTAATTACATGTCAGCCATTAGTAAAGAAGTCCCAGGATTCAGAGGCAGTCCCTGTTAATGGGAGAGCTCGGGCGTCCTGAGTCACCCACTGATATGTGTTGTACCTTCAGTTTTCTCTGCGGAACAGCTTCCCAGTCCACGGAGCGGAACCACCGATGACGTTTCACATCATTCGCCCCGTTCTTCAAAAGAAACAACACGTGTCATCAGTGTACAGAATTTTGACAGGGCAGGAAAGAAAAATACCCCAAATAATCTCTACATTATTTTAGTATTGAAACAAATGGAACAAGTTTGCTGCATTTTGACCTGTGCCTGAAGGGTGAGCTGCTAGGCAAACCTGCAAGCGAAACTGTTAGTGTTTTGTTTGCCCTTTTCTGTTGCAGAAACAAATCCCGTCATTGTGCTCCTGTGCAATGCATTTGCATTCTGGACCAAAGACGAAAAAGGTAAATACGATCCCATCTCTCGACATAAAATTGGACACCCAGTAATTTCTCAGTTTGTCTCCTGTTTTCATCTTGGCAAACTTATTCAGTATTTTACAGCCATAGAAACCAGGGTTCACTGAATGATGTTAATTTGCTCAGTAGGACGCAGCAAGCAAATAACAAGATGGGGAACTCAAACCAAGGATGTCCAATTTAAGAGACCTCAGGAACAACATTGCATGGCCTGGCAATTAACAACGTGCATTCAAGTCGGCCTGCTTCATGCTCAAGGGTAGCACCAGGCATCGGCTGGCTCACACTGTGGCCATCACGACCTCTGAAATCCCTCCCAAGTGCTCATCCGTAAACCTCACTCTGCTTCCTTTTTTTATACTTGTAGTGATGTTGTTATCAATTAAATGTGGGACAGCAGAAGAAATAAACATGTGGGTTCCATGAAATGGAAGCCAGTACATCTGAATTTAACACGTCTATCAGTTAGCATTACTGTAGTTTTAAATTTCTTATCCTTAAAGAGGAATACGTCCACGACCATATCTTCAAAAGGAAACACTAATGTGAATTTTTTCTATTGTTTTCCCATCCAGTTGTTTTGACAACTTTTTCTTTTCTTATTGCAAAACATATTTTTGATCTATAGCTAAGTCAGGCAACAAATAATAGCTGTTGAGTTTTACCTTCAGCAATGCTGTGAATAAGAATAAATAAGAGTGCTGTGAATAAAACAAGAGAATAAAATAAAATAAATTTTATCCATCAGATAAAATTCTAATTTGGATACTAAAGGATGTGTGTGTCTGTATATACTCACATGCATACATAGTAATATATACACACACACATACATATATACACACATATATTGATATATACACATACTTATATACATACATGTTAATATATACACATACTTATACACATACACACATTAATATATACACATATATACACAGACTTATATACATACACATCAATATATACATACTTATACACATACACACGTTAATATGTACACACATATATTTATCTATACACATACTTATATACATACACACGTTAATATATACACATATATATACACATACTTATATACATACACGTTAATATATACACATATATTATATATATACACATATACAGATGTACTTTACACACTTTATATGTAGAGTATAAAGTATATGTATATACCGAGATTCACATTAGTATCCAAACTTGTGTGTGTGTGTGTGTGTGTGTGTGTGTATGTGTTATATAAAGTGTGTGTGAGGGGGGTGTGGGGGCAGTGGCTCACGTTTATATTCCAGCACTTTGGGAGGCCGAGGCAGGAGGACTGCTTGAACCCAGGAGTTTGAGACTAACCTGGGCAACAAAGTAAGACCTGGTCTCTACAAAAAAATATAAAGTTAGCCAGCCGTGGTGGTGCATGCATGTAGCCCCAGCTACTCAGGAGGCGGAGGTGGGAGGATCACTTGAGTCCAGGAGGTCAAGGCTGCAGTGAGCTGTGATCGCACCGCTGCACTCCAGCCTGGATGACAGAGCAAGACCCTGTCTTGAAAAAATAAAAATAAAAAAAGCGTGTGTGTGGGTGTGTATCTACAGTCATGAGCCTCAAAATGATGCTTCAGTCAACAATGGATGACATATACAGTGGTGCTCCCGTAAGATTATAATGATCTTAAAAACGCCTATCCCCCTAGTGACGTCATGGCCATTGTAACCACATGTCCGTTATCTACAGCACCTAATACTTGGTCATGATAATAAATGACTAGGTCCCTGGTTTATCTATTTACTATACTCTATGTTTTTTTTTGGGGGGGGGGGGCGGTGATAGACAGAGTTTCACTCTGTTACCCAGGCTGGAGGGCAGTGGCGCCATCTTGGCTCACTGTAACCTCCACCTTGCTCTGTCTCAAAAAAAAAAAGAGAGAGAGAAAGAGAAATAAGCCTGGTAGAGATCGACAAATACCAGCCAATCTCACTTATATGGGAAATGTAAAAAAGTTGAACTCCTAGAAGCAGAGAGTAGAATGGTGGATACCGGGGGCTGAGAAAGGGCGGAGATGGGAAGTCATTGGTCAAAAGAGACAAAGTGAGAGAGACAGGAGGAACAAGTTCAGTCGGTCGCCTGCACAGCTCGGTGACTATAACTAATGATGTATTCTCAAGAATCTCTGGAAGAGTGGATCTTGCTGGGTGCAGTGGCTCTTGCCTGTAATCCTAGCACTTTGTGAGGCCGAGGTGGGCGGATCACTTGAGCTCAGGAGCTCGAGACCAGCCTGGGCAACACATCAAGACCCCATCTCTTAAAAACAATTTTTTTCAAAGAGTAGATCTTAAGTGTTCTCACCACAAATAAATGGTAATTATGTGAGGTAATGCATATGTTAATGAACTCAATGGACCCATTCCACAATGGGTACATATTTCAAAACTTCATGTTGTACATGCTAAATAATACCATTTTCATGTGTTAATTTTTAAAAAATAAAATAAAGTCAGTGTTTTCTTGAGTCTCTTTCAGTTTATCTCCATATCAGGAAGCTTTAACTAGACTTTAAGACCTAGCTTGGGAGTTTGTGAGCTTTTCCCCAATTCCTTTGATTGGGAAACTTGTTCTTCCCCCTTGGAAGGTACCTATGGTGGTCACTACGCCACTCCCAGCAGATTCTAGATACGGGTCATCTGTGATTCCCTGCAGTCCTGGCAAGAGACCCAGCTCTTTTCTAAATGGCTGTGGCATTAACACAGGACCCATCCACTCTTATGAAGAGCCATGGCCCAGATGAGTCCACACCGTGCAACCTGGCTGGACAGGCTCCTTGGAGACCTGAAGGTATCGGCCCCTGTCTACAAATAATGTAAAGGACAGAAGTTTGACTACAGTTACAGGGTGAACAATGTCCCTCAAAAAGATATGTGCACGTCCTATCCCCCAATGCCTTGAATATCACTTTATTTGGAAATAGGGTCTTTGAAGATGTAACTAAATTAAGGTTCTCGAGATGGCATCATCCTGGAGTAGGGTGGGCCCCAAATCCAGTGACAGGTGTCCTCGTAAGAGACAGGAGAGGAGACACACAGAGGAGAAGGCCATGTGAAAATGGAGGTAGAGACTGCAGCAATGTGGCCACAAGCCCAGGGATGCCTGGAGCCCCCACGAGCTGGGAGAGGCAGGAAGGATCCCCCTCCCAGAGCCTCTAGCAGGAAGTAGACACAATTATCACACATTGGGCAGTGGCCGCCAAAATATATGCCCATGTCCTGACTCCCAGTACCTGGGAATGGAACCCTACATGCAAATAGGGTCTTTGTAAATGTAATTAAGGGAAGGCTCTTGAGAAGAGAGAATCCTGCATTAGGGCGACCCTAAACCCAATGTCAGGCATCCTTCTGAGAGACAGAAGAGGAGACATAGACACAGAGAAGGCCACGTGAAGAAAGACAGAGACTGGAGTGATGCGGCCATAAGCCCAGGGATGCCTGGAGCCCCCAGGGGCTGGGAGAGGCAGGAAGGATCCTCCCCTGGAGCCTCTGGAGGCCTGGATCTCAGACTCCTCGTCTCCAGGATGGGGAGAGCAGAAATTCCTGTTGTTTAAGCCCCTAGTTTGTGGTCAGTTCTTATGGTAGCCACTGGAGACTCCTAAACTACACAGAAGCCCCAAGAGAGCCAAGTGGTTCAAGCCTCACACTCTGGTGTACTGTGTCTCTCCAGACTGTCATTTACAGGGTCAAGACGGATCTGGAAGTTCCTCCATGTATAAGTCCCTCCGAGGTTGTCCAGAGCTAGAAATGGCCAACAAAAAGTCACGAATTCTATCAAATTCAGGGATGCCAAAACACGCATATAAGGTATGATACTACTTACGGAACAGTCTGTTTGTCAATTATGTACTTGCCTCCACACAAAAAGTTTGTGGAAATCATACGTGATGCACAACTTTTAAAATCATCACCTGCGCACATAAAACACATACTCCCATGGCAGAACCAGTCACAAAAGCCAAAAGGTGGAAACAGCCCAGATGTCCATCCATAGATGAACGGATAAACAAGGTCTGCCCACACAATCGAATACTATGCGGTCAGGAAAAGGAAGGAAGCTCTGACACAGGCTACAGCCTGGATGAACCTTGAAGACATCATGCTCAGAGAGAGAAGCCAGAGGCAAAAGCTCACATTTTGTACAGTTCCATTTTTAGCAGGGCCATTTTTAGCAGAGCCCAGAATACTGAACCCTACAGAGAAAGTCAGTAGATTAGTGGCTGCTTAGGGTAGGGGTCCCCAACCCCTGGGCCACAAACTGGTAGTGGTCCACGGCCTGTGAGGAACCAAAATGGGCCACACAGCAGGAGGTGAGCAGCAGGCAGGTGAGCGAAGCTTCACCTGTACTGACAGCTGCTCCCCATGACTGGCATTAGCACCTGAGCTCCGCCTCCTGTCAGATCAGTGGTGGCATTAGATTCTCACAGGAGCACACACCCTATTGTGAACTGCGCGAGTAAGGGATTTAGGTTGTGTGGTCTGTAGAAAAATTGTCTTCCAAAAAACTGGGCCCCAGTGCCAAAAAGGTTGGGGACCGCTGGCTTAGGGCAAGAGAGGATGAAAGAATAGCACAGTGATAACTGACGGGTGCAGGGTTTCTTTTTTTGAGCTGATGAAGATGTTCTAAGATTAACCACGGGAGTGACTGGACATAATTGTGTGTATACTAAAAGCCACTGAGTTGCATATGTTAGATGGGTAAATGGCATGGCGTGGGAATTCACTCTCCGTAAAGCTGTTTAAAAAATAAAATAAATAAGTAAACAAAATAATGAGTAATAACTTATAAATTGTTATTGCTCTATTAACCTTGCTTGAGGGGAGGGGAGATACAGTGTAGACCCAGTTTGACGTTGTGGGCCCAGAAACCCAGATTTGATAGATCTTTCCTGACAGTTCCAAGTAAAATTTAAAAAAATAAATAAAACAGCAGATTTGAAATTTGGGCAGTGATTAAATACGACTGCTAAGCCTTGGTTTATACCTACACATGCCAATGTGGGTGTCAGACAGCAGACACACGCATCGGGTACCACTGAATACCTATGGGATCAAACACTGACCTTCATGTTTCCCAATCGCCTTGTTCTGTCAACCACGAGCAGTTTCTTAATGAGGTCTCTATGTTGGGGGAGGAGACAAAAAAAAGAAAAAGTACACAGATTATATATCAACATCAGCAAACGCAGCATGGCAACAGAGATAAGATCTACCTGATATGAGGACCGCAGTTCAATTTCCACTTTGGCAAAACACTTTCTAGTGCTTATTTCCTACCATCACTGGCTCTTAAATAACCTATGCAAGGCTGGGTTGCCCCATGCAAGGCTGAAGCTAAGGGAAGGGGGCTGATTACATCTTTGTAAAGACAATACACCTTTGAGTAGAAAAGGGTGAAATTTATATGTGCCTGCAGGGAGGATCCAGACACTTAACGTAAACATGCCTGTCAGGCTGTCCCTGCAAAATAGAAGACATCTGCTTTCACCAACATCAACAGTCACACGCTGCCCTGGGGGTCTGCTTATGGATGGGATCCCTGTTTTAAAAGGCTGGCTTTCCCATAAGCACACACATTAGGATGAGTCTCCTAAGTCTGCTTCTTCACTTGTAATCTTCCTTTTAAATAACAGACCATGTCAGAAGTACAGCAGGTGGGGAGGCTGGGCACACTGGCTCACACCTGTAATCCCAGCACTTTGGGGAGGCCGAGGCGGGTGGATCACTTGACGTGAGGAGTTTGAGACCAGCCTGGCCAACATGGTGAAACCCCATCTCTACAAAAAAAAAAAAAAAAAAAAAAAAGAAAGAAAAAAAAATTCGCTGGGCATGCTGGCACACAACTGTGGTCCCAGCTACTTGGGAGGCTGAGGCACAAGAACCGCTTGAACCCAGGAGGCGAAGGTTGCAGTGAGCTGAGACTGAGCCACTGCACTCCAGTCTGGGTGACAGAGGTAGACTCAGTCTCAAAAAATAAAAACAAAAACAACAACAACGACAACAAAAAACAGCAAGCTGGTTCAATTAGGATGGGTAGTTGGAGATGACGTTGAAGACTTCCAGATTAGGTGAGTTCTAAAAGATGCATATTTATGGAAGTAGAAATGATCATATGCATCTGTGTGTACACATATAATACACAGAGTACATTATGTATAATAATATACATAATATGATATAATAATATAATATATCGAAGTCCCCCAAAACAATCCAATACCCATGACCCCGGTGTAAGCGTCTAGGCTTTCCCGGCATAAACTATGCCCCAAGGTAAGTAGCACGAACTTGGACTGGGCCACTCCCAGGTTCTGTGACAGGACTGCAGAGTCTCCGACAAGCCAGGTGATGTCCTAAGGTCAGACTCCACCATCTAGACTGTGAATGTCGCCAGTCCTGTCTGATCAGAAATTTTACAGTTTCCTGCCACCATGCTTTCTGAATTAGGATGGGATGCTTGTCAGACTTCACTGCTTCTCTGCCTCAAAGTAAAACTCAGAGACCATCTGTCCGCCCACCTAAGGCTAGGATTTTGTATCCATCCTGTAAGGCTGAAAAGCTTTGAGCAGGGTGGGGAATATAAAAATCACCTAAAAGTTAGAAACCTTTCCACTACTTAGTGAGTTTCTCCTTCATTATTTTGACATGCTCCCCCCTGCCAAAAAAAAATCAAGGTTATCAAACACTATACCCCCAAAATATTCCCAAATAAATGTGGGGCTTCTTCCCCCATGTGATTTACACCACTGCCTGCCCCCTTACCACACACACTTAAAGCTCACTGGAGTGCAATTATAAGACAGGTTTATTTATGCTTTTATATTTTAAATAAACCTCTGTTTTCTTATAATCCCAGTCCAATCAGCTTTAAGTGTGTACGCTAATGGGGCAGGCAGTGGTGTAAATTATAGGGGGGAAAAAAAGCCCTATGTTTATTTCAGAATGTTTTGGTGATCACTTGATAAATTTCAGTTTTGTGTGTGTGTGTGTGTGTGTGTGTGTGTGTGTGTGTGTGTGTTTGGCATGTAAGAAAACAGTGTTTGATGATCTTGAATTTTTTTTTAAATTTTTTTGGTGTTTGGCATGTAAGAAAATGAAGATTTATTTAAAATACAGGGCAAGTGGCTTGTAATCCCAGCTATGCAGGGGGCTGAAGTGGGAAGACCACTTGAGACCAAGAGTTTGAGACCAGCATGGGCAACATAGTAAGACCCCCGTTTCTACAAAAAATCAAAACATTGGCCAGGCATGGTGGTGCATGCCTGTAGCACCAGTTACTTGGGAAGCTGAGGTGGGAGCATCATTTGAGCCCAGGACATCGAGGCTGCAGTGAGCTATGATTGTGCCACTGCACTCCAGCCTGGGTGACAAAGCAAGACACCCATCTCTTTAAAAGAAAAAGTAAAATACCAAAGCAAACTCTTATAAAGAAGTCTAGAAACTAAAGAGTATGGATGAGAAGGGGCCCCCGAAGACGCAAAGCCCTATAAAGGAACAACAGAAGTGTCCACAGCTGTAGATGGGTCCCTTGACCCCGGGATAAGCGACACATCTGCCGGCACTCTTTTGATGCACTGTAGCCAAAATTCTACATTTTATTTATGATCCTAGCACCAGCTGGCTCCTCTCAGATGCAAGTACTTCCAGGTGTTGTAAAAAACACCGGCAGATAATACCTCTACTGAATTGGCAACAAGTCCCAAAGCTTTGTTTTGGTGTTTTGTTTTAAATGATATTTATTTCTGTAAGGAATGTCAATCCTGATGTGCCATTTGCCCAGGCGACATGTTTACCTGGTCAAATGATAAAAGTTGCAGGAACCAACATATGACTTTAAAAAGCTGAGAATCAAAATTCTAGCATCATGGACAACCAGGGACAGTGATTTGGATAAGAAAATGCATCATTAAGGCCAGGTGCAGTGGCTCACACCTGTAATCCCAACACTTGGGGAGGACAAGGCAGGAGGATCAGTTGAGCCCAGGAGTTCAAAAGCAGCCTAGGCAATGCAGCAAGATCCCCATACCCAATTCTACCAAAAAAAGGAAAGATATGAGTCGTTGAGGTCTTGCTTCTCAGCCAATTTGATAAGACTTAACAAATAATGGGAAGAAGTGAACTATCAGTTCACTTCTATCTATCACTGTTCCTGCTCTTGGTGGACCCACACTGGGTATGTCAAGAGACAGGGGCATCGTGGGGAACACTGGAAGGGGCTGGGAGCTGCATAAAGAGAGGCACGTTAGATCAGACAGTACCAAGATGGCCACTGCTGGTTCCCTACTCTCAAAGAAGATAAACCAGGAGACAAAGAAGGACAAGTGGCAAGAGACCAGACTTTGATTACGCTTCTGGTTTGTTCTATTTCTGCAATTCCTTTTTTTGTTGTTGTTTCCACAGAACATTGGAAACCCCCCCATATATATATATATATATATATATATATATAATTATATTTTTTAATTTTAATTTTTTTTCTTTTTTTTAACACAAGGTTTCACTTTCATCCAGTCTGGAGTGCAGTGATGCAATCATAGGTCACTGCAGCCTCGAATTCCTGGGCTCAAGCAGTCCTCCCATCTCAGCCTCCCTAGTAGCTGGGACTACAGGCACTTGCTACCATGCCCAGCTAATTTTTTAATTTTTTGTAGACATGGGTTCTTGCTGCATTGTCCAGGCTGGCCTCAAACTATTGGATTGGCCCCAAGCAATCCTCCCACCTCAGGCTCCTGAAGTGCTGGGATTACAGGCATGAGCACCTCACCTGGCCAAACTCAATCATAAAAGTGCTTTGCCATCCACTTGATATAATGTCACTCAACTCAGATGGGATTTGGGGCCTGAGAGAGGTTCTATATAATCGTTTCTATTTCCTTCCAGAGCAGTCAGCTTCTGAGGTGCTGTTTCCCCTGACACCTCCCTGTCTTACCATTCACTGGACAGGGTGTCCCTTCTAGGTGACTCATTGTTAAGCGGAGCCTCGTTTTCTTGCTAAAGTCTTTTAAAGCCTGCCTCTTAGTGTGTCAAACACAACACACGCTCAACCCAATAAAACACGACCTTATCTTCTGTTCAGACTAAGAACCTCTGGTTAGGATGGGGTACATTTGCCACCAAGAAACAGTGGCCCCATAAGGGGCATATTCAAAACAACCTGGTCCATCGCCCTGAAATAAGTCTTCTCTGAACTGAACTTCTACCGGCTCATAAGAAAATAGACCACGGAAAAGAAAAGTTTAATTCTCAACTAGATGCATTTAGCTCTAGTTTGTGCCCGGGGGGCTGGTGCACCCATCAACTCATCTGAAAAATACAGTGAAACAAACAGAAATCAGTGCTTATTACAGTAAAAATGGCTACCAGGTGACCAGATTGGGTAAGGTAGCCAGAAAACCAAAAGCATTTTTTTTTTTTTTTTTTTTCTGAGACAGAATCTTGCTCTGTTGCTCAGGCTGGAATGTAGTGGCGCGATCTCAGCTCGCTGCAACCTCTGCCTCCTGGGTTCAAGCGATTCCGCTGTCTCAGCCTCCCAAGTAGCTGAGATTACAGGCGCCCACCACCACACCCAGCTAATTTTTTGTATTTTCAGTAGAGATGAGGTTTCACCGTGTTACCAGGATGGTCTCGATCTCCTGACCTCATGTTCCGCCCACCTCGACCTCCCAAAGTGCTGGGATTACAGGCATGAGCCACCACACCCAGCCGCATTCTTATATTTAAGAAAATAATATATTTTTTCCCTACTGCCACGACCTTTATAAAATGTGCATCCAAAGTTGCCAATATCCAGCAACTGTAAATATTCTTGAAGCAACATGCTCAGAACTGAAAATGTTGACATTAAAAAGGACTTAGAGGTTGAGCATAATTTTAGCAGGAGAGAAAGGATAAAACTCTGCTAAACCCATCAACAGTTCTGCTAGCCACAGAACTAGGAGGATCCTTCTTGTCAAATTCCAAAACTGCTCTCTTATAAAATACGATGACAAACTCGTTCATTGGCTCATTTTAAATATAACAGATCACCAAAAGAACAAAACACGGCCAAGACTCATTAAAATGTGAAGCTATCATTAAAGTAGAATATTTAAAATCTTTTTCTTTTCTTGTGGAAAAGACAACTGTCCAAAATAGTTTATGCGCAGCACATTTAATAACGCAACATGGGATCCTGCTGAGTGCGTGTTTTCACGGTGACTTTAGACACTTTAAAAATAAACGCACCTCATGACGAGGCAAACGGTTTACTTACTTTACATGGAAATCCAAATGTCTGGGGAAATCTATTTTGCCTGCAAGAATTTTCTGATAAATGCCAAACGGGTTGTCATCAAAAAACGGAGGAAACCTGTTAGAAAAACAAACATGCATTTTTAGTGGGGAGTAAGCGTGGAAAAAAAACTCTGCTTTGTAACGATAGCTATTTCTGCTTAACACAGGCAGAAGATAATTTATTTCACATGCACTCTTCCCCGCACATTGAAGTTGTCACGATCTAAAAGCACGTGACAGTCAGATGGTTCTAAGAGGCAAGGCATCGTGTGCCACAGCCTGATGCAGGGGAAGCTCCCTTGGAGAGAATATAAAGACCATTTGAGAGGCATCTGCTGAGCAGAAGGCAACTCCTTTGGGCATCTTATTCAGAGGGGTCACCAGCCCATTCCTTAACTGTGCACTAAACACTGGACAGAAATGCTCTCTCATGTTTACCAGGGTGAACCCACCACCATGACCAAGCATGGAACTCAAATGTCTCAAGAGCGAAAAGATAAGCAGTCCAATTACAAAACGGACAGGTGGTCTTCACAGGCATTTCTCAAAAGAAGACGTGGAAAAGGCCAACAGGTATATGAAAAAAATGCTCAACGTCACTAATCATCAGGGAAATGCAAATCAAAACCTCAATGAGGTGTCAATCATCTCAACCCAGTTAAGATGGCTATTATCAAAAAGACACTGCAACCCCAGCACTCTGGGAGGCCGAGGCGGATGGATCACCTGAGGTCAGGAGTTTGAGACCAGCCTGGCCGACATGGTGAAACCCTGTCTCTACTAAAAATACAAAAATTAGTCAGGCGTGGTGGCACGTGTCTGTAATCCCAGCTACTTGGGAGGCTGAGGCAGGAGAATCACTTGAACCCAGAAGGTGGAGGTTGCAGTGAGCTGAGATCATGCCATTGCACTCCAGCCTGGGAAACAAGAGTGAAACTCCGTCGCAAAAAAAATTAAAAAAAAAAAAAAAAAAAAAGACACATACACACAAAAATAACAAATGCTGGTGAGGATGTGGAGAAAAGAGAACTCTTTTTTTTTTTTTTTTTTTTTTTTTTTGAGACAGGATCTCACTCTGTCTCCCAGGCCGGAGTGCAGCGGTGCAATCTCAGCTCACTGCAACCTCTGCCTCCCAGACTCAAGTGATCAACCTGTCTCAGCCTTCCAAGTAGCTGGGATCACAGGTACCTGCCACCATGCCAGCTAATTTTTGTATTTTTTTTGTAGAGCGGGGGTTTCACCATGTTGCCTAGGCTGGTCTTGAAGTCCTGGGCTCAAGTGATCCACCCAGCTTGGTCTCTCAAAGTGCTAGGACCAGCATGAGCCACTGTGCTGGCCAAAAAGGGAACTCTTCTGCAACGTTGGTGGGAATGTAAACTAGTAGAGCCACCATAGAGAAGAGTATGGAGGTTCCTCAAAAAACTAGAAATAGAACTCCCATATGACCCAGCCATCACATTACTAGGTATCTGTTCAAAGGAAAGGAAGTCATGATACTGGAGAGAGATCGGCACGCCCATGTTTACCGCAGCACTATTCACAACAGCCAAGATAGGGCATCAGCGTAGGTGTCCATCAACAGATGAGCAGATAGGTAAAGAAAAGGTGGTATCTACACACGGTAGAATACTATTCAGCCATGAAAAGGAATACAATCCTCTGATTGTATTTCATCCAGCAACATGGATGAAACTGGAGAACATTATGTTAGGTGAAATAAGCCAGGAAAAGAACATTAAACAGCACTTGTGCTTACTCACACATGAAAGCTAAAAAAAAATCTGATCTCCTGAAAGGATAAAGAAGAACAGAAGATACTAGAGGCTGGGAAGGGAAGAAGTGAGAGACAGGGAGAGGTTTGTTCAAGGATACAAAATTACAAGCAGATAGGAGGAATATGTTCCAGTGTTCTATAGTCTTGTAAGGTGACTATAATTAGCAATAACATGTCGTATAGTTTCAAATATATAGAGGATATTGAATGTTCCTAACACAAAGAAATGGTAAATAATTGAAATGGATATGCTAATTACCCTGATCTGATTACTCCACTCTTTGTATCAAAGCATCACTGTCTACCCCATGAATATGTACAATTATTATGTGTCAATTTAAAAAATAAAATAAGCCTGGGAAATATGGCTTAACTCAGTCTTTAAGAAATGGCAAAACTCAGTCTTTAAAAAAAAAAAAAATTAGCTGAGTGTGGTGGTGCATATGTGTGGTCCCAGCTACTTGGGAGGCTGAGGGAGGAGGATGGCTTGAGCACAGGAGGTCGAGGCTGCAGTGAGCTGTGATCACACCACCACACTCCAGCCTGGGTGACAGAGTGAGTCCTTGTCTCAAAATAAAATAAACTATAAAATAGGCCGTTTGCTGTGGCTCATGCCTGCAATCCCAACACTTTGAGAGGCTGAGGCAGGCAGGTCACTTTAGGTCAGGAGTTCCAGATCACCCTGGCCAACATGGTGAAACCCGTCTCTACTAAAAATACAAAAATTAGCTGGGCATGGTCGCCAGTGCTTGTAATCTCAGCTTCTCAGGAGGCTGGGGCAGGAGAATTGCTTGAACCTAAGAGGCAGAGGTTGCAGTGAGCTGAGATCGCGCCACTGCACTCCAGCCTGGGTGACAGAGCGAGATGGAGTACACAAATGAAATGAAATATAAAGTTGACAGTGGTGAATACGCCACTATGGCCAAGAACAGGACACCTTTCTCGAGGCTTCCTTCACTCTACAGCACAAGCAATACCTGATTATGTCCAGCCCGGTACTGGGCCTGCACGGCACTATAAGGCACCCTCAATAAACTGCAAGTGAATGTCAGTGAACTACTCTTTTTTTTGAGACAGGGTCTTGCTCTGTTGCCCCCCAGGCTGGAATATGTGAAATAAACTAAAAAATATATATACTTAAAACTGCAAAGACCAAGATAAATCCAAGAACATCTAGAAGTCAACTGTATTAGTCCATTTTCAGTCTGCTATAAAGAACTACCTGAGACTGGTTAATTTATAAAGAAAAGAGATTTAGGCCAGGCGCGGTGGCTCATGCCTGTAATCCCAGCACTTTGGGAGGCCGAGGCAGGTGGATTACGAGGTCAGGAGATCGAGACCATCCTGGCTAACACAGTGAAACCCTGTCTCTACTAAAAATACAAAAAATTAGCCAGGCGTGGTGGCGGGAGCCTGTAGTCCCAGCTACTCAGGAGGCCGAAGCAGGAGAACGGCGTGAACCCGGGAGGCGGAGCTTATAGTGAGCCGAGCGCACCACTGCACTCCAGCCTGGGCCACAGAGCGAGACTCTGTCTCAAAAAAAAAAGAAAAGAAAAAAGATTGAATTGACTCACAGTTCCGCATGGCTGGGGAGGCCTCAGGAAACTTACAATCATGGCGGAAGGCGAGGGGGAAGCAAGGCACATTTACATGGTGGCAGATGAGTGAGAGCGAGCAAAGGGGGAAGTACTGCACTTTAAAACCATCAGCTCTCCTGAGAACTCTATCACGACACAGTACTAGGGCAATGTTGCTAAACCGTCAGAAACCACTCCCATGATCCAACCACCTCTCACCAGGTCCCGCCTCCAACACTGGGGATTACATTTCAACATGAGATTTGGGTGGGGACACAAAGCCAAACCATTTCATCAACCAGTAAGTGTATACTAGACACTTACACGTCCGAGGCACAAGTTGTACTTCTGAGATTTTCTCATATTGACCAGGACAGAGACTCATATTGGCTTCAAGTCACGTTTTCCATTTAGCTTCTTGTGACTTAAGATATTCTAATTCAGGTATGCTAGCAACGGAAATACCTTATAAAATGGAGCTTTCAAATGACACCCTCGTTGATTATCAGAAATGTCCATGAGCAAAAATAATTCTCCTGTAGATTCCAAATCACTTCCCGACCTTAACGAAATTCAGTGGAGTGGATGGAATGAGAGGTCCCCAAAAAGATGCATCCATGATCTTGCCCCAAAAACCTGTGAATGGGACCTTATTGGGAAACAGGGTTTTCGCAGATAGAATTAAGGAGCTTCAGATGAGATCATCCTGGAATAGGGTAGGCCCAAATCCAATGACAGGTATCCTCATAAGAGACTGAAGAGGAGGCACACACAGAGGAGAAGGCCACATGGGGACAGAGGCAGAGAGAACAGTGATGCGGCCACAGGCCCAGGGACGCCTGGAGCCCCCAGAAGCTGGGAGAGGCAGGGAGGATCCTCCCCTAGAGCCTCCAGAGGGAACTGGATACACCTGTAGTGGATTGAACTGTGGCCCTCAGAAAGATCTGTCCACGTCCTAATGCCCACACCTGGAATGAGACCTTATTCGGCAATAGGGTCTTTGCAGATGTGATTAATTGAAGGATCTTGAGATGAGATCGTCCTGGATTAGGGTGGCCCTAAATCCAATGACAGGTGTCTCTCCTTCTAAGAGACTGAAGAGGAGACAGAGACAGAGGAGAAGGCCACATGAAGGTGGAGGCAGAGACTGGAGTGATGCGGCCACAAGCCCAGGGATGCCTGGAGCCCCCAGGAGCTGGGAGAGGCAGGAAGGATCCTTCCCTGGAGCACAGTCCTGAGACACTTTGATCTCAAACTTCTGGTCTCCAGGACTAAGAGAGGATAAAATTCTCTTGTTTAAACCTTCCAGTGTGTGGTAGTTTCTAACAGCAGCGTCGGGACATTCATACGTAGAACTACACCCATGAACTGCCCAATACACTGCAGTGAAAAAAAATTCAAAGAAATACAAAGTACAAAAATGGAAATCAATGGGAGAGGTGACAGAGAAGTGGGGTGGGTTACATGAGGAAATGAAAGTTACCAGAGAAAGGTAAATGATTAGGTGTGTGCGACGTGGCCTTAACACAGCATTTCTTCCTTCTTACATAACATTTCAGTTGCTCGTTTTGCACTTTAGCACGACGGTGAGTTTTCCAATAGGGTATCTCTTTGGGCCGCTGGTCCTGGAGTTACGAGCCACCACGACGTACTGAAAAACCACCCAGGCCAGGCTGGGAAGCAGAGCTCTGAGTACAGACACTCATCCGATCTGCGCCAACCCTGCCGCCTCAGACGTTAACAACCTCCCGAGCCTGGCCTCCCTCACCCACCCGCAGCGTTCTCTGTAACAGTAGTCGGGGGAGTTGTATTCCTGTTGCTCTCTGGGTTTGGGTGGCGACCCTGTCTGAATACATTCAGCTGTATGACTTGATCGGGGAAATGCACAAATAACAGGAATGGAGCATTAAACTCCAGGAGGAAATGTGTCATACGTACCTAAAAACATTTATGGAGAATATGAAACGAAGTGCTCTTGGACAGTAGACATTACATAAGATCATGGGAAAGGTATTAATAAGCGGAAAAAAATAAATAATAAGTGAGCACTAACTGACGACCTTGCCTGAAAGAAAAAGCAGAGGCAGTGTGTGTGTGTGTGTCTGAGAAACAGCACTCCCCCGGACGCCTGGGCAGCGCCCTCTGAAACCCTCAAATTTCTGTCTCTAAACATACAGACTGCTTCCAATTCTTACCAAGCGGAGACTAAATTCTCATTATAGGCATTTGGCATTATTAAGGAAGTTAAACTGATCTGTGGTGACAGCTATACTTACAAGGACAATCTGCTAATCAGCATGAATGCAAGCTCGAGATTTTCACCCGAAAAATTCATGCCCAGGCTAGGCACAGTGGCTCATGCCTGTCATCCCAGCATTTGGGGAGGCCAACGTGGGAGGAATGCTTGAACCCAGGAGTTCAAGACCAGCCTGGACAACACAGTGAGACCTCGTTTCTACAAAAAATTTAAAAAGTAGCTGGACGTGCTGGTGTGTGCCTGTGTTCCCAGCTACAGCCTCTGTAGTCCTGGAAGGCTGAGGCAGGAGGATCGCTTGAGCCCAGGAGGTCGAGGCTTCAGTAAGCTATGACTGCACCACTGCATTCCAATCTGGATACAGAACAAGACCTGTCTCAAAAGAAAAAAAAAAAACCGCTCATGCAGTGGCACACGGCTGTCATCCCAGCACTTTGGGAGGCCGAGGCAGGTGGATCCCTTGAGCCTAGGAATGTGAAATCAGCCTGGGTAACATAGCAAGACCCTATCTCTACAAAAAGTTTTTTAAAAATTAGCCAGGTACAGTGACGTGTGCCTGTCATCCCAGCTACTCAGGAGGCGGAGGTGGGGGGTTTACTTGAGCCCAGGAGGTCCACGCTGCAGTGAGCTGTGACTGCACCACTGCACTCCTGACTGGGCAACAGAGCAAAACTGTCTGCAAAAAAAAAAAAAGAAAGGCCAGGCGCGGTGGCTCATGCTTGTAATCCCAGCACTTTGGGAGGCCGAGGCAGGCGGATCACGAGGTCAGGAGATCAAGACCACGGTGAAACCCCGTCTCTACTAAAAATACAAAAAATGAGCCGGGCGTGGTGGCGGGCGCCTGTAATCCCAGCTACTCGGAGAGGCTGAGGCAGGAGAATGGCGTGAACCCGGGAGGCGGAGCTTGCAGTGAGCCGAGGTCGCGCCACTGCACTCCAGCCTGGGCAACAGAGCGAGACTCCGTCTCAAAAAAAAAAAAAAAAAAAAAAAAAAAAAAAAATGAAAAAAATTCACGCCAATTGTGCCACTAGCTCTATCATTTGCCAGTAAAATTTGAATGTAACCATTCCACCTATCTACATCTTCCAGTAAAGTGGATGGTCCAGGCAGAGATCCCCTGGGCGCTGTGAGCTGATGTTCTCCCTCCTACCCAGCTGGAAAAACACCCTCCTAAACTATCAGCTGACACACTACCTGCCCCAGTTCTGAAGACCAGGGCTGGCCTTGGAAGACAGGTGCTTTGGAAATGCATTCAAGAAAAGGAAGGCAGAGGTTTTTAGAGAAAAGAAGAAAGCCGTCACTAGAATTTCACTAGAATTTCATCCCACCTTGACTTCTTCCTCAAAAATCCTTGTCCCGATACCTTCAGATTAAAAACTAAAATTTAGGCCAGGCGTGGTGGCTGACGCCTATAATCCCAGCACTTTGTGAGGCCAAGGCAGGTGAATCACTCGAGGTCAGGAGTTGAAGAGCAGGCTGGCCAACATGGTGAAACCCCATCTCTACTAAAAATACAAAAATTAGCCAGGCACGGTGGCGCGCACCTGTAACCCCAGCTACTCGGCAGGCTGAGGCAGGAGAATTGCTTGAACCCAGGAGGCAGAGGTTGCAGTGAGCCGAGATCACGCCACTACACTCCAGCCTGGGTGACAGAGCGAGGGTCCCTCTAAAGAAAAAAATAAAATAGTTAATAAGTAAATATAAAATCTGTGCTCCTCAGGCAAACCGGGGTGGCTGAGGTGGGAGATGAGAAAGGGGAACTCGAGGGCCAGATAAAGCGGAAGGAGCAAGCACTGGGGCATGTGAGGGCTGGGGCAGAGTGGAGGGTGAAAGTATAGCCCAGGGCACATCGGCTTTGGCATCACAGCAGTGGCTCTCAAAGTGGAGTCCCAGGGTGGCTTCCTGACCTCAATTTAGGGAAGGGTGAGGTCGTTTTTCTGACTCTAGTTCAGAATAGTGATGAATTTTCTTCCTATGCCTCAAGTAAACAACGTGCTACGCAGCACAGCAGACAGGCTGCAGACAAAGGGAGGAGAGGCCAGCAGCCCTTGTGAAAGCTGGACACTAAAGAGATTTGCAAAACCCAGAAAATACGGCCAACCTCCTCACGAATGTTTTCTCTTTTTAGAGACAGGGTCTCTCTGTCGCCCAGGCTAGAGTGCAGTGGCGAGACCACAGCTCACTGCAGCCTTGACCTCCCAGCCTCAGTGATCCTCCCGCCTCAGCCTCCCAAAGTACTGGGACCACGGCCTGCACCATCATGCCCGACTAACCGGTTTATTTATTTCATTTTATTTTTTGTAGAGATGGGGTCTCACTATGTTGCCCAGGCTGGCCTCCAACTCCTGGACTCAAGTGATCCTCCCACCTCAGCCTCCTGAAGTGTTAGGATTACAGGCGTGAGCCACCATGCCCAGCTTGAATGGTTTTAATTCTAGAAAGTGTGGTTACACATTTTTTTCATTTAAAAATGCCATTTATGTTCACCTCTGATTATTATTTAACTTCTCATATACATTATTTATGTATTCTGTTTATTTATATTTCAGTCTCCACTTTAATTTCAAATGTAGTCAGCATGGACAGCTGTAACACACAGAAACGAAAGTTCTGTGGGTTGTTAATAACTTTGAGCTATGTGTTAAAGGGTTCCCGAAGCCAACATGTTTGAGAACCACTGCACAATGCCTAATGCTCCCCGTGGAAGAGGCTCCATTGCAGACAGATTCCACCTTCTCTAGCATCTTCTGCACCCTGTCTGCTATGCTGTATTGTCTTAGTTGACACCTATGAAGAAAATTCATCACTATTCAGATCTGTCGTTGGAAAAATGATCTCACTCATCTGCTAAAACCCACTTCAGGAACCCCATAGTCCCCTGGGATGCCACTTTGAGAATCACTGCTGTCATAACTAAGACAAGATGGCCCGGGGACTTTCTCTTACCCTGCACTCTGCTGTGTGTCTTGTGTGTCCCTGTGTTTTGTTCTTGATGCTTTAGCTGATTTTTTTTTTTTCTTTTTCTGAGACAGTGTCTTGCTCTGTTACCCAAGCTGATGTGCACTGGTGCAATCTCAGCTCACTGCAGCCTCGACTTCCTGGGCTGAAGCAATCCTCCCACCTCAGCCTCCTGAGTACCTGGGACTACAGGGACATACAACTGCACCCAGCTAGTTTTATTTTTATTTTTTGTAAAAATGGGGTCCCACTATGTTGCCCAGGCTGGTCTTGAACTCTTGGGCTTAAGCAATTCTTCTGTCTCAGCCTCCCAAAGTGCTGGGATGACAGGCATGAGCCACCACGTCCAGCCTTTACCTGACTCTTGAGTTAAACTCTCTGAGAGAATAAAAACACAGAAATGGATGAGGAAAGAGAATAGGATGGGAGAAATCGGAGCTGAGCTTGGGTCCTTGGAAAGTGCATGAGTGATTTTGTTCCAGAATGTGCCACACAATTTTCATCTGACCTAAACATGTCTCATTCCATGAAAATAAAATCTGCATCATGATATGATCTCCTTCCTAATCACATGGCAGATTTCACCAAATAGATGGTTTTCCCTGTGCTTAGTGGAAGATTGAGATAATCAGTTAAAGCAATAAAACAGACAAGGCACAGCCTCACTTGATCCTGCTAAGAGTGGGAATCCAGCAAATGGAGCTGCAATAGGAAAGGTGCAGACATGGGCTCCGAAGGGAGCAGGAGGACTCTGACTGCAGGCCGGCTCCACTTGTATGTGCAGCAAGGCCCTCCCTCCAGCCACCAGAAGTTTCTGGGTTCAAGGAGGTGAGGAGAGCAGCTTGGGAGCATTGCTCTCAGAGGCAGTCAACACATACAAAATTTAGATGGTTTCAGAGCTGCTAATCAGTATAAAGAAAACAGATGGGCTGGTCGGACAGGGCATGGCCCAGGAGAACAGGGGAGGCCCCAGAGGGCTGTGGGAGCAGGTGACAGGTGAGGCTGCAGCATGTGCAGTGGAAGAGAAAGGGCCAGCCCTGGCCGGGTGTGGTGGCTCACGCCTGTAATCCCAGCACTTTGGGAGGCCGAGGCAGGTGGATCACTTGAGGTGAGGAGTTTGAGGCCAGCCTGGCCAATATGGTGAAACCCCCTCTCTACTAAAAATACAAAAATTAGCTGGGCGTGGTGGCGCACACCTGTAATCCCAGCTACTCAGGAGGCTGAGGAAGGAGAATTGCTTGAACCTGGGAAGCAGAGGTTGCAGTGAGCCAAGATTGTGCCACTGCACTCCAGCCTGGGTGACAGAGCGAGGCAGAACAGAAAGGAAAGGAAGGAAAGGAAAGGAAAAAGGGTAAAGGGGAAAGGAAAAGGAAAAGGAATGGAAGAAGGAAAGGAAGAAGGGAAGGGAGAAGGGAAGGGAGGAAGGAGAGAGAGGGAGGGAGAGAGGAAGGAAGGAGAGAGGGAGGGAGGGAGGAAAAGAAAAGAAGAAAAGAAAAAAAGGAAAAGGGAAAAGGAAAGAAGGAGGAAGGAAGGAAGCCAGCCTTTGGGCAGGGGGACAGGTCAGGCTTCCTGGCATGTTTAAAAAGCAGTGGGAAGACAAGGAGGGGCCAAGCTGTTGTCTAACGGGGGTGGACAACCCACAGACAGACCGTCTCAGAACCTCATATGATAACGAGCCTCCAATTCTGCTCCAGTCGTCCAGGAAGCAACAAGCGGGCTCCCAGGGAATAGGGACACAGCTGATGGGTACGTGGACAGGACGCCTGCAGCTGCTTCCAGGAAAATGTACTGCAGGCAGGAGGGGATGCAGGAGACTGAGAAGGCTTGGGGTGGTCCAGGCGAGCTCGGGCCGACCGGAGCTGGGGAAGAGCACAGGAATGCCTGGGAGAGTTGGGGTCGGTGAAGCTGGTAACTCGCAAAACACCCACCCATGTGAAGAGACACAGGGCTGCTGAGAAATTGAAAAAACAATATTCACCCAGAAATAGACTCTAATTAGAAAAAAGGAAAATAAAAATAGGCTTACTGTGAATCAATAGCTCCCTGCCTCATGAAATGCACAGGTCAGCAGACTGGGCTTTGATTGGGAGACGGTTATTCATTTAATTTAATTACTCATTTTCTTTCTTTCTTTTTTTTTTTTTTCCTTTTTGAGATGGAGTCTCACCTCTGTTGCCCAGGCTGGAGTGCAGTGGTGCAATCTCGGCTCACTGCAACCTCCCCGCCTCCTAGGTTCAAGTGATTCTCGTGCCTCAGACTCCCGAGTAGCTAGGATTACAGGCGCCATGCCTGGCTTTTTTTTGTATGTGTAGTAGAGACGGGGTTTTACCATTTTGGCCAGGCTGGTCTCGAACTCCTGACCTCAGGTGACCCACCCACCTCAGCCTCCCAAAGTGCTGGGATTACAGGCGTGAGCCATGGTGCCTGGCCTAATTATTCATTTTCAATTAGCCTAATGATTTATTACATTATAATTAGGTTATTTTCTATTCTATTATATTCTAATATATTTAAATATTCCAATGTTATAGCCTATTAACAATTCTGATAACTTTATATAATTCTAATAGTCATTCTAAGAGTGTAATATTCTATTCTTTTTAAATTTATTTTTATGTATTTTTAACTTCAGCATACCCTGAGACTAATATTGTTTTACTTATAGTCTAATAATTCTATGTTGTATTCTAACAATATTATGTTCTAATAGTATACTGTATTCTAATAATAGTCTACTCTATCCTATAATCAATAAAATTTGGGGCACATGAACCTCACTCTATTTAAAACCATTAGACTACAGGATACAACGATCCTCAGGCAATGCTGCCCTCGTGTGGTCAGTGTTATCACCGAAGGAAAATGTGGTGCTTTTCCTTGAGTGGATGCTGATCAATATGCCTGTTATTTTTAACCTTTTGGGTTTGCCTAGGACATAATGGGCTAGGGTGCATACTAAGAAGTTTGGTTCTATACGATTTATAGGCATGTCTCAGCAAAGAGTAATGGAAAATTCAAAAGACCAACAGGCCGGTAGGTAGGTAGATTATTGACAGCTAGATAGACAGAAAGGTAGAGATAGATGGATAGGTAGGTAGGTAGATGATTGATTGATTGATAGATAGATAGATAGATAGATAGATAGATAGATAGATAAATAGATAGATAGATAGATACATAGATAGATACATAGATAGATAGAAAAGCAGATAGATGAATAGGTAGACAGATGATTGATAGATGGATAGGTAGGTAAACAGTTACATAGAAAGACAGATGATAAACAGATGGATAGGCAGATAGATAAATAGGAAGTAGATGGATAGATTGGTACATGAATGACAGATAGATAGGTAAATACATAGATAACAGGTAGGTAGACAGATAAAAAGATCGTAGAGATAAAGAGATAGAGATGGATACATAAATATATAAATGACAACTTAAATGACAGATAAGGATAAATGGATAAACAGATACACACACACATACATAATAGGTAGACCATAGAGATAGACAGAGATAGGTGCGTGGGTGGGTGGATGGATGGATGGAAGGGTGGATGGATGAAGGGGTGGGTGAATGGATGGATGGATGGACGAAGGGGTGCGTGGATGGATGGATGAAGGGGTGGGTGGATGGATGAAGCGGTGGGTGGGCAGGTGGGTGGATGGATGAAGCGGTGGGTGGACAGGTGGGTGGATGGATGAAGGGGTGAGTGGGTGGATGGATGGAGGGATGGATGGATGGATGAAGGGGTAGGTGGGTGGATGGATGGATGAAGGGGTGGGGGGGTGAAGGGGTGGGGGGTGGGGGGGTGAAGGGGTGGGGGGTGGGGGGTGAAGGGGTGGGGGGTGGGGGGGGTGGATGGATGAAGGGGTGGGGGGTGGGTGGATGGATGAAGGGGTGGGGGGTGGGTGGATGGATGAAGGGGTGCGGGGATGGGTGGGTGAAGCGGTAGGGGGGTGGGTGGGTGGATGGATGGATGAAGGTGTGGGGGGGTGGATGAAGGTGTCGGGGGGTGGATGAAGGGGTGGGGGGTCGGGGGTGGATGGATGAAGGGGGTGGGTGGATGGATGAAGGGGTGGGGTGGTAGATGCATGAAGGGGTGGGGGGGTGGATGAAGGGGTACGGGGGTGGGGGAGTGGGTGCATGGATGGATGAAGGGGTGGGTGGATGGATAGATGACAGGGTGGGTGGGTGGATGAATGAAGGGGTTGGGGGGTAGGTGGGTGGATGGATGGAAAAGTATATAAACATAGATAAATAGACAGATGGGTAGATGGATGGATGATAAACAATATACATGGGTAGCTAGACAATGAAATATAGGTTTTTACGGGTTCCACTCTCCTCCTGTGGCATCTCAGGCTCCGGTTTTGTGGTGGAATTCTTTGGTAGTGCTTGTTCAACATCGTTCTGATCCCTAAGCTAGTGGAATTAACGGATTCACTTTCTTCATAAAAGACGGCAGAGATAAGCACATGGGACGATGACCCCTGTCTGCTCCCCAAACAAAATCAGTGACTGCCTGGATTTCCTAAGGTGGATGTTAGAATGTCACATGCTCCACACCCCCAGGAACAAGCGCTGGGTGCTCCCCACCAGCAGATCTGGTTTAGACACGCCTTCCCGGCAGGAGAATGCCTCTCTTCCTTCCCTCCTTTGTCTCCAACTGAAAGGGAAGGTTTCCCAGTAAAACTCTGGTCTTTACCCCCTGCAGGGAATCAGAGAGATGTGAGAGAGGATCTGGCTTTTGCGACAATGGAGGGCACTCAGAGGATACGCTGGTGTCTGTCTTTGAGATTCAGGGGCAAGCAGAAGAAGAAGGAAACAGGAAGAGAGAGAACCTAGGAGGCAGAGTGTCGGCTGTGGCAAAGCGCGGCAGAGGATCCCCCGCCGGTGCTCTGGGCCCTCGCTGGCTGGGCTTCCTCTCGTCTTCATCCCAGAGAGAAGAGCTTTCGTGCAGAGCCGCACGGTGCAACAATTCCTCTGCACACGTAGCTCACTCCTTCCTACAGGTTCCTATCTGGAGAAGTGCCACGCTACTGAGTCACCTTAGCACTAACGACGGAATGAGGATGACGCCCACGTCCTGGGTTTCCAAGTGTTGCATGCTTCCTTTGCGTTTCTGGTCAAGTCACAGTGGAGCCGTCTCAGGCATATGCTAGACTTGAACACTCAATCATGCTGACATCCCAACAAATGACCGACCTGTCTGTTATGTGGTCGCAGGGGGGATGGCACCTCTCCTGACTTCCAAATCTCACCCAACACAGGTATCACAGGGGTCGGAACGAGAGTAACTGCATCTTGAACAGGGGCCGGGTAAAATGAGGCTGAGACCTACCGGGCTGCACTCCCAGACGGTTAAGGCATTCTAAGCTACAGGATGAGACAGGAGGCCGGCACAAGATACAGGTCTCAAAGACCCTGCTGATAAAACAGGCTGCAGGAAAGCTGGCCAAATGCCACCAAAACCAAGATGGCGACAACACTGACCTCTGATCTTCCTCACGGCTCATTATACATTAATTATAATGCATTAGGTACTAAAAGACACTGCCAGCAGCACCATGACAGTTTACAAAGGCCATGACAAGGTCAGGATGTTACCCTGTATGCTCTAAAAAGGGGAGGAACCCTCAGCTCCAGGAATTGCCCACCACTTTCCCGGAAAACTCACGAAAAATCCACCCCTTGTTTAGCATGTAGTCAAGAAATAACCATCAAAATAGCCAAACAGCAGCCCTCGGGGCTACTCTGCCTAAGGAGTAACCATACTTCTATTCTTTTACTTTCTTAATAAACTTGCTTTCACTTTATGGACTTTCCCCGGATGCTTTCTTGCGAGAGATCCAAGAACCCTGTGCTGGGGTCTGGGTCGGGACCCCTTTCCTGTACCACAGGTACACGGTTTTAGCAAAGAACACATTCTCGCCTTCCTTGCCAGCTGTTCATCCAGAAACCACTCAACTGTATTTGGCTGATTTACCTTGACCCAACCCGTGCCCTCCTGAGCTCTGCAGGTTACTTCAGAAAGGGTCTGTGCAGAAGATTCATTTTTTAATTTAATTTTTACATTCTTTTTAAGACTAATCAAGCACAGAAGTAATAAGGGGGGAAAAGAGTAGAGCAAGGAGTTCAACCTGTAGCTAACTGTGAAAATCAGCTGAGATAACGCCACCTTCAGAGCAGCCCAGAATGTTAATTGTATATTTAAGGAAGATATGGATATTTCAATATAAAAATCTCAATGGGCATGCATGGGTAGTTCCTTCACAAGTTTGGGTTTTTTGCCTCTTATTCAAGCAAGCTCAATTGCTAATTCACATTGCCAACCTCAGCAGGGCAGCAGATGTGTGCGCAGCCACACTGTGTGTTTGCGACACTCACGTACTGTTTTCAAGGTTACAGAAATGCCGAGTGGACGAATGAGTGGGGGAAGGGGGTGCTGGCCTGTAAGATGAAGATTCTCTACGGAGACTCTACTTACCCTGAGAGCATCTCGAATATCAGGATGCCGAGGGCCCACCAGTCCACGGCCCTTCCGTGGCCCTTGCTCTGAATGACTTCGGGGGCCAGGTACTCAGGTGTTCCGCAGAGGGTCCAAGTCCTATATGGGCGACAGAGACAGGCCCCCACACAACTCAGTGATGCTTGGCTAATGCAGTCACCTTAGAAGCTCTGAGTGTTACAATAACTTAGTTGAGGAAAAACACACTCCCTTTACCCTCCTGTGCACATATTTTACTGTGTAAAGACAGTAACATTGTTTCCGCTGATTTATTTCCATAGAAACATTTCTTAACTGGCTTGGAAACTAAGAATTGGTTTTATCATCCTTGCTACTGTTGCTGGTACTGTTACCACTGTTACTCAGAAGCAAAAAAAACCTCATTTTTTTTTAGTTATTTATACCTGTCTTAGTATAAATCATAAAGAATAAAATTAATTAATTAAAGGAAAAAGAACGAGATCATGTCCTCTGCAACAGCATGGATGGAGGTGGAGAGGCCATTCTCCTAAGTGGATTCACATGTTCTCACTCGTACGTGGGAGCTAAACACTGGGTACACACAGACACAGAGAGGGGAAAAAGCAGACACCAGGCCGCTGGAAGATGAAGGACAGGAGGAGGATGAGGATGGAAAATCTACCTGTCAGATATGATGCTTATTACCTGGGTGACAAAATAATCGGTACACCAAGTGGCATAGAGTTTACCCATGTAACAAACCTGCACGTGTACCCCTGAACCTAAAAGTTTTTTAAATAAATAAAATTAAGTAAAAAGAAAATCCTTTATCCAAAAAAAAAGTGGCGGTGAAAAGAATAATTCAAGAACTCACTTAGGCCGGGAATGGTGGTTCACACCTATAATCCCAGCACTTTGAGAAGCCAAGGTGGGCAGATTACTTGAGGCCAGGAGTTCAAGACCAGCCTGGCCAACATGGCGAAACCCCATCTCTACTAAAATACAAAATTAGCCAGGCGTGGTGATGCGTGCCTATAGTCACAGCTACTCGGGAGGCTGAGGCAGGAGAAATGTTTGAACCCAGGAGGCGGAGGTTGCAGTGAGCCGAGAATGCACCACTGCACTCTACACTCCAACCTGGGTGACAGAGAAAGACTCTCTCGCAAAAAAAAAAAAAAAGGTGCAAGAGCTGGGTTTGTGCTTGTAACTGAGACTGGATGGTTTGCAAAGCTTATGTATGTTCTCTTTGGCTCTTTACACCCCCACCCCCCAAAAAAACATTTCTTGCCCCCTGGAAACCAGTGTAAAGACAGAAATACACTTCCTCCCCTGCATGCCATTTTCCTTTAAAAGTGCCTGCTTTGTGCTCCAAAAGCAAACGGATGGCCTCAAGCAGGAAGCCTGTACTTCTTCCCCTAAGAAAGCTCTGGAATAAAAAATCACTTTCTTTACACTAGACCTCGCTCTTGCTAATTGCACTCTGCAAACGGCGAGCGGCTGAACCTGCATTTTGGTTACAGAAGAATCTGCTAAATAAAGTCAGGGCAAGATAACAAGGACTGCAGCAGAAGCTGGAAGACTCATGGGCTGGAAAGGAGCTGAGTATCAGTAACCCTAGAGAGGGGGCCTTGTCTGGGCCATACTCCATTGGCGCTCTACTGCTGGGTAGAAGGTCGCTTCGGGCTTTCAGCAATTCAGACCTGTAGCACACCTGCAGGCCACATCCACCCTTCCTGCCAAGTGCTGCCCTGGTGTGTGGAGCCTGTCTGTAGACAGGCAGAAAGAAGCAACACCCTCGGAGGGAAAAAACATATAGATGCTTTGCAAAAGACCCTTCCCTCCCGCCAGTCAGATCAGTGAAAGAAGAAACTCTTATTTTGTAAGCTGAATGTAAAGCGAACAAAAACCAAGTTCCACAGAGTCTGGTAATATACATGCTGATCCACTCTCAAGTTCTTTGCACAATGTATCAAGCATGTGCAAAGCCTATTTTACACCCAGCACATCTTCCCTGAGTCCGCCCTGTTTGCAGTGGTGTGGGCACGCATCTTGGCTTCAGCTCCTCAGCTTCCTGCTTGCGGGAACCCACCCAAAATGTTGTTACTGTTATCTTCCCTTCCCTTCCCCAGCACACCTCCACACCCCACCTCTTTCCAGACCACAGACTTTTCCACATTAATCTGTAAGCCCTGGGGATAACAACAAACTGGCTGCCATCCAAATTTCAAATTCTGTCGGCCATCCATGAAATCAAAGTACCACAAGGTCAGGCATGGTAGTTCACACCTGTAATCCTAGTACTTTGGGAGGTTGAGGCAGGAGCATTGCTTGAGGCTAGGAGTTTCAGACCAGCTTGGACAACATAGCAAGACCACCACTCCTTTACAAAAAAAAAAAAAAAAAAAAAGCCAGGTGTGCTGAAAGTGCGCTTGTAGTCTCAGCTAGTCGGGAGGCTGCGATGGGAGGATCACTTGAGCCCAGGAGGTCAACGCTGCAGGGAGCATGATAGTGTCACTGTACCCCAGCCTGGGCAACAGAGCGAGACACTGTCTCAAAAAAAAAAAAAAAAAAAATTACTGCAGGATCTAGCAGATATAAGTCAGGAAACCAGGAAAGAAGACAAGGAGAGAAATTGAGTTCTCTTCCCACGGAAGAATGTGGAAGGGACTTACTCTCCATCTGCAGGTTAGATCTAAGTATGGAACAGGAACCACCTTGTGGCCCTGTTAAGTGCGTCTCACTCATTAGAATTAAGTCGACAAATGGAAAGTACAATGCGCACTATTTTAGAAACACGCTCTCCCCTGCCTTGCCCAGCAGCTGAATCAACTCCAAGTACACCCTGGCTGCTTCAATGCACGACACTTCTGTCATTCTGCAAGACGAGCGACTTATTGGCCTGCTAGTTTTGTATTTCCACCTTTCTAGCCCATCCAAAGTGGCCTGAAAGTAGCTAAAAGCCTAGATCTTAGCTGATATGAAGCCCAGGTAGAGGCCACAGGTCATGCTACAGGCATCAGCTGCAACTTCTCCACTTACCTTTTGAAAGATGAGGCTGTTTTTGGCTCCGTGTTAGGGTAAGGACACACACCTGAGGTTGTATAAGTTTCCAGTTTCTAACTTGCCTCAGGAAGACTCCTGCCCCATTAGAGTCACTCCTTCCTGCAAAAAGCCCCAGTGCCTAGCTAGACGTACAAAGAGACAGCCTGAGTGTTACGTCGAAACCACTGGTCTGGGCAGTGAATTATCCACTTCCCTGTTCCTATCTCCTTTTGCTCACCTGGCTTTTGGGTAGAAGGAAGGTTCTACCCAAAAGAGAACTGCTGTTCTCAGTTTTCTCACTGTTCTTAGTTTCACTATGGCCGGGGGGAGGGGAGGGAGGAAGCCATGTTAACGAAGGAGAAACAGAGCTAAGGATAGGATTCTCTATAAAGTACAGATATCCAATGACTCCTGTGTTCTCAATGCCCACGCCTTCCGCCACACCTGCACTGGTTGAAATGTGCACCCCCCAAAGTCCTAAACCCCAGTATTTGTGAGTGGGACCTTATGTGCAAACAGGATCTTTGTAGCTGCAATCAAGTTAAGATGAGATCATCCTGGCTTAGGATGTGGAATAATCGCTTAACAGGTACAGGTTCTCTTTCGGGATCATGAAAATGTTCTGGAACTAGAGAGGTGATGGTTGCACGACATGGTAAATGCAATAAATGCCACTGAATCGTGCACGGCAAGATGGTTCAAACGGGCTGGGTACAGTGGCTCATGCCTATAATCTCAACGATTTGGGAGGCCAAGGTGGAAGGATCACTTGAGCCTCAGAGTTCCAGACCAGCCAAGGCAACATAGCAAGACCCTGTCTGTACAAAAATATTTAAAAATTAGCCAGTCATGGTGGCTCACACCTCTAGTCTCAGGTACTCAGGAGGCTGAGGGAGGAGGATTGCTTCAGCCCAGGAGTTGGAAGCTGCAGTGGGCCATGATCGTACCACTGCGCTCCACCCTGGCTGACAGAGGAGGACCCTGTCCTGAAATATAAAAAGTTAATAAAGATGGTTACGATGGTACATTTTAAGTGTATTTTACCACAATAAAAAGAGAAAAAGAGGCCAGGCACGGTGGTTCATGCCTATAATCCCAGCACTTTGGGAGGCTGAGGCAAGTGGATCACAAGGTCAGGAGTTCAAGACCAGCCTGGCCAAGATGGTGAAACCCTGTCTCTACTAAAAACTACAAAAATTAGTTGGGCGCAGTGGCAGGTGCCTGTAATCCCAGCTACTCAGGAGGCTGAGGCAGGAGAATCACTTGAACCTGGGTGGCAGAGGTTTCAGTGAGCCAAGATCGCACCACTGCACTCCAGCCTGGGCAACAGAGTGAGACTCCGTCTCAAAAAAAAGAAAAAGAAAAAAAAGAGAGACAGAGAGAAACGGATGACATCTGCAAGCTGAGCTTCAGTCCAGTCCCTCTTACGTCCTAGCAGGTGGCGTCACCAGCCTCACTTTCTGTCTCTCGTCATGGCTTTATGACATGGTGAGTGTGTCACTCAGCTAACAGGGGCATGGTGGGGCTCAGGAGGAAGCACAGCTGATGAGAGCTTTTACACCTGATTACAGATACAAATGCATTTTCTCCCTTTTTATCAGAAAAGTATGAGCCAGTGTTTTGTCTGGGTTTGGTAATGCAGGAAATAGATGTTAGCTCAGTACTCGCGGTGAAAATACTACATTGCCTTTTCTTATAGGATCTTGGGTTGCAATAAAGCAGCAGGGTGTGGGGTTTTTCATAAAAAGGGAAGATTTTGTCATCTTTTTTTTTATGGGGACACAATCACAGTTCCCAGAACTGTCTGATGGGGACAAACAGTTAAGAATTTCAGGCCCGTGAAGGGAGAAGGTGCGTGTCTGCGAGCATGGGACAGCTTCCGATGGCCAGCCCAGGCCCTGGGAGGAGTTTCCTAGGTGACAATGGCTCCTAGACACCACTGATCAGCAGGGAGAAGGGTGCCTGTCACCAACCTCGGCACAGTAATATCCACCTCCTAGTATGAACTACAGCAAAATTAAAAGGGGCTCAAGGGAAAGTACGAACACCGACTGCAAACAGACTCGACATCTCAGGCCCTCCTTGATTTCCATTAAATACTCCAAGTAAGAAGCCAGGGGAAAAGGTCTAAAGTAACTAGAAAGACTTTTCTGGTGTTACGAAATATATATAAAACAATTATGTATTTATAAATGTATATGTTTAAATTTGAACTTATAATCTAAACAGTAAATGTGTAACACATACTAATATATAAATTTAAATTTTAAAAATAAATATATATTTATAAAATTATATATAAAACTATGGATAATAATGTATAATTATAGCTACATATAACTTTCTAAACATATTTATACCATAATTTATGAGCACATATAATTATTTGGTAGCCATGTTTATAATTATAAAATTAAATATGTAATATTAAATATAAAATTGTATCCATTTGTTATATAATTGTATTAAATTTTTTAAAAATATAATTATGTTTAACTAAAAATTACATTATATTTAATATATAATTATAATTGGAATGTATTAGTATATTAATATATACATACATTATGTTATATTAGTAATTAACACATTACATTAATATCTTTATGTATTAAATTTATATATGAATATACTAAAATATTTAATATACTAAAGAGATAATTAAATATATTTAAATATATAAATTTAATGTAGGATATATTATTTATGTGTAAATATTAAAATTATATAGTTATTTATAATTATATACATAATTATGATTTTATATGTATGATTTTCTAATGTGTTAAAATACACACAGCATAGAATTTTCTATTTTAAGCATTTTTAATTGTATAGTTCAGTGGTGGGAAGTCCATTAACCTTGGTGTTCAACCCTCCCCACCGTCCACTGCTGGAACTTCTTCATCATTCTAAACGGAAACTCCGTCCTCATTAAACAGCATCTCCCCCTTCCCTGCACCTCCCCGGCCCCTGGCACCCACCATTCTACTTTCTGTCCCTATGATTTGGAAGAATCTAGGGCCCTCCTACAAATAGGATCACACAATATGAGACCTTTTTGGTCTGGCTTATTTCATCCAATATCATGTTTTCAAGGTTTATCAACGCGTAGAATGTGTCAGAATTATATTCCTTTTCATGGCCAAATAATATTCCGCTGCACAGACAGAGCTCCTGGCCAATTTTAACCAGTTCACAAAGCAAATGGCCTGGCTCAGGGGTGGGCAAACATTTTCTGTAAAGAGCCAGACGGCAAATATTTTAGGCCTTGTGAATCATATGGTCTCTGTTACAAATATCCAGCTCTGCTACTGTAGCTCAAAAGCCCCCAAGATGTGACTGTGTTCCAATAAAACTTTATTAACAGACACATAGGGGGCTGGATTTAACCTATGCAAGGCTAATTTTTTTGTTTTTGATGTTTTGTAGAGACGAGGTCTTGCTATGTTACCCAAGCTGGGTTTTTTTTTTTTTAATAGTTTTGTCAGATGTGATAATGGCACTGAAGTTCTTTTTTAAAGGGAGCTATCTGTTAAAGATAGGATAAAGTGCACCTGCTTTTAAATAACTCAAGAAACAAATGGGCAAAGAGAAAAAAAACAAAGTGACAAAGCTTTGATAACAATCGAAGCTGGGTGATGGGGCCATAAGGTTTCAACATGAATTACTCTCTCTACTCGTGTGTGTGTGTGTGTGTGTGTGTGTGTGTGTGTGTGTGTGTGTGTGAAAGGGCTAAGTAGTAATTTTGAAAGACTAGGTTCAATGTTATCCCTATAAGGCTAGAAATAAAAATCCAGAGGACAGTAATCAATGTAACATCTGGATTTAAAATGCTACAACAGAGGAACTAGGAAAGAGCTGTTGCACCTGGCATGGTGGCTCACGGCTACCATCCTGGCACTTTGGGAGGCCAAGGTGGGAGGACTGCTTGAGGCCAGGAGTTCAAGACGATCCTGGCCAACATAGTGGGACCCTGTCTCAAAAGAAACACAAAAAAACAAAAACAAACAAAAAAGAGCTGTTGCAGAGAAAGAAAACCATCCGTTATGGTTTAAAGACAGATGTATAAAGGTTGAGCATCTTTAACCCAAATCTGAAATCCCAAATGCTCCAAAAGTCAATACATTTCCCAGCACCAACATGAGGCTCACAGCGCAAAGGAAATGCTCACTGGGGCATCTTGGATTTCAGATTTTCAAATTAGGGATGCTCACAGGTAAGTGTAATTCAAATATTCCACAATTTGAAAAAAATCTAAAATCCAAAACAATTCTGAAGTATTTCAGGTAAGAGATGCTTGTGTTATGCATTTGAATTATAAAATCAAATTAAACACATCAGTATTTTATTTTGACCATTTCATAAAACCAGAAATAATTCTAGTTTGCCACCAAATCTTTTAGGGGAGCTATCTAGATAACATAAAGTGTGTGTGCAAAATATTTAAAATACAAACGTAAGATTGCTGCTAGAAAACAAGAGCCTGGTGAACGCAAGTCACAAAAGAACACCATCTGAACATACTGACAACCTAGGAAAGTCAGAAATCAAGTCACCAAGAGCAGAGGTTTAAAATAAGTAGGGCACAAGTCATTCAGTTAACAGGGTTGCGAGGGGAGGGGAGGGGTAGAGGAGGGGAGGGGAGGGGTAGAGGAGGGGAGGGGAGGGGAGGGTAGAGGAGGGGAGGGAAGGGGAAAGAATGGGAGGGGAGGGAAGGGGAAGGAATGGGAGGGGAGGGGAGGCAAGGAAGGAAGGGAGGGAAGGAGGAAGAAAGGGAGGGAGGGAGGGAGGAAGGGAGGAAGAAAGGGAGGGAGGGAGGAAGAAAGGGAGGGAGGGAGGGAGGGAGGAAGAAAGGGAGGGAGGGAGGGAGGAAGGAAGGAAGGAAGGGGGGGAGAGGCTGAGTACCGTAGCTCCCGCCTGTAATCCCAAAACTTTGGGAGGCCAAGGTTGGAGGACTGCTTCAGTTTAGGAGTTCAAGACCAGCCCTGGAAACATAGTGAAACCCTGTCTCTACAAAAAATCAAAAAATTAGCCAGGCATGGTGATGCAAGCCTGTAGTCTCAGCTACTTGGGAGGCTGAGAGACAGGAGGATTGCTTGAGCCTGGGAGTTCGAGGCTGTGGTGAGCCATGGTTGCACCACTGCACTCCAGCCTGGGTGACAGAGTGAGACCCTGTCTCAAAAAAGAAACAAAAAACAAAGAAAGAAATTCATGTACTGAGTAGATTACATTACAGCAGGCTTAAGTATGTTTTTACCCCATGCTATAAGAGAAAAATGAGAAACAGACTTCTTTCTGGGATACATTCAAAAATGTTATTCAAGGCTGGGCGCGGTGGCTCACACCTGTAATCCCAATGCTTTGGAAGGTCGAGGCAGGTGGATCACTTGAGGCCAGCTGTTCAAGACCAGCCTGGGCAACATGGTGAAACCAGGTCTCTACTAAAAATACAAAAATTAGCCAGGTGTGGTGGTACATGCCTGTAATCCCAGCTACTTGGGAGGCTGAAATGGGAGGATCGCTTGAGCCCAGGAGGCCAAGATTGCAGTGAGCCAAGATCCCACCACTGCACTCCAGCCTGAGTGACAGAGTAAGAAGTAAGACCCTGTCTTAAAAAAAAAAAAAAAAAAAAAAAAAGGTTATTCAAGATGAGGCCTCCCTGTTTAGTTCCATCTATTCTGTAGTGGTCCGCGATACAGTGGTGAATTTAAGTTTTATTCAAAAGGCACATGTACTGTTTGAATCCTGAATCAGAGGCAGGGCCATGTATCTGCCCCCATGAACACAACTTCCCTGGGGCCGGGCCAGAAGAGAGATGCTTCGTTACAATGACGGTCAAAAAAAAAAAAGGAGAAAAAAGCCCCCACAAAAAAAGAGTTTCCAGAAGCTACACTACCCATACAGAGGAAGATGCAGTTCTTTGCAAAAGCAATCTATCAAGATGGTAATGAGGCATTTTCTAAGATTTTCACATGTTCATTAAGTAAAATAATTGCTGTGTGTTATATACTAAACCATCTTCGTCCATTTAAATAGACATCATGAATTAACTGGACAGTAACATGGTTTGTCAAACTTATAAACAAGTGAATATATGAAATATTTTATCTGTTTTCTTTGAATTAGACTTGCAAATAAAATGACTTTAAAAGAATTTACTAATATACCGTGTGCTGCCAAGAGAGGGCAGCACAGATGCTATAAATCAGTATTTTTAAAAATCCCTGCGTCTTTCCTACTCCACGTAAAACGCACCTAATTTCCATGTGCCTTATTTTTGGAAATGTAATACAAGAAGTACTATAGGGGAAAATCAGATCGAATTTAAATGCATCATAAAATTTTCCTAGGAGAGCCCTTTTCTAAAAGCTGCCAGAGAAGAGAGTCATTTAGTGTAAAACTGCCCCCACATCAAGTTTCTCAAAATGCAGACGGTTTTACAATGTCCGGAGTATAATTACCGTAATTATCACCTTACCCAACCCCACCACATCAAAGAATATGGAAACATAAGATGTATTTTCTAGGCTTGCCTGACCAAGACAGAAGCCAATAGCCATGTGCAATCCTGGGTATTTGAAATGTAGCTTGTCTACCAAGGAACTGATGTCATTATCTAATTCTACTTTAATTAATTTAATCTAATTGAAAAACTGACACTCAGTGTAGTTACCAAAAATCTTTCTGAGTATTTTTCAGCAGCTTGGGCGTGTGAATTTACTTTTTATGACTGTTGATTTTATGAATGTAAATTAAAGATCCATTGGGAACTAAGCTATGAGGACGCTGAGGCATAAGAACCATACAACGGACTTCAAGGACTTGGGGGAAAGGGTGGGAGGTGGGTGAGAGATAAAAGACTACATACTGGGGCCGGGTGTGGTGGTTCACACCTGTAATCCCAGCACTTTGGGAGGCCAAGGTGGGAGGATCACGAGGTCAGGAGATTGAAACCATCCTGGCTAACACAGTGAAACCCCCTCTCTACTAAAAATACAAAAAATTAGCCGGGTGTGGTGGCGGGCACCTGTAGTCCCAGCTACTTGGGAGGCTGAGGCAGAAGAATGGCGTGAACTCGGGAGGCGGAGTTGCAGTGAGCTGAGATCATGCCACTGTACTCCAGCCTGGGCAACACAGCCAGACTCCATCTCAAAAAAAAAAAAAAAAAATGTTAGCCGGGTGTGGTGGCGGGCACCTGTGATCCCAGCTAGTTGGGAGGCTGAGGCAGGAGAATCACTTGAATCTGGGAGGCGGAGGTTGCAGTGAGCCGAGATTGTGCCACTGCACTCCAGCCTGGACGACAGAGCCAGACTTCGTCTCAAAAAAAAACCCAAAAAAACAAAAAAAACAAACAAAAAAGGATAACTGTTTTCTCCTCAATGGAGTATGTGTGTGTATGGAAACATATCTATATATAATTGTTCCAGGCTGAAATGTATCCTTTAAACCTTACGTGCTGCAGTCCTAACCCCCAGAACTTCAGAATGTGACTATATGGGAAAAAGCGTCTTTAAAAAGGTCATTAAGGTAAAACGAGGTCACCAGGGTGGGTCCTGATCCAACAGGACTGGTGTCCTCATACGAAGAGGAGATGAGGATACAGACATGCACAGAGGGACAATCCTGTGAGGACACAGGGAGAAGACAGCGTCTCCAAGCCAAGGAGAGAGGCTTCAGGAGGAACCAGCTCTGCCCACACCTGGATCTCAGACCTTAGCCTCCATGACAGTGGGAGGAAAAGGTCTATTCTTTAAAATGCCCAGTGTGTGGTCTTTTGTCACGACAGACTGGTGAAATGAATCCAATCACGGAAAAAAACTACATATATATGTATTATAAGCTGAATGTGTGTGCCCCCCGCCCCACCAAATTCCTATGTTGAAATCATCACCCCCAAAGTGATAGGACTAGGAGGTGGGGCCTTTGGGAGGTGATGAGGTCACGAAGGTGGAGTGTCATGAATGGGATGAGTGCCGTTACAAAAGGGGCCCCAGAGAGCCCCCTCGCCCCTTCCACCATGTGAGGACACAGCGTGAAGGCGCCGTCTACGAACCAGGAAAGCGGGTTCCCTCCAGGTACAGAATCTGTCGCACCTTGATCTCGGACTTCCAGCCTCCAGAGCTGTGAGCCATGAATGTCTGCTGTTGAGGCTGCCCAGTCCATGAGTGTGTGTTAGTGCAGCCCGCACTGGGTGAGACAACATGTGATGGTTCGTTTCATCTGTTGATGGGCCGTGGGGTGCCCAGATGTTTGTTCAAACATTGTTTTGGGGTGTGTCTGTGAGTGTGTTTCCAGAAAAGAAACACATATAATATCATACATATGATATAGTATGATATAGGTATACTATATAATATATATTATATATAGTATGTGTAATATATAATATGTACTATATATAGAGTATAGTAATATGTATGATATATAAAAAAAAAAAAAAAAAAAATATGTATGATATAGTATGATATAGGTATGCTATATAATATATACTATATATAGTATGTGTAATATATAATATGTACTATATATAGAGTATAGTAATATGTATGATATAGTATGATATAGGTATGCTATATAATATATACTATATATAGTATGTGTAATATATAATATGTACTATATATAGAGTATAGTAATATGTATGATATAGTATGATATAGGTATGCTATATAATATATACTATATGTTATAATATATAGTATACCTATATGATACTATATCATAGACATAGTATACTATATAATATATAGTATCATAAACACTATACATATATAATACTATGTATGTACATAAAGTATACTATATGTTATATAAAATAATATAGTATTATATATATTTCTATTTAATATACATATATAGTGGAATATATATATACATAATAGAAATATAGATAACAGAAAAAAATAAGTGTGCATGTGTGTGAGCAGGTGTGTGTGGAATATTCAATTTTTGTTTTGTTTTGTTTTGTTTTGAGACAGGATCTTGCTCTTTCACCCAGGCTGGAGTGCAGTGGTACGATCACAGCTCACTGCAGCCTCAACTTCCAGGGCTCAAATAATCCTCCAACCTCAGCCTCCCAAGTAGCTGGGACTACAGGGATCCACCACCATAATCAACTTTTTAAAAAATATATATATTTCTGTAGAGACGGGGTCTCACTAGGTTGTCCACAGTGGTCTCAAACTCCTGAGCTCAAATGATTCTCCCACCTTGGTGTCCCAAAGTGCTGGGATTACAGGTGTGAGCCACAGCACCTGGCATTTAATTTTAAGATACATTGTATCCTATTCGGTGCAGATCTATTTTATAGTCAGGGCAATTCAAACTTGGATATGACTCATTTCCTCATCATTTCGGATCAATAGTGGAAATGTGGTGTTCTGATTTCCCCCACGGTGCCGGTGAGGGAGACTGACTTCCTGCCCACCAGCTCTTTGCCAGCAATCGCAGCCCACCTAAAACGAGCTGTGGGTCAACCTGGCTCTCTCATCCCTGGTTGCCAGTGTCTCCCACACATGAGAAGTTAAACTCTGGTTCCCAATCTTTCCCTGCCTGACCTGCCACAACTACCACCGCCTTTCTCATTGCCAAGCAGCATAGATCCCATTGGAGTTCATGCTCCTCTTACCTGTCTACCAGCTTCTTGGCAAACCCAAAGTCCGTGAGCTTGATGTGGCCATCCCGATCCAGCAGGATGTTCTCCGGCTTCAAGTCCCTGTAGACGATCTCCTTGGAGTGCAGGTACTCGATGGCACAGATGATCTCTGCAGAGTAGAAGAGCCCCGTGGTGCTGGAGAAGCGCCCCCGGTTGCGCAGGTAGCTGAAGAGCTCGCCGCCCGGCACGTACTCCATGAGCATGTAGAGGAAGCGCTCGTCATGCCACGTCCAGAACCTGCGGGGACACACAGCACACGCTCAGGGCCCCGCCAAGGCAGGGCAGGGGGTACAGCGTCAGCTAGGTGTCGGGGTACAGATGCAGCTAGATGCCAAAATGTGTGTACAGACAGACAGTAATAGCTGGGGACAGATGTCGGGACATGGAGCACACAGATATCAGCACATGGGTAAAGATGGATGTTAATATATGGGTACAGATAGGTGTTTGAATGCACGTACACACAGATGTTACGATGTACTTAGAGACATGTTAGGATATGAGTGTACATCAGGGCTGACACATGGGTGTAAACAGTGTTACCATATGGTATTAAATATGCATATAGATATATGTTAGCATATAGGTGCAGAAAGATGCTTATATGTAGTTATAGATAGATGTTAGGATATGGGTGTAGACAGATATTACAATATGGATATAGATAAGTGTTGGAATACAGGTGTAGACAGATGTTAATATGTAGGTATAGAGAGATGTTAGGATATGGGTGTAGATGGATGTAGACAGGTATTAATATATGGGTGTAGATGGATGTAGACAGGTGTTAATATACGGGTGCAGATGGATGTTAGATTATGGGTGTAGACAGGTGTTAATGGATGGGTGTAGACAAATAAAATACAGATAGATAAATGTTGGAATATAGGTGTAGACAGATGTTAATATGTAGGTATAGATGTTAGGATATGGATGTAGGCAGACGTTAGAATACGGATAGAGATCAATGTTGCAATATAGGTGAAGACAGATGATATCTATACGTATAGATGTTACAATATGGGTGTAGATGGATGTCAGGATACGGGTGTAGACAGAGATTAATATATGGACATAGATGTTAGAATATGGTGTAGAGAGATGTTAAACATATAGGAAGAGACAGATGTTACAATATGGGTGTAGATGGATAGTAGGATATGGGTGTAGAGAGATGTTAATAGACACGTAAAGACAGATGTTAGAATATGAACGTAGATAGATATTAACAGAGGTATAGAGAGATGTTAGGATATGGGTGTAGACGGATGTAGATCGTGTTGCTCTGTGGGTGCAGACAGATATTAGGATATAGGTGGAAGTAGATGTTAATATGTAGGTGTAGATAGATGCTAATATATGTGATAGATGCTAAGGTGTACATACAGACAGATGTTAGGATATGCGTGTGTGTAGATGTGACTCTATAGGTATAGACAGGTGCTGAGGTCTGCATATAGAAAGGTGTAATTCATCAGTATAGGTAGATGCTAAGACATGTGTAGATGTTAAGAGGTATCTAATCAGATACTGGGATAAGCATATAGATGGATATTAAAGTACAAGTTCCACAGATGTTACATAGATGTTGTCTTAGTCCATTCTGGCTGCTATCACAAAAATACCATATACTAAGGGGCCTTACAAATAAGAAAAATGTATTCCCCTCAGTTCTGGAGGCTGGAAGTCTGAGGTCGGGGTGCCTGCTGATGAACTGCGTGGTAAGGGCCCATTCAAAGGCCCTTCTCGCTGTGTCCTCCCATAGATCAAGGGGAAACAGGCTCCCTCAGACCCCTTCACCGAGGGCACTGGTCCTGTTCAGCGGCTTCACCCTCACGATCTAATCACTTCCCGCAACGCTCCACCTTTTAATTCCACAGCTTTGGGGGTTACTGTCTCAATATATGAATTTGGAAGGGACATATTCAGACAACAGCAGATGTTAAGATATGTGTATCCTGGGACATGGGTAAAAGGTCTCATTGTCTTGGGATGTCTCATTGTCTTGGGATGAATGAATAGTAAATATCATGGTCTCATAATAAACCAGCCAACAGTGTGCTATGGGCTGAACTGTGTCCTCCCAATATCCACATGTTGAAGTCCAAACCCTCAGGACCTCAGAATGTGACTGTATTTGGAGACAGGGCATGTAAGCAGGTGATTACGGTAAAACGTGGTCACTAGAATGGGCCCTATTCCAACAGGACTGGAGTCCTAAGAAGAGGAGATGAGGACACAGACACACACACAGGGATGACCACCTGAGGACACAGGGAGAAGACGGCGTCTCCAAGCCCAGGAGAGAGGCCTCAGGAGGCACCGGCCCTGTTAACACGTTCTTCTCAAAATTCTAGCCTCAAGAATTATAAAACAATAAATCAGTGTTGTTTAATCCACACTGTCTATGCTACTTTGTTATGGCAGCACTAACTAACCAACCTACAACACAGACATCTTCAGAGATCACACCTGATTCAGTAACCTGGAACTATCATTAAGCCTGAGAATTAACAATAAACTAGCAGACTGCATCCCAAACCTGCTAGGAAAGGTAGCCCTTTTAAAAAGCCCCAAATGAAGTATTTCGAAGCACTTGCTTGTGGGAGCTTGCCTGAGGTGCTTCTCCTTACAAAGGTGTTGATTAATGGAAGAAAACGCAGCAATGAGAGATTGAGGAAGGTGGGGGTAGGGATGAAAGAAGGAACAGAAGATACTGAGGTGCGTCTGTGCATTCAACATCTCAGCACAAGTTACAAATACAGTTTGGAGAGATACGCACTGATAATGAAAGAACGCTTTCACCTAAAGATGGGACGGGTGGGGCATGAGGCAAGATTTGGAACTAAGGGCTTTGGGATTTTTGTTTGTTTGTTTTCCAGACAGAGTTTTGCTCTTGTTGCTCAGGCTGGAGTGCAACAGTGCAATCTCGGCTCACTGCAACCTCCGCCTCCTGGGTGCAAGCGATTCTCCTGCCTCAGCCTCCCAAGTAGTTGGGATTACAGGTGCCCACCACCATGCCCAGCTAATTTTTGTATTTTTAGTAGAGATGGGGCTTTACCATGTTGGCCAGGCTGGTCTCGAACTCCTGACCTCAGGCGATCCACCCGCCTCGGCCTCCAAAAGTGCTGGGATTACAGGTATCAGCCACCGTGCCCGGTCTGTTTGTTTTTGAAACAGGTTCTTCTTCTGTCTGCCAGGCTGGAGTGCAGTGGTGCAGTCAAGGCTCATGCAGCCTCAACTTCCCAGGCTCCAGCAATCCTCCCGCCTCAGCCTCCCAAGTAGCTAGGACTACAGGTGCATGCCACCACGCCTGGCTAATTTGTATTACTGTTATTTGTAGAGACAGGGTCTCACTGTGTTGCCCAGGCTGGTCTTGAACTCCAGGGCTCCAGCAATCCTCCCGCCTCGTCCTCCCAAAGTGCTGGGATTACAAACGTGAGCCACTGTACCTGACCTGGGCTTTGTTTTTGGAGAGGACTCAGAAGGCCCCAGCATGCCTGTGTTCCCATGAGCACATGAGCCTTCACCAGTAGAAGACACCCAGTAGAATCAGGAGCATAAAGGTCCTCAACCATGACCAGGACCCATGCCAGTTTTGTCTCATCTGATCATGATGCTATCACAGATGCTCCCCTGCAAGCTCATTCAAATGAGCTGCACCCTGCTGGTGTACAAAGAAAACAAAACGATGCCCAGGAAACCCTCCCTGAGGACAGGGAAGGATGCTCAAGGTCGACCGGATGCTCTTGTCTGCTAGCACAGGCCATTCCACCAAAACAATGTAGAATGAAGGCAAGGACGTGGGAGACAGCTTGCAATGACACAGAGATTAATGCTAAGAAAAATCATAGGCTGGGCACGGCGGCTCAATGCCTGTCATTCCAGCACTTTGGGAAGCCAAGGCAGGAGGATCACTTGAGGCCAGGTGTTTGAAAGCAGCATGAGCAACACAGCAAGATCCCGTCTCTACAATAAAAGAATCAGCCAGGCATGGTGGCGTCCCAGCGATTCGGGAGGCTGAGGTGGGAAGATCATTTGAGCCCAGGAATTGGAGGCTGCAGTGAGCCATGATCACAACATCACTGTACTCCAACCTGGGTGACAGAGCAAGACCCCATTTCTAAAAGGAAAAAAAAAATAGACACATGCTACTGTGAATTTTAAATGAACATTTATTTGACTAACACAATGTTTTTATGTATTAGCAAAAATATGGGCCTCTTATAAAAAAGGCTCTTACCTAATGCACTTTTAAATTTGCAGATTCTGCAATGATGCTGGAGTTGGGGGACTAATGACCCACAAATACAGGTTGCAGGAATGCCTTCCTCTCTCCACCTTGCTGCTGGATTCCTGCCCCTTAGCAGCTGGGTGGCTGAAGGGAGCTCAGGAAGCTCAGGGTTAGAAATTTCTTTTGTTTTTTTTCCTTCAGTTACTGAAGGCTGCGCACCTGTATCCCACCTCTCCATTCACTTCTTACAGCTCAGCAAGTTCAAAATGTGTGGTCTTGAGGCATAAAGGGAAGAAGCAGGGAGAGTATATGAGGAAGGAGAAGTATTTTGTTGGAGTGGTGTTTTTTTTTGTTTGTTTTTTTTTTTTGAGACAGTCTTGCTCTGTCCCCCAGGCTTGGAGTGCAATGGCACGATCTTGGCTCACTGCAACCTCCGCCTCCTGAGTTCAAGTGATTCTCCCACCTCAGCCTCCCGAGTAGCTGGGATTACAGGCGCACGCCACCATGACTGGCTAATTTTGGTATGTAGTGGCTGTTTTCTAGAGCAATCTGTTGGAGTTCTAAAAGACCTAGCACATACCCACATTCCTTCCATCTTATCGCTGATCTCTCGAGTCATTTTCTCCTCGCCAAATGCCCTATTTTTCTGCTTTGCACCATTATTGGTTGGGCAAGAATGTTCCTCTCATAAATATTTCGTGATTAAGTGCATGGCATCTCAAATGCACGACAGTCAAACTGTGCTTCTGTGGATGACCTTAGAAGACAACCATGATTTCACTGTTCTGGTGGGGAAATATTTTCCAAGGTCCAAATACTATCGTACCAGTGAACTTTTACAATAAACTTCTGTGTCAGCTGGTGACTTTCTAAATTTCTTCAGGGCGCAAGGTGGAAGGAAAATTTAGCTACAACTGACCAGCCAAGGTGTGATACTGAACATTTGGGGGGTAACACTGAGCTCTTGAAAATACCATAAATGGTCAAAGCAATAGCAAGACCACTGTCTACAACTGTTAATTTGGTTGAAGAGAATATACATGGCTCTATTTCCCTATGGCTCAAATATGTAAGAAAAAGATGGATGCATGCCTACACACACACACACACACACACACACACTCTCTCTCTCTCTCTCTCTCTATTAGTTTGCAACACATTCTTTGGATATATCCTGTATCCTCCCCCATCTACCCCACTCTGGGATAATAATCTGCACAGATCCTGTTAAGAATAATGCATCACCTTGTCACAATGTAGCAGCAGGTCACCTTTCAGGAGCATCAGAGATAATTAACCGTGGTGGGAGATTAGAAGGATTCAGGTAGGTTAGAAGCAAGGAATGAAAGAACTTTGAGGATTACACAGGCATGTAGAATATGCAAGCCCTGACAATACAAAGATCTCAGGTTCGGTCACCTGGCTTGCAGGGGAAGTTGCAATTTCAACTATGGGTAGGATGATCTGTAGAGGAAGAGAGTTAGGGCTTTGTATCAAACGAGAAGAGGAGGGAAGGGAAGAGGAAAGGAGGGGAGGGGAGAAGAAGTGGGGTGAGGAGGAGGGAAAGCAGGGGAGAAACAGTTACTGCGTGAATAGGGAAAACTACTGAGATGTGTAAGGTTGTATGAAAATACATCTGTTCCACAAGTGTCTCAGTAAAATCAACATCAACAAACCACAAGGCTTAATAAAGTCACCTAATCAGTATATATGAAATGGACACATCATTTTTACCTATACACTAATGCAGGATCACCCTTCAGCATCTTTAAGAAGTAACAGTTTACAAAGAGAGTAGCAAGTAAAAACATATTCCTTTAAGAAAAAGAAAAATCTAGATAACTGGGATTCTCTTGCCCTTCCCCAAATCAATAAGATTAAGTAAATATTATAAGAAAAAAGAAGTTCTCTGACACATCCTTCCTTCAAATCTTTTATCAGTAAGACTTTGCAGGCGAGTGTGGTGGCTCACACCTGTAATCCCAGCACTTTGGGAGACTGAGGCAGGAGGATCACTTGAGACCAAGAGTTTGAGACTAGCCTGGGCAACATAGGGAGACTCCGTCTCTACAAAAAATAAAAAGATTAGCCAGGTGTGGTTGTGCAGGCCTGTAGTCCCAGGTACTTAACAGGCTGAGGCGGGAGAACAGCCTGAGCCCAGGAGTTGAAGCTATGACTGAACCTCTGCACTGCAGCCTCAGTGACAGAGCCAGACCCTAGCTGGGAAAAAAAAAAAGACTTTGCTTACGTGGACAGAATTTGTACAGAGCTGGGTATCACTAAAGATAAGGAACAAAAGGTTCAAAGAGATACTGACTTTACTATCTCCAAAAAATATTTACAAAACTTAAGTCATCATGTGCACGGGCTGTGGGATAGGACGAGTTTAGTGACCACAGGTGATTTCAAATCTGCATTTAGAAAATTAGAAACCAATGCATCAGTTCAGTGATTCCAGTTAACTGCGGGACTCTGCCCCTGACATCAAGTCTATAAAAGTTCAAAAGCAATAGAAGATAAGAGGGTTTATCACAATGGATATGAGAAGCATGTTCAAGATCTAACCCTTACTGTACGTACTAGCCTAGGAATCAATGAATTCGTCAACACATTAATCAGTAACTCACCAGCCACATTCTTTATTGGTTTCCAGATGTTTTGGACAAGGGCCCCTTATGTGCCAAGCAATGTTCTCAGTACATAGTATCAGGAACGGCAGATCTTGTGACTGTCATGAGCTTTGCAGGCTTGATGGGGAACAGACATTACATAATAAACTTGGAAGGATGGCTGGAGGGGGTCTTGCAAGACCAGGTAGAAGGTGGGGACAGGGAGGCAGGGGGCATCTCTGTCCCGACAGCTGAAGGCCAAAGGAAGATTGGGGAGGGACATAAAAGAAAGCTGGAGGCCAGGTGCGGTGGCTCATGTCTGTAATTCTGGCACTTTGCGGGTCCAAGGTGGCAGATCGCTTGAGCCCAGGAGCTCAAGACCAGCCTAGGCAACAAAGCAAGATCACATCTCTACAAAAAAATTAAAAATTAGGGCCGAGCGCGGTGGCTCATGCCTGTAATCCTAGCACTTTGGGAGGCTGAGGTAGGTGGATCACGAGGTCAGGAGATCGAGACCATCCTGGCTAACATGGTGAAACCCCATCTCTACTAAAAATACAAAGTATTAGCCGGGTGTGGTGGCGGGCGCCTGTAGTCCCAGCTACTTGAGGCAGGAGAATGGCGTGAACCTGGGAGGTGGAGCTTGCAGTGAGCCGAGATCACACCACTACACTCCAGCTTGGGGGACAGAGCGAGACTCCATCTCAAAAAAAAAAAAAAAAAAAAAAAAAATATATTAAAAATTAGGTGGGCATGGTGATGTGCACCTGTACTCCTATCTACTTGAGAGACAGAGGCAGCAGAATCACTTGTGCCCAGGAGTTCAAGATCAGCCTGGGCAACATAGCAAGACCCCCAAAATTTAAAAATTAGCCAGGCTTGGTGGTGCAGGCCTATAGTCCCAGCTACCTGGGAGGCTGAGGTGGGAGGATAACTTGGGCCCAGGAGAATGAGGCTGCAGTGAACTATGATGGCACCACTGCACTCCATCCTGGGCAACAGAGAAAGGCCCTGTCTTTAAAAAAAAAAAAAAAAAAAAAAAAATTAGAGATGGGGTCTCACTAAGATGCCCAGATTGGTCTCAAACTCCTGGCCTCAAGCAATCCTCTCACCTCAGCCTCTGACAGTGCTGAGATTACAGGCATGAGCCACTACGCCCTGCCTATTTTCACATCAGAAAGGTTTGGGCTGATACGGGAGGAAGGGGTGAGTTCAGCAGAGATGGGAGATCAATGGAGAGAAGGGGAGGGAATTTAGATAAGCTATGGCGGCTTCTGTGAAGACATCATTGATGTGGATGGGCTCTGGAGATGTGTTTTAGAATTGGAAAGGGGCAAGGCATGGCGATGTGCACCGATAATCCCAGCTACTTAGGAGGCTGAGGCAGGAGAATCACTTGAAACTACAAGTTTGAGACCAGCCTGAGCAACACAGTGAGATCCTGTCCCTACAAAAAAAAAAAAATTTCAATTAGCTGGACATAGTGGTGTGCACTTGTGGTCCCGGCTACTTGGGAGGCTGAGGTGGGAGGATCTCTTGAGCCCAAGAGGTCAAGGATGCAGTGAACCACGATTGCACCATTGCACTCCAGCCTGGATGAGACAGCAAGACCACATCTCTTAAAAAAAAAAAAAAAAAAAGATTAAAAGGGCAGGACTCAGGATTACAGTGAATGCAGAATCAAAGAAAAGGAATAAAAATTGGTTCCTGGGTGAGCCCCAAGAGCTGGAAGGACCACTTATGAAATGGGGAAGTGCAAATGAGGAACTGACTGCAGCTGAGGGGCAAGGAGGAAGAGCAGGAACTCATTTTTGGTGAGAGGCATCTGAGCAGAAAGCTCAGAGAGTGGTCAAGTGGGCACACACGTGTAGCTTGGCAGGCTGAAGGCGTGGGCTGGCAGCAGCACTTGGGAATCTTGAGACCAGCAAAACAGCGAATACAAATACAGAGCAAGAGGAATGAGAGGGCAGAGGGGCTCCTGTTTCCCACTGTGGGGTCCAAGGAAACGTCACCGGGAAGTACATGCCCACAGGCACACAGCCTTGCTCCTAGGGTCACATCCACCCTCCCATCCTCTGCAACTCTGCCTTGCACAGCTGAGCTCCTCTCGAGGAGAAGTGAGGTCGCCTCCCCTGCTGCATGCACTGGAAGACCATCTCCGCACCAGCAGCGCATCCGCGGCCCCTTTCCTCCACTTCCACACCGACATCTGTTGTTTTCTTACTTTTTTGTTTTTTTCCTAGATAGGGTCTCACTCTGTTGTTGCACAGGCTGGAGTGCAGTGGTGCAATCATAGGTCAGTGCAGCCTTCAACTCCTGAGCTCAGGCAATTCTCCCACCTCAGCCTCCTGAAGAACTGTGATTACAGGCATGCAACACCATCCCTTGCTATTTCTTTGAGCTTTTTGTAGAGACAGGGTCTCACTATGCTGCCCAGGCTGGTCTAAAACTCCTGGGCTCAAGCGATCCTCCTGCCTGGGTCTCTCAAAGTGCTGGGATTATAGGCGTGGGCCACCATGCCTGGATTTTTTTGAGTTTTTATAACAGCCATTCCAATAGATGACTGGATAAAGAAAATTTAGTATATAAAAGCCACAGAAAATGTAGTATATCGACATCGCCATAAAAAATAAAATCATATCTTTTGCAACGACAGGGATAGAACTGGAAAGCACTATCCTAAGTAAAATACTGAGACACAGAAAGTCCAATACCGCAGAGTCTCGCTCACAAGTGGGAGCGCAACAGTGGGTCCACATGCACATAGATATGGAAATAACAGATACGGGGACTCCCAAAAGGGGAAGGCTGGGAAGGGGTTGAGGGCTAAGAAATTACCTATCGGGTAAAGTGTTCACTATTCGGGTAAGGTGTACACTAGAAGCCCAAAGCTCATCGTAACACGATACATCCATGTACCAAACCTCCACGTGTATCGCTGAATGTCTAAAAATTAACAACAACACAATAATAACACAACTTCTCCTCCTCAAAATACCCCAGAGGGATCTCCAAGAAAACAAGAGACAAAAATGATGCATACTCTAGTGGCATGAGGCCAAAACTGCATGGAGCACGTGCGTGCGTGTGTGTGCATGCATATATGTGCGCGTGCATGTGTGTGCGCACGTGCACGTGTGTGCTTGTGTGTGTGCGTGCTTGTGTACTTTTAACACAAAGAAAAGTACAGAAGGATCCATACCAGGCTGTGAAATAGTTACCTGGCAATGAGGGAGGGTGAATGGAAGAAAGGAAAACTTGAGGCAAGTCTCAAAAAAAAAAAATACATAACTAAAAACACCGCACAGGCGCCCTGTATCAGTGGGAAAGGCATCTAATTATAATACTAAAAATGTATTCGAGGGGCCAGGCATGGTAGCTCACGCCTGTAATCCCCGCACTTTGGGAGGCCCAGGGGGGTAGATCACCTGAGGACAGGAATTCCAGATCAGCCCGGTCAACAAGGTGAAAGCCCATATTTACTAAAAATACAACATTAGCTGGGGGTGCTGGTGCATGCCTGTAATCCCAGCTACTCAGGAGGGTGAGGTGGAAGAATCGCTTGAACCCAGGAGGCAGAGGCTGCAGTGACCCAAGATCACACCACTGCACTCCAGCCTGGGTGACAGAGCGAGACTCCATCTCAAAAAAATAATAATAATAAATTAAAACAATGTATTCAAGCAGCTGAAAGCAGGCACTGGAACAGATACTTGCCGAACCTTGTTCATAGCAGCATTATTCACTACAGCCAAGAGGTAGAAGGCACTCCAGTGTCCATGGATGAATGAATGGGTAAACACAACATGCTGTATCCTCTATACGATGGAATAGTACTCGGGCTTAGAAAGGAGGGAAATTCCTTTCTACAGGACGGGGGAATCTGAAGGACATTACAGTAACTGAAAGAAGCCAGTCACAAAAGGACAAATGCCGTATGATTCTGCCCGTATAAGGTTCCTAGAATCACCAAATTCACAGAGCAGAGAGTACGAGGGAGGTTGCCAGGGCAGGGCTGGAGGGAAGGGCAATAGGGCGTGTTTCACGAGGACAGAGTTTCAGTTGGGGAAGAGGAAAAGGAGTTCTGGAGATGGATGGGGATGGGGATGGGGTGGCGGTTGCACAGAAACATAAATGTGCTCCATGCCACTAAATTGTGTTTTGTTTTGTTTTTGTTTTTTGTTTTTTGTTTTGAGACAGAGTCTTACTCTATTGCGCAGGATAGAGTGCAGCGACACAATCTCAGCTCACTGCAATCTCCACCTCCCGGGTTGAAGTGATCCTCCTGCTTCAGCCTCCCGAGTAGTGAACTGTACTTTTTTTTTTTTTTTTTGAGAGAGAGTCTCACTCTGTTGCCCAGGCTGGAGTGCAGTGGTGCAATCTTGGCCCACTGCAAACTCCGCCTCCCGGGTTCATGCCATTCTCCTGCCTCAGCCTCCCAAGTAGCTGGGACTACAGGCGCCCGCCACCACGCCTGGCTAATTTTTTTGTATTTTTCAGTAGAGACGGGTTTCACCGTGTTAGCCAGGATGGTCTCGATCTCCTGACCTCGTGATCCGCCCGCCTCGGCCTCCCAAAGTGCTGGGATTACAGGTGTGAGCCATCATGCCCAGCCGTGAACTGTACATTTTAAAAATGGTTAAAATGAGGCCGGGCATGGACGCTCATGCCTGTAATCTCAGCACTTTGAGAGGCCAAGGCAGGAGGATTGAGTGAGGTCGGGAGTTTGAGAACAGCCTGGGCAACAAAGCAAGATCACGTGTCTGCCAAAAATTAAAATATTAACTGGGCATGGTGGCATGTGCCTGTAGTCCCAGCTCAACTTGGGAGCCTGAGGTAGGAGGACTGCCTGTGCCTGGTAGTTGGAGATCAGCCTGCGCAACACAGCAAGACCCTGTCTCTACCAAAAATTAAAAAATTAGCCAGGCGTGGTAGTGCGCACCTGTAGTCCCAGCTACTTGGGAGGCTGAGGCAGGAGAATCACCTGTGCCCAGGAGATTGAGGCTGCAGTGGGCCATGATTGCACCAGTGCACTGCAGCCTGGGCAACAGAGCAAGACCTTATTTCTTTAAAAAAAAAAAAAAAAAGAAAAGAAAGGAAGTTAAAATGGTAAACCGTTATGTGATATATGTTAACAAAATTAAAAAATTAAATTTTAAAGAATGTTTTCCAGCATAGAGAGCAATCTATGAATCTACGAATGGGGGAAAAGTCAACATGAAGAAAGAGTCAGTGTCGTCAACAACGACTGAGACAAGGGAGGTTTCCACGTCCCCTCCCCTCCTCTCCAGTGACCTCAGCTGAGCAGCTCTGTCCTCATCTTTAGCTGAGAGCAGCACTTGTCCATCCGCGAAGCTGATCTGCTGTCTTTTACTCGCAGGGTCTGCGGGGATGGCTTCTCCTCGAAGGGATTTTTTTTGCTTTTGTTTTTGTTTTTATGAACAGGCAAATCAGCCTCAATAATTTGGAGATGGCTAACGTAGAAGTTGGTCCTCCTCTCTCCAGAGGCTGCCATAAAGCTGGGCTTTTGTGGTGAGAAGAAGAAAATGAGCCATCATCATCCCATCTCCTCCAACATCTCTCTATGCCACGCGAGGCTCCGGAACGGCTCTATTTTCCGACCTGGCTGCACTGCAACTAGCCCTTAACCAAGGTGACCTAGCAGCCCTCGGTGGCTCCATCCACCTGTGGCTTCCTCCCTCCAAGGACCCTGCCTCAGGCTCTCTTCTGAGACAGTTGCTGCAGTTGTTTTGCCCTCAAAGTTTCCCAAATTGGAATGCACTCTCTCTCCTTGGATTTCCTCACTGTCCAGCAGCCCAAATGCACAGCTGAGCCAGAGCCAGTCCTTCCTCATACCCCTTTCCCCATGGCAGTCTCCTACACATCTGAGCTCACTGCATTCCTGTGTCCACCTCCTGGCTGAACTCAGATTTGAGTTTCTCCCCATGTCCCTCCTGCCCCGTAGCGACCCATGGCTTCCATGTCACTCCCTGTCTAGAATGATTTTCCACCACCCACCCCTTTCAGCCAATAAACCCCTACTCCTCCTGCAAAATTCTCTTTAGGTGTCCACTGCACCTTCACCCCCTACCTCTTGCCCTCCAAAGCTGGTAAGGCCCCTTTTCCACGTATCACTGGGACTCTTCTCACCCTACGCAGTTCTCCTCAGACCAAGGCACTGGAAGGCTTGGCATCAAACAGAAAACTCTATTCAGAAGACACAATTGCATTCTCTTGCAAGAATTTAAACCTCCCTTTTCATACATAGAAAAAGGGAATAAAGGTAAAAAATAATAAAAAAAATATAGATAATAAAATAAGCCTCCCTTTTTGAAGCATCTGCTTTGCCCCAAATACTAAACATGCAATGTATCATTTTTGGACAAAGAAGAGGAAGAGAAGACCCAGGAGATGCCTGCCTTCACTCTGGTCTCTGTGCTTTGCAGGCAGTGATGACAGAGCAAGAAGCGCTATTTCTAGATTTTTGCTTTTAAAATTCAAATAGAGAGCAAAATAAATAAATAAATAAAAGGAGAGAACATGGTGTTCTTTCTTCCTGAACTCCCAGGAAAACAAAGGAATGATTTTACTCCTATCCCCAACAAGTACCAATGACAATGGGGACCACACTCAAGTCCGCAGACTTTAAAAAAAGATGTTTCCAAGAGATGCATCCACTCTCCCCGAAGAAGAGGTCCTGGCATGAACTCCTCTCCATGGAGAAACGAGCGGTCATCCAGGAACTAGAAGGATGTGGCCCGGAGTGGAGAGACCTCTTGCCTTCCAAGTTCTGTAGAAGAAAGCTGGCTAAGCCCTGCAACCACAGACCAAACCCACTGGCTTGGCTCAGCTGCTGTGCCATAGATAATATGGCACTGGAAGCACTGTTTGGCCCATAAGCCAATCAATCATACAGAAGAGTGGGGCTGCAGGCTCAGGGGCTGGGGCAGAAAAGGGAGAAAGGGACTCCACACGCACAGGTAGTTATCTGTCTGTGCATCCGCTACAGTGGGTGTCAACGGGGCTGATTCTGCTCCCCACAATAAACACTGGACAATGTCTGGAGACATCTTTGGCTGTCACACTGGAGTGGGGGTGCTAGAGGCATCTGGTGGGTGGAGCCCAGGGACACTGCTCAGCACCCTACAGTGCACAGGGCGGTCCCACCACAGAGAATCCTCCAGCCCCAAATGTCAGCAGTGCTAAGGTTGAGAAACTCTACTAATACGTTCTATCATCAATCTATCAATCAATCACCTATCTATCTCAATATCTATCAACCATCTACCATCTATAGCTACCAGCTATCTATCAATCAGCTATCATCTATAGCTATCATCTATCAATCACTTATCTCAATATCTATCAACCACCTATCATCTATAGCTATCATCTACCTCAATATCTGTCATCTATCAAATATCTGTCTCAATATTGATCTCCATCCATCCATCCATCCATCTATCAACTATCTGTCACAGTGGTCACTGGGGATAACTTTCTGTCCCCCCATAGGGGGAACTTAGCAATATCTAGAGACACCTTTAGATACTCGTCACAGACGGGATGGGTGCTCTTGGCATCTGCTGGGTGGAGTCCAGGGACGCTGCTCAACACCCTGCAGTGCACAGGACGCCCCACCAGAGTCCTCCATGATCCCGCCCCGTGTGTCAGCACTGCTGAGGTTGAGAAACTCTCTTTTAGCATGAGAGCTCTGCCTATATGCAATCGGTCATTAATCTATCAATCAATCACCTACCCACCTCAATATCATCTATCATCTATAGCTGTATATATTAGTATCTATTATCTATCACCTATCTTAATATCGTCTATTAGCTACCCATCATCTATCTACTCACCTACCAATCACCCATCATTTACACCTATCTTAATATGTATTAGCTATCACCTATCCATCTCAACATACACCTACCTATCGTATCTATCATCTCTCTCTGTCGGTCATCTGTCTATCACAGTGGTTCACTAGTGGAGAAAACTTTGCCCTCCCTCCCTGAAGGAACACTTGGTTATGTATGGAGACATTTCTGCTTTTCATAACTGAGGTTGCTGCTCCTGGCCCGTGGTGGGTGGAGCCCAGGGACACTCCGCAACACCCTGAGGTGTGCAGGACGGCCCCACCCCACAGACTCCTGCAGCCGTAAATGTGAGGCAGCTCCACTGAAAGTCCTTGTTTTATACTTTCATCAAGAAGTCCAAGGCCTAAAACTGCCAGTATGGGAAGCAGATGTTGAGCAAGGCAACTTACATTTAGAAGAGAAGCTGCACAGCTGGGAGGATGAAATTCATTCTTCACAGAGGATCTAGGATTCTCCTCTAAGACATGCTCCTCAGCATGCAACGCTGGACACCCTCCAGCATCTTATCCATGGGGCTGGCCAGACCCAGCGTGCTCTCTCGTGTTATGTACAGGGAATGCCAAGTGTGTGAATGCACTGGATGAACTTTAATCCAGTTCTTAAAGCCACTTGGTCCCTAAAGTGTTAATGCACAGAAAAAGCAAAATGCTGTAGCAGGTTATCATAATACTGCAGGGCACTGAAAGATCAATTCTCAGCAAGTCACTAGGGAGGTCTCATGGGCTAAGTTACATCACCCCCTCCAAGTCCACATTGTTTTTCGGATTCTTTTTTGAGACAGGGTCTTGCTCTGTCCCCCAGGCTGGAGTGCAGTGGCATGATCTTGGCTCACTGCAAGCTCTGCCTCCCAAGTAGCTGGGTTACAGACGTGCGCCACCACGCCCAGCTAATTTTTGTATTTGTAGTAGAGACAGGGTTTCCCCATATTGGCCAGGCTAGAATTTTCTTTTTAATTTTTTTTCTTAAGAGACGAGATCTCACTATTTTGCCCAGGCTGGTCCGGAACTCCTGGTCTCAAGTGATCCTCCCGCCTTGGCCTCCAAAAACGCAGGAATTACAGGTGTGAGCCACTGAGCTCGGCCCCAAATCAGAGAATTCTGAAATGAGCTCCTGCCATGTCTTCCCAAAACACTGAATAAAATCCTCCTGAGAATAATATCAAAAGTGGCCTTAAATTCCGTGTAGACTTTAAATGAGGAGGAAAAATGCATGCTTTTTGGCAACACCACCAGGCGGACCTGACATACAAATAACAGCTCACATTCGACTGTAACCAGCACTCAGAGGAGCCGGTGAGCTGTATGGGCAAAGGACAACCCATGAAGCATCCAAAATGTCCTCTTCAAAAGCTGTCATGGTGCAGAGAAATTTCATTCCTTAAAAGTTAGAAACAGGCTAGGCACAGTGGCTCGCATCTGTAATCTCAGCATGTTGGGAGGCAGAGGTGGCAAGATCATTTGAGCCCAGGAGTTTGAGACCAGCCTGGGCAGCAAAGTAAGATCCCATCTCTACAGAAAATTTTAAAATGAGGTAGGTGTGGTGGTGCACACCTGTAATCCCAGCATGCCAGGAGGCCAAGGCAAGTGGATTGCTTGCAGCCTAAAGTTCAAGACCAGCCTGGGCAACATAGCAAGACCCTGTTCATAGAAAAAAAACAAAAACATTATCTTCACCAAAGAGGTTGTGAAAAATATATACATATGTTTTTTAAAAATTAAAAATAAATAAAAACATTAGCATGGTGTAGTGGTGGGTGCCTGTAGTCCCGGCTACTCTGGAGGCTGAGGCAGGAGGATGGCTTAAGCCCGGGAGGTTGGGGCTGCAGTGAGCCGTGATTGCACCACTGCATTCCAAGATGGGCCACAGAGCAAAACCCGTCTCTAAATGTAAATCTATATATATACTTTTTTATATAAAAGATAAAAATAAACCAACATAGGTAACTTCGGATAGAATTTCTAAAGTCTCTAGGGCTTTCTATAAGACTTAAGAAATATAAACGACTTTGTTCCTTAATTGAAAGCAGGGAATATCAAAATCAGAATCCATGTCCCACAGGAATCCACCTTATCTGCCAAGGAAAACAGTCTTGAGCTATCCTGGCTTGAAGAAAGGAGAACTATCTAACTAAAGCTCTGTTCTGCAAGCTCCTCCCTATTTTTTAACTTGCGGGAGCTCAAGAATTCCATCCTGGGGAATTCTCTCACTTGTATACTCCGCCCACTCCCATGTCCATGCGGTGCTTCTGTGGGATTTTAGGTTTCTGAACTGTAGAGTACTCAGAAGCCCATCGTCTCGGCTGCTCTCCTGCTCCAGGAGGCGCAGGGGGTGTGTGTGAGTTCCTCAGGGCTATCATTAACAAAGTACCACAAACTGGGGGTTGGGGCGGGGGGACGCGGCAGACAACAGACATGCCTTCTCAGTCCAGGTGCAGTGGCTGACACCTGCAATCCCAGCACTTTGGGAGGCTGAGGCCGGAGGATTGCTTCAGGCCAGGAGTTTGAGACCAGCCTGGGCAACACAGCAAGACCTCATCCTACAAAAACTTTTAAAAGTTAGTCAGGCATGGTGGCATATACCTGTAGTCTCAGCTAGTTGGGAGGCGGTAGAGGCTGCAGTGGGCCATGATTGTGCCACTGAATTCCAGCCTGGGCAAGAAGGAGTGAGACCCAGTCAAGAAAGAAAGAGAAATGACGAAAGGAAGAAAGGAAGGGAGGATGGGAGGGAAAGAGAGAAAGAGAGAGAGAGAAAAGGAAAGAGAGAAAGAAGAGAGGAGAGGAGAAGAGAGAGAAAGAGAGAGAGAGAGAAGGGAGGGAGGAGGGAGGGAAGAAAAGAAAAAAAGAAGAGAAAAGAGAAAGAAAGAAGAGTGAAACCCCATCTCCACTAAAAATACAAAAGTGAGTTGGGCATTGTGGCGCATGCCTGTAGTTCCAGCTACTCGGGAGGCTGAGGCAGGAGAATCGCTGGAACCTGGGAGACGGAGGCTGCAGTGAGCCGAGATCGTGCCACTGCACTTCAGCCTGGGTGACAGGGCAAGACTCTGTCTCAAAAAAAAAAAAAAAAAAAAAAAGGACAAGGAAAGGAAGAAAGAAAGACAGGTATCCTCTCATGACTTCGCAGCCCCAGATCCAAAGTTGAGCACGATGGTGTTGGTGGGGTTGGTCCTTCTGCAGGCTCTGATGGAGAATCTGTCCCTGGCCTCTCTCCCAGGTTCTGGGAGTAGCCGGCAATCCTTGGGGTCCCCTGGCTTGGAGATGCACCATTCCTCCAACCTCTAACTCTATCCTCACAAGGTGTCCTCCTCTCGGTGTTCGGCCGTCTCTGTGTCTGCGTCTCCTTCCTTTTCTCGTAAGGACACCAGTCAGACAAGGTTAAAAGCACCCCGTACAGCAGCATCAGCCCATCCTACTTGCATTTCATTTTTAATTCTTTTGTTTTGTTTTTACAAACAGGGTCTTGAGTGCAGTGGTGCCATTACAGCTCAATGCAGCCTCGAGCTCCTGGCCTTCAGCAATCCTCTTGCCTCATCCTTCCTAGTAGCTGGGAGCACAGGTATGCACCACCACACCTAATTGTTTAATTTTCTGTAGAAACCGAGTCTTGCTATGTTGCCCAGGATGGTCTCAAACTCCTGGGCTCAAGTGGTCCTTCTACCTCAGCCTCCCAAAGTGCTACCGTTACAGGCATGAGCTACTGTGCCTGGCCACTTGCATTTTAATTACATCTGCAAAGACCCTATGTCCAAATAGCATTCCAATTCCATTCACAGGAGCCAGAGGTGAGGATTTCAACTATCTTTTCAGGAGACACAATTCGACCGTCAACAGGGTGGAATCCCCAGAACTGGAGCCCCTCACCCAAGCTTTCAGGCACACCCCACAATATCACGCTTAGGACACCTGCAAGCCACAGAAAGATGCAACGAAGCAAACGAGAAAGGGAAGGGTCCCACCCACAAGCGCAGCCTTCAAAAGAACTCTTTTGTTTTTTTTTTTTGAGACAGAGTCTCACTCTTGTCGCCCAGGCTGGGGTGCAGTGGCACGATCTTGGCTCACTGCAACGTCAGCCTCCAGGATTCAAGCAATTCTCCTGCCTCTGCCTCCCGAGTAGCTGGGACTACAGGTGTGCACCACCACACCCGGCTAATTTTTGTATTTTTAGTAGAGACGGGGTTTCGCCATGTTGGCCAGGCTGGTCTGGAACTCCTGACCTCAGGTGATCCACCTGCCTCAGCCTCCCAAAGTGCTGGGATTACAGGTGTGAGCCACCGCACCCATCCTCTGCATATGATTTTGTTCGGAGCTCAGGCAGCATTGGGTCTAGAGGAGAAGGCAGGTGCACTTGTTCCAGTACACACAAGGTGCTTCAAGAACATGATGGGAGGCACCCTGTGTCCCAGGGACAGCAGGTGAATGAGGGAAAACAGGTAGGTGTTTCTTAGATGGGGGAAGTGAAGGACAATGATGAGAGCAAAGAAGGAGGCCTGTCAAAGAAGGGTGGCCTGGGAGAACACCCGGAATGAGCGTGTGAACAGCACCTTCTACCTTCTCCTGCAGGGAGGTGGTGGCAGGAGGCCAGTCCATAAGGATACTGGTAGGAGGATGCTGCACTGCTGGGGCTTTATATGGGACACTTCAGGAGTTCCCTGAGGATGAAAGGAGAGATGCAGGTCATTGCAGAGGTACCTGGGAGGACCAGTGAGGCTATAAAGTGAGGAATGTCTTCAAGGGGAGCAAGGCTGGGAGAGAAAGACCAGGTTAGGAGGGAAGCCAGTACAGAAAATCAGGGCAGAGAGATGGGACCCAGATAAAGCAGAAGATGGATAGGTGGACAGGAGAGGCATGGTAGCAAGATAGCGGAGGGAAGACGTGGGAATTGGATGGAAGGCACCCATGGAGGGAAAGGAGAGACACGCAGGACATCCTCGTCTAAGGCACCTGGGTGGAAATGGAATTACCCTGCTGGAATGGTCTGAATATCTTGTGTCCTCCCAAATCCCTCTGTTGGATCCTCACCCCCAAGGTGATGGTGTTAGGTGGTGTGTCCTTTGGGAGGTCATGAGGGTGGAGTCTCATGAATGGGACGAGTGCCCTTATAGAAGGGACCCCAGAGAGATCCCTCACCCCTTCCACCATGTGAGGACACAGCGAAAAGGTGCCATCTATCAACCAGGAAGCAGGTCCTCACCAGACACTGAATCCACCATGTCTTGATCTTGGACTTTCCAGCCTCCAGAACCATGAGGCAAATGTCTGTCATTTGTAAATTACCGAGTCTAAGATCCTTTGTTATAGCAGCCTGAATGGACTAACACACCTACCCTAGGACATAAGATCGTTGTGTACCATCAGCTGGAAGTGTGTGGGCTGCATCTAAATGGGATATCTCTCATCCACAGTCAACTAGAAACCCAACGAAACCTGAAGCCCAGCCCCATCCACGTGACTGTGGTCCCTTAAAAACCAACTTAACCAGTTCTGCCAAGAGCTACAGATGCAGAACCCAAGGAGGTGAGGAGACAAAGATTCTTGCATCCTTTTCCAGGCAGAGATACTTGGCTCACTCAGGAGAGGAGCAAGGGGCCTTGGGCATGGACTTCTGAACACAGAGCATTTCTTTTTGGACCTGGTCAGCCATGGAGGTCAGGAGCCCTGGAGGTATTCCAGCTCTGAGATCAGAGGCTGATAAGACCTGACAGGTGGAGACTGCTGTGGCCTAAGGCTTTGCATGCAGGCCATGGTCTCGGCCCACCCAGCTTCTTATAAGAGACACACAGGGGTCTAGGGAGAGTGCGTGGGGAGAGGCCTCAGGAGGGGACTCACAGCCTGATGAGGAACGGGTGGCTGACTTCCTTCAGGACAGACTTCTCATTGTGTACGTGCTGCTCCTGCTTCAGGCGGATGACGTCGGGAATACTCATCACCTTGAGGGCGAAGAAATGCTTGGCTGTCTTCTCCTTCACCAGGTGCACCCGCCCGAACGTCCCAGTGCCTGGAGAGAGAAGAAATCGACAGAGGCCATTAAGTCTCCTGACAAAGGGAAAAACCACCGCAGCCATGCAATCAGTGGGGGGGCTGCACCAGGACAGCAAACACAGACCCCAAGTGAAACTTTCAGAGACTTAGTGGCACGGCACACGTGGGCTGATGGCATTTAGTGAGAGGCGCTCACCTGGAATTTCCCACTGAATACAGAAATTGCAGAGAGAGAAAGAGGGAGAGAGAGGGAGACAGAGAGAGACAACTGCCTCTGAATGGTTCCACAATTTGGGGACAAACTGGCCATAATTTCTGCAGACCAGTCTTTGCAGAGAGCACACCCACACGCCCCACACACCCACATGGAGAAGCATTAGAGTAATAGTAAATGTAGTTATATAACACGCCTTTTTCTCTTCAGGCTCTCTGGTTTTATCAGAAATACAGACAGGGTGTAAAACACACAGCCCTCCTCAACACGGCTGTTTCCTTAACGCACATTAAGGCTTGCTCAAAGTACGGAGTCCGTATTCTACAATCTGCCATGGGTTGGGATGAAGTGCTATATAGGTGCCCACAAACAGAAAAAAAAACAACAACAACTGCAACCACTACAAATATAAAAGAAAACCAACAGCTCTACTGTATTCTGCTGGGACATTTTCAATCCAAACACTCTCTTCTCCTCCTTCCCCTCCTCCATCTCTTCCTTCTCTTTTTTCTCTTCCTCAATCTTCTCCCCCTTCTCTTTCACCTCTTCCTTCTCCTCTACTTCCTTTTCTTTTCCACTTCTTCCTCCTCCTCCATCTCCTCCTCCTCTCCCTCCTCTTCCTCCCACTGGAGTGCATCTAAACGAAGAAATCTTATAGTCAATGAGTTATAAAAGAAAATCAAAATCTCTAAACAAGCTTTGCTTGTTCCTCCTCCTCCTTTCTCCTCCTCCTTCTCCTCTTCTTCCTCTTCATCCTCCTCCTCTTCCTGTAATACACTGATCCTACAAGGTGTGCATGTGTTCACACACATATTGAAATATTCGCCACGTAGCATAAATGTTCTTGGGTTAATGGAATGAATGAGTTTACTCTGTCGCCCAAGCTGGAGTGCAGTGGCGCCATCACAGCTCACTGCAGCCTCTACCTCCTGGGCTCAAGCAATCTTCCCGCCTCAGCCTACCCGGTTAATTTTTGTACTTTTCGTAGAGAGGGGGTCACACTACGTTGCTCAGGCTAGCCTTGAACTCCTGGGCTCAAGCGATCCTCCTGCTTCGGCCTCCCAAAGTGCTGGGACTACAGGCATGAGCCACTGCAACTGATGCAGGATTTCTAGAGTATCCCTGAATTGCCTTTGATCTACTTTGATCCCAGCATCAGCAGCCCCTTACTGACATGCATGTCATTCCTCAGCAATATTTTTAGACAGCCCATTCACAGCTGCAGACAGAGATGAGCAACTAAAACAAAACTGCCCTCCCGTATTATGTGAACACACCCACCCCAAACAGCAGAGGAGGCTTCTCAGAAACTGACATTCAGAGAAAGGATGGTTTGGAAGTGTATCCTTCTGAGGAACCAACATCTGTTGACGAGCAAATCTCACTAATCAATATTGATCCATTTACCTATCCATTCATTTGCTGATACTCCTGTGCCTGCTTTATGCTAGATTGCAAAACCCAAGAGAACCAGGATCTTCCAGACACCTGCACTCCCATGTTTATGGCAGCACTATTCACAACAGCCAAGATGTGGAAACAACCTCAGTGTCCGTCCAAGGGCAAATGGATAAAGAAAACATGGTACATATACACGATGGAATACCATTCAGCCCTAAAAAAGAAGGAAACTCTGGCATTTGCAGCAACATGGATGGAACTGGAGGCCATTATGTTCAGTGAAATAAGCTAGGCACAGAAAAACAAATATTAAATATCGCATGATCTCACTTATACGAGGAATCTGACATGGTTTGGCTGTGTCCCCACCCAAGTCTAATCTTGAATTGTGGCTCCCATAATCCCCACGTGTCGTGGGAGAGACCAGGTGGGAGGTAACTGAATCATGGGGGTGGGTTTTTACCATGCTGTTCTCCTGACAGTGAATAAGTCTCACGAGATCAGATGTTTTAATAAATGGGAGTTTCCCTGCTCACGCTCTCTTCTTGCCTGCTGCCATGTAAGACGTGACTTTGCTCCTCCTTTTACCTTCCGCCATGACTGTGGGAACCTCCACAGCCATGTGGAACTGTGAGTCCATTAAACCTCTTCCCTTTATAAATTAACCAGTCTCAGGTATGTCTTTATTAGCAGCGTGAGAATGGACTAATGCAGAATCTACAATAGTCAAACTCGTAGAAGCAGAGAGTAGAGAGGTAGTTATCAGAGGATAGGGCTTGAGGGGGAAGAGGAAATATATTGGTCAAAGGATACAAAGTTTTAGTTGAACAAGATAAATAAACCATGGAGATCCACCATACACCTAGTTCATATAGTTAACAATACTGAACTGATAGATGAAATTTTATATATAAATATCTCACATATACAATAGTGAAATTTATATATGAAAATTTGCTTAGAGGGTAGATCACATTATATTGCTTTGTCTTTTTTTTTTTTTTTTTTTTTTTTTTTTGAGACAGAGTCTCTCTCTGTTGCCCAGGCTGAAGTGCAATGGCACAATCAATAGCTCACTGCAGCCTTGACCTGCCAGGCTCAAGTGATCCTCCCACCTCAGCCCAAATAGTTGGGACTACAGGCGTGCACCACCAAGGGCAGATAATTTTTTAAATTGTGACTGGGTATTTTTGACTGATTTGAGAAGAAAAAAAAAAAGACCACAACCATACAATGGATTTCCTTCCAAGAGTCTGGAATGCCATTGATTGCACATGGTAACATGAAAAGAAAAAGTTGTACTTAAGCTACCAATTTTACTTAGAGTATTTGCTGTAAACTAAAATCCCCATGTTGTAAAATATATAAGCTAATGAATGATGAATTTACTAGCTTATAGGGCAGACTGGGAAGGGAGGAGGAGAAGTAACCTTTGCTTTTTAAGTGAAGTTTCCGATAATGAATATTTTACTATGGCAGAAATAGAAAGTGAACTACAAGATAAAGTGTAAGAAGTAAACAATGTCAATAGCTGACAGGTGTTAAATATTTCTTTAAAAAAAGAAGCAAACAAATAATGAAATAGTAACACATTTTTAAAGTATATTCTCAGTTAATTTGGAAATAAAATAGGTTTTATTACAGTACAACATGGTGTGGACAAAATTAGGTGAAATCAGGTCAAAGACAGGAAGTGGGAGAAGGGCTTTGAGGACTGTGAACTGATACAGTTTAGGTGTTTGACTATGGCCACTGATGTTTCAATTGGATAAAACACAATTAGGAATCGGGAACACTGGCATCTAATCCAAGCTTTGCCTGGGATCGGACCTATGAAATGGGCAACAGAGTAACCTTTTAGTCTCCTGTTGCTCTTCTTTCCAACAGAACATACAGAATACTGGGAAACATTCAATTCTTGCCACACCCTAAAATTCTAATAATGCAATGAATATGGTCCTTGACTTTTCTTCCTCTGTCTGGTTCCTTCCTCCTTATTTATCTTTCTCTATCACCCACTCCAAGGAACCCATTCATTACTTGACTGTGTTTACTGCATAACATTCTGTCTTCTTAGTACTTGTGTTTGACCCTCAACAGAGAGAATTCTCCATGCCTACTTTAAGAACAACAGCTATGACTCGACAGATTTTTTACACTTCTGTGACTTTAAAGCTTTCTCTGAACTGTGTGCGTTATAAACATACAAAACTCAAAACACGTTACTTATGCACTGCAGCGCATCTTTGCGCTACCCTGGGAGATATGGTCAGTCCCGCCAACGCCACAATCAGATTGCAGAAGTATGTCGGTCAACAACCTTATTCAAAGCAGACAGAAGTGGCATGCTGTAATGTTTAAGGTTTATCAGCTTGAGTGAACAGAAACAAAGGCAACATTTAACGGTGCTGGTAGATTTTCCCTGCTTGGTGTTGGCAGGCTCTCCAGTACGCATTCCCCAGTTATCATTATCCCATTTGAGTAGAAAATGTCTATTTTTAGCCTTCTCTGCAGCTAAGGGTGGCCATCTGACCCAGCTTTGCCCAATAAGACATTAAAAAAAGTCTTTTCAAGTGTTTCTAGGCAGGTCAGATCTTTCCTTCCCGATAAGGGAGATCTTGAAGGTAAGTGGTCCATTCCCCCCCTAGAGATCCCCTCCATCTCTCTCCGAGCTAAGCAGTAGTGTTACGCACGACAGAAATCTGATGTGGAGTTTGTCTTTTCTTTTAATTTTAGATTCAGGGGGTTCGTGTGCAGGTTCGTTACGTGGGTATATTGCATGATGCTGAGGTTTCGCCTTCTAATGATCCCGTTGCCCAAGTAGTAAACAGTTTCCAATAGGAAGTTTTTCAGTCTTTTCCCCACTCCCTCCCTTCCCCTTTTTGGAATCCCCATTGTTTACTGTTCCCATCTTTGTGTCCATGAAGTACTCAGTGTTTAGATCCCACTTATAAGTGAGAACATGCAGTATCTGGCTCTTGATTTTTTGCATGGCTGCAATGTGGAGATTACAGTCAAAGCTTTAAGGGGAAAGCTTAAGTATGGGTTCAACAATCCCTTACCCACAGTGGCTAAAGCTAAAGGCTCTGAATACTCAAAGTGTCTTCATCAACACACCTGGCCGCAAAACTGGACCTTGCCTAACGTGAGACTGTTCAGGCTTGATCCTCCTTGGGGTGAATATCTACCTATTTCACTACAGAAAGATTCTTGTCTTGATAACAACATCCAGCCCAGACTCTGCTGAGGGTGTGGTATAATTAAAAAGGACATGCACCCATTCTCATCCCAAATTTAGAAGAATCCCCAGATTCCCAAATATACCTGATCTATACATTTCAGAGTTAGAAGGACCATGACAATCTCGGGAAGGTGTGGCTACTTTTAAGGTGGGCGCACCCTTTTATAGCAGGTGCAACGCAGTGGGCTTTTCCTCCAACATTCAAAGAGTTGTTTCTCCAGCCACGTGCCAGACGAGGAAGGTGGATCAGATTTATGGGCCATTCTGTGTGTGCAATTCTGATCTATAAACATTAATGTGGGGTGGACTCAGGTCTCCTCTCTCCCACTGGGGAACCTCCTGCTTTTTGAAAGCCTCTGACAGTGTGGCCACTCTCTCTGCATTCCCTCATCCATCTACCCCTCCTCCCCTACCCCATCCATCCTTCCCAAGCCCTTGTGTCCAACTTACACACAAACACATCCGGGCCTGTTGTTGTTGTTGTTGTTGCTGTTGTTGTTGTTACAGAGTCTCACTCTGTCGCCCATGCTGGAGTGCAGTGGCGCAATCTTGGTTCACTGCAACCTCTGCCTCCTGGGTTCAAGCGGTTCTCCTGCCTCAGCCTCCAAAGTAGCTGGGATTACCGGTGCCCGCCACCATGCCTGGCTAATTTTTTATTTTTAGTAGTGACAGGGTTTCACCATGTTGGCCAGGCTGGTCTCAAACTCCTGACCTCAAGTGATCCACCCACCTCAGCCTCCCAAAGTGCTAGGAGTACAGGCATGAGCCACTGCACCTGGCTACATCCCAGCTTTCTGTCTGGAGGGATGGGAAGAAGGAGAGAGACGACCTCCACACTCCCAATAACGAGCGAACATCATAAACTTCAACTTTCCCAGAAAAATGCCATGGGCATCTTCTGAGCTCCATCCAAATACAGGCATGTGTAACTGTAAACATACACATACACATTACGGTCACCAAAAAATGAGAGCCTTTATCCCGAATGTTTAGACGACTCAGCAGAACTAACATATTAGGTGAATCACCATGACCATGGAAAATGCTGAAAGGTTCCCTTGTTAGTGAAGACTCACAACTGGCGGCTGGGGGGGTAGGGAGAATCTACAGCCAGGCACCGTAGCTCACAACTGTAATCCCAGCACTTTGGGAGGCCAAGGCAAGAGGATGTCTTGAGGCCAGGAGTTCTCGACCAGCTTGGGCAACACAGCAAGAGCCCCTTGTCTACAAAAACATAGAGATCTCATTCCTATTAAAAGAAATTAGCCAGGAGTCATGGTGCACTCCTGTAGTCCCAGCTACTGGGGAGGCTGAAGTGGGAGGATCGCTTGAGCCCAGGAGGTCGAGGCTGCAGTGAGCTATGGTTGCCACTGCACTGCAGTCTGGGCAACAGAGTGAAACCCTGTCTCCAAAAATAAATAAATAAAAAATAAATAAGGCCAGGCACAGTGGTGCACACCTGTAATCCCAGCACACTGGGAGGCTGAGGTCAGAGGACTGCTTGAGCCCAGGAATTCTGGACCAGCCTGGGCAACATGGTGAGACCCCTATCTCTACGAAAAAATACAAAAATTAGCCAGGCATGGTAGCGTGCACCTGGAGTCCCAACTGCTCAAGAGGCCGAGGCAGGAGGATTGCTTGAGCCCAGGAGGTTGAGACCAGCCAGGGCAACATAGTGAGACCCTGCCTCTATTTAGAAAATAAATAGGCCGGGCACATTAGCTCACACCTGTAATCCCAGTGCTTTGGGAGGCCAAACATGGGAGAATCGCTTGAGCCCAGGAGCTTGAGATCAGCCTGGGCAACACAGTAAGACCCCAGCCTCTATTAAAAATACAAAAAAATTAGCCAGGCATGGTGGCGGGTACCTGTAATCCCAGCTACTCCAAAGGCACAAGAAGGTCTTGAACCAGGGAGCAGGAGGTTGCAGAGAGCTGAGACTGCACCACTGCACTGTGGCCTGGGCAACAGAGGGAGATTTTGTCTCAAAAAAAAAATTTAAAAACATAATAAATATATCTCTCTTGGTTCAAAAATCTAAAGAGAAATAAATAATTTTTTTAAATGTACAAAGTGAGGTATGAGAAAGAACAGAAAACACATTTCTCACCGTGAAAAGAGATGGCCTTTTCCTCTCTTCCTCAAGCCCAGCAAACCCTAAATCCCTCCTGCCTGTGACTGGAGGGAAGGAAGGAGGTGGCCAGCAGAGACAGAAGCGAAGACAGCAGGCCACCGTGTTTATCATCACGAAGCCCATTCATACTAAAGAAGTGCCCAGAAAGAGGAGAAACATGGATTTAAGTTTCTTTTGGTTATATTTTTAAATTTTGCTAGAACTCAAAACACTTTAGGAGATCTGTATGGAATAAACAAAGGGACCATGACATGGAATTTCACGCATTCACAAAAGGGAAAAGAAACCAATCAACCCTGAGTACCTTCCCCTGGGGTCCGTGGGCATATGGGATAGGGTCAGGAGGGTGACGGGAGAAGGACCGTGTCTCACTGCAGCACATTCCCGGGAGTAGATTCACGGATGATCTCAGACACTACCAGCTGACACCATCTGAGCCCAGTTCTTCCTCTGTGCTGCAAGAGCAACACAGCGCAGCTAGCTCGGCCTTTCATAGGTCACCTAAATACAGCCAATCTCCCCTCTCCCCACTTTGTGTGGGTTGAATTGGGTGCCCTGGAAAAGATACGTTGACGTCCTAATCCTTCGTACCTGTGAATGGGACCTTATTTGGAAACAGGGTCTTTGCAGATGTAATTAAGATATACACAAAGGCTGGGCACAGTGGCCCACCACTGTAATCCCAGCACAGGAGTTTGAGACCAGCCTGGGCAACACAGCAAGACCTCAGCTCCACTTTTTTAAAAAATGAAATTAAAAAAAGATATACATTAAGGTGAGGTCATCCTGAAGGCGGTCCAACATGAGTGGTGAATAAGGAGACACAGACACAGAGGAGAAGGCCACGTGGAGAAAGAGAGAGTACAGTGATACGGCCACAAGCCCAGGGACACTTGGTGCCCCCAGGAGCTGGGAGGGGCAGGAAGGAGCCTCCCCTAGAGCCTCCAGAGGGAGCGCAGCCCTGCCGCATCTGCGCTTTAGATTTGTGGTCTCCAGGACTGTGAAACAATTAACTTCTGTTATTTTAAGGCACCCAGTCTGTGGTATCTGTTACCAAAGCAAATATGCCCAGGGGGTACAAATTCAACCACATAGTTCCAAATTTAGCCAAGTACATTCCCTAGCAATGCTGCGAGCTGAGAGTCAAAGGTATAACTCCACCGTCTCTGAGAGCCTGAGAGAGGCTTCCAGGTGGTCTGAACTGTGCAGACCTCAGCAAACAGCAACATCCCAGGAAGGAGAGGGGCTAAGCAGCTACTAATCCCTATTCCTACAAAGACAGCCAGACATGCCTGAGCCTTCCCAGGCCGATCACTAAGGAATGTCCACAACGCAGAGCCGCCTCAAACATGGGAGAAGACAGAAGTCTTCAAAGGAGCCGAGATGAAAAACCAAGTTCAAACTGTAAACTAGGCTGGGCAGGGTGGCTCACACTTGTAAGTCCAGCACTTTGGGAGGCCAAGATGGTGGGGTCACTTGAGGCCGGGAGTTCAAGATCCATCAGGGCAACATAGCGAGATGCTAGCTATAAAAATAAAAATAAAAAATTACCCAGGTATGATGTGATGGTGCACAACCGTTGTCCCAGCTACTTGGGAGGCTGAGGTGGGAGGATTGCCTAAGCCTGGGAGGTCAAGGCTGCAGTGAGCTAAGATCGCATCACTGCACTCCAGCCTGGGCAACAGAGCAAGACCCTGTCTCAAAACAAAAAACAACAACAACAAAAACAAATAGGAAACTAATGGCTGATATTTTAGTCATCTGTATATAAATCCCTTCATAATCTTTACTGAGGTAAGAACCACATTTTCATCCAAAAAAAACAAGGTAGTTGGCCGGGCACAGTGGCTCACACCTGTAATCCCAGCACTTTGGGAGGCCAAGGCAGGTGGATCACAAGGTCAGGAGTTCAGGATCAGCCTGATCAACATGGTGAAACCCCGTCTCTACTAAAAATACAAAAATTAGCCGGGCGGTAGTGGCGCGCTCCTGTAATCCCAGCTACTCAGGAGGCTGAGACAGAAGAATCGCTTGAACCCGGGAGGTGGAGGTTACAGTGAGCCAAGATTGTGCCACTGCACTCCAGCCTGGGCAACAGAGCGAGACTCCATCTCAAAAAAACGAAAACAAACAAACAAAATAAGGTAGTTAAGCAAGAATTTGGTAGGAGTGGTCACAGGGAGAGATTACTTTCTGGGTCTCAATCTTTCCCTCTATCAAGTGTTGGTTATTTCTTTTCATCAGCGCAAATATTCTGAGGTGCATAAAGATCTGACTTAAGCTTCATCTCATTCAGCTTCTGCAGTATTGGCTACTCTCTGTTGAAAAAAAAATCTAGTGGCTAAAAGTAAATGAAAAAAAGTACCTATTAATTACAGTTTGACTTCGGTTCATCCTGGGAAAGGGTTTCAGGACTCGGGGACTTAAAGAGAACTTTCTTTTCTCACAGTCCTGGAGGCTGGAAGTCGGAGACCCAGGTGTGGGCAGGGCTGGTTCCTCCTGAGGCCTCTTCTCCTGGGCTTGTCAATGCCATCTTCTCCCTGTGTCCTCACAGGGTCGTCCTCTGTGTGTGTCTGTGTCCTCATCTCTGTTTTTATTTATTTTTTATTTATTTCTACTTTGTGAGATGGAGTCCTGCTCTGTGGCCCAGACTGGAATGTAGTGGCACGATCACAGCTCACTGCAACCTCCACCTCCTGGGTTCAAGCGATCCTCCAACCTCAGCCTCCCAAGTAGCTGGGATTACAAGCATGCGCCACCACAGCCAGCTAATTTTTGTATTTTTAGTAGAGATGGGGTTTAACCATGTTGGCCAGGCTGGTCTCAAACTCCTGACCTCATGTGATTCGCCTGCCTCAGCCTCTCAAAGTACCATTTTGAAGTGTACAGATTAACAGTGTTAAATACATTCACAATGTCATCCAACCAACACCACCAACCATCTCCACTTGGACTTACTTTTATTTATTTATTTTTAATTAATTAATTTTTTTTTTTAGAGACAGGTCTCACTCTGTCCCGCAGGCTAGAGTGCAGTGATGCAATCTCGGCTCACTGCAGCATAAACTCCTGGGCTCAAGCCGTCAGCCCACCTCAGCCTCCCAAGTAGCTGGTACTACAGGCATGCACCACCATGTCTGGCTAATTTTGTTTTTGAGATCTCACTTTTTTGCCCAGGCTGGTCTCAAAGTCAAGGGATCCTCCTACCTCAGCCTCCCAAAGTGCTAGAATTACAGGCATGAGCCACTGCGCTCAGACTTAACTTACTTTTAATGGGAAAAGTCACGTGCAGGTCCTCAGTAAGCATATTAACTTACCCAATAATAAGGTAACATAATGAGAAATAACGTGGGTGGGACAGCAAATGGCTGATGTCAAAGTAACTTGGATAACAAAAATCACTAATTTTTTAGATGTTTTGAGGATTATACACCTAAGAGGTAAGTCCCTTAATAAACTGTAAATGCCAGTCAACTATAAGAATTCCTAAGGCTCAAAAACAGCTGACACAACAGTCCCTGAATTAAACACATGCATTGTCCATCATCACCCTGCACACTCACCCCACATATTTTAAATAATCTGCATTTCTTTCCTTAAACTGTGATGCTTAAGGAACCTTGAACATGGGCATCCCAGGGGCTAAAAAAAACAGGATGCACCAATTCAATGGGGGAGAGAAGGTGAGGGTGGATGAGCCCTAATTCTCCCTAAAATGCAGGAGAAACAAACCCCAAACAGGCCAATGTTGAGACATCATGGACAGAAATCTTTGCAAGAGGAGAGCGTCACAGTGGCCCTGCTGGGACACCAAGGACAGCATCACGCTCCGCACGGACACTCCGAGAGAGGCAGCTGCACGGAAAACACACTTCAGAAAAGGTGAAACCCCAGCCTGGCCAACACGGTGAAACCCCGTCTCTACTAAAAATACAAAACATTAGCTGGGCGTGGCAGCGCATGCCTGTAATCCCAGCTACTCGGGAGGCTGAGGCAGAATTGCTTGAACCCAGGAGGCGGAGACCGCAATGAGGCAAGATCACACCACTGCACTCCAGCCTGGGCGACAGAGCAAGACTCTGTCTCAAAAAACAAACAAAAAAGGTAAAACCCAGCTGGGCGCGCTGGCTCACGCCTGTAATCCCAGCACTTTGGGAGGCCGAGGCAGGTGGATGATTTGAGGCCAAGAGTTCAAGACCAGCCCAGACAACATGGTGAAACCCCATCTCTACTAAAAATACAACGATTAGCCGGGCATGGTGGCAGGCACCTGTAACCCCAGCTACTCAGGAGGCTGAGGCAAGAGAATCGCTTAAACCTGGGAATCGGAAGCTGCAGTGAGCCAAGATCACACCACTGCATTCCAGCCTGGGCGACAGAGCGAGACTCTGTCTCCAAAGAAAAAAAAAGGTTAACTCAAGAAGTGGGCACAGCCCCCATCCATCTTGTCTACAGCCTGGGAGGCCAGTTACATGCCACATTCGCTTGGGAGGGAACACACTCTTATTCCACACCTGTAGATGGGTGGAGGCCGGGAGCAGTGGCTCATGCCTGTAATCCCAGCACTTTAGAAGGCTGAAGCAGAAGGATCACTTGAGCCCAGGAGATCGAGACTAGCCTGGGCAACATAGCCAGAAACCATCTATACAAAAAAAAATTGTTTTTAATGAGCAGGGTGTGGTGGTATGCACCAGTAGTCCCAGCTACTTATGAGGCAGAGATGGGAGAATTGCTTGAGCCCGGGAGTTGGAGACTGCAGTGAATTATGATAGTACCACTGCATTCCAGCCTGGGCAAAAGACTGGGACCCCCATCTGTTTAAAAAAAAAAAAGTGAGGCCCTTCTCCATAAGTGATATTTGCTTCTATATCGAGAAAGGACTTTGGAGAAATATACAAGACACATAAATATGGGCGCCTGGGTGGGAGGAGAGGGCAAATTCTGCACAGGTGAGGCACAAAAACAGATGCATTTCACTATATAACTTTCTCACCTTTTAAAATTTGTGACTATAGAAATACTCCATCTACATAGGTTCAATTTATGTTAAATTGATAAGTGAAACTGATGCATTGCATTAAATAATTGTTTGAAAATAATGGTATCAGAATGTACAAATTTATCGTCATCAAACTCAGTTCTTTTCCTTGACATTTTCCCCCCTGGGTAAAATCAATAAAAGAACACTAAATGCTACCAGGTAGGAAATAAGTGTGTGAAACACGCAATTCTTCTTTACGAAGTCGATTTTTGAAATTACTGCTGCAAACAAGTATAATAACCTTCCATTTTATAGAGGAAAAAAAGCTTTTAAAAAGTAGTTTTAAAAAAGAGTGTGTGTTGGCCAGGCATGGTGGCTCGTGCCTATAATCTCAGCACTTTGGGAGGCCACGGAAGGACATCAGTTCAGGAGTCCTAGACCAGCCTGGGTAACATAACGAGACCCTATCTCTATTAAAAGATCAAAAAATTAGCAGGGCATGGTGGTTACACAGCTGCAATCCAAGCTACCTGGGAAGCTGAGGCAGGAGGATCACTTGAGCCCAGGAGTTCAAGACAGCTGTGAGTAGTGATCGCACCCCTGTGCTCTAACTTGGGTGAGAGAGCAAGACTCTGTCTCAAAAAATGAATGAATGGGCTGGGCGCGGTGGCTCATGCCTGTAATCCCAGCACTTTGGGAGGCCAAGGTGGGCGGATCACAAGGTCAGGAGATGGAGACCATCCTGGCTAACACGGTGAAACCCCGTCTCCACTAAAGATACAAAAAATTAGCCGAGTGTGGTGGCAGGCGTCTGTAGTCCCAGCTACTCGGGAGGCTGAGGCAGGAGAATGGCAGGAACCCGGGAGGCAGAGCTTGCAGTGAGCCGAGATCGCGCCACTGCACTCCAGCCTGCATGACAGAGCAAGACTCCGTCTCAAAAAAAAAAACACAAACAAACAAAAAAAACAGTGTGCTAACTCTTTGCATAAACTGAAAACTAAAGAACTATGTGTTTTTAAAGGGTGAATCTTATGGTATAGAAATTATAGCTCTATAAACAATTTTTACTTTAGAAAAGAATGTATGCTTTGGATATTCTTGGGAAGATATTTTTTATTTATATTTCTGCTATAACCAGTGGGTGGAGGAGGAAGAAGATATATTTTAAAGTTCGGAATATCTACTTCAAACTTCAGTTAAAAACAGTAGAGGCAATTCAGCCAAGCACTGTGTGATATATAGTTTTGTGAGTTCACTGGTCTAGACAGCTGGAAACAAACAAACTCCCTCAAAATTTAGCTGAGTCAAACAACATTCCGTTTTTACACTGCCCTAATTTAAAAGATACAGATGTTTCAGAACTACACTCTCCAATTTACAGTGTATTAAATTACACTTTCTCATCAGAAACACAAAATGTGGCCGTGAGTAGTGGCTCACACCTGTAATCCCCACAGTTGGGAAGCCAAGGTGGGCAGATCACTTGAGCACAAGAGTTCAAGACTAGGCTAGACAACAAAGCAAAACCCCATCTCTACTAAAAACACAAAAAAAACAGCCAGGCATGGTGGCATGCGACTATAGTCCCAGCTACTTGGGAGGCTGAGGCAGGAGGATCACTTGAGCCTGGGGGTGGGGGTTGCAGTGAGCTATGATCACACCACTGCATTCCAGCCTAGGTGACAAAGCAAGACCCTGTCCCAAAAAACAACAACAAAATACAAAATGTATAATCACAGAAGTGAAAGGAAAAACAAGAAATTCTCATCTTCTCCCACAACACTAACAGATGTGAAGCCAGGGAAAGGTTCGTGATTTCTGGCTCAGTGTATTTATACAAGCACAGTATGTGCAGCTTTCAATAACATTTGAGTGCAACTCTACCAAGAAAAACAAGGGTTATTAGTTTTCACACATCTACAATATAATCCAGCCAGGTTTGAAAGGGGCCGGGCGGAGACCAAACTACACCGGTCTCGGTCAAGAGATCTTTATTGGAGGTATCGAGTGGAGAAGGAAGAGAAGAGAGAGAGGGCTGCTGGTGTGCTGGGTTTTATATCCCTTGGGCCTACGTGGATTGGGCTAGGGGCGGGCCCAAGGGAAGGCGGGAGATGCTTCTTTCTGATTGGCCCGCCTTTTGGCGGGTTCAGACAGTGCCCGGTCAAGGAGGGGAGAAGAACCCGGAACCGGCCCCATCTTAAGGTATGGCGCCATTTTAAGGTACCCCATGTTACCTAACATTCCTCCCTTTTTGTTTTCTTAAATGGGGGAAAATGGGCATCGTGGTTCATCTGGCTGCTTCCTGCTGAGTGGGGGCGCTGTGGGGAGGGGGCACAGGGAGAACTGTCAGGGTTGTGCATGGGGTACAGTATGAGTATGAGGCCAAGCAATAGGGCGCTATACATGAAGACTTCATTAGACGTGAAGTCCATGAATGTTCCTTGTCCTCCAGTGCCATGAGCCAGTTGAGGGGCAGGGATGGGTTGGCGATGAGCCAGCTGTCTGAGCGAAGGGTGTTTAAGAATTGGTAAAATCGGCTTGCTGTAGCCATCTGGGGTACTAGGGGTAGAGTTTGGTCTGCCCGAAGAGAAAAGAAGATGGTAGTTAATTTAGGGTGAGAGGGCAGGCCTACCCCCTCCCCCCCAATCCTGGGTATCTGTTGCCGGTCGTTGGCTGTTTGAGAGGTCAGCAGGGTGTGAGACTGTCTCTGGAGTCTGCCGTGTCTTCACAAGTCGCTAGGAGCTGGTAGTTTCTGAGGAGAAGCTGGTTAAAGGTTTGGTTAGAGATGGACTGAGTTTTGAGGGAACGGGAAAGAGTTATGGTTTGAGTTGGATATGCCCAGGCATTGCTGGGATATATGCCTCCTGTAACTGACTGGCCCCAGACCGGGTCGGCGGGGCTGTCGATATGTATGGCTCGGGAGGGGGCGTTGTTTTTAGTGGTATAAGATAGGAAGGGGATGTGTTTGTTGATGTGGAAGCCAGACGGCGAAGTGGAACATGTGGAAGAGAGGGTCCCAGCCGTTTTCTATCATAGTGAGCCTGGGAAGGGGAAGATCCACTGTGGGGCTGATGTAGTTGGTGTGTGTCCTCCTGTGAATGTTGTATGACTCTTTAACTGTGAAGAGATAATAGGGCTGGGAAGAGGGCCCGCCGGCGGAGGAAAGTGTAAAGATGTGAGAGGCGGAAAGCCAGAGAAGAGGACTTAGGAGATGCATGAGAGCGGGGCGTAAGCAGTTTGGTTCTTCGTGTGGTCCGGGTTGGTAGCTGGTTTCAACCGGTTGAGCGGCGACCGGAAGATGAGGTGGAGGGTGGTGGTTCGTCGGCCGGATCAAAGTCGGGAGCGGAAGGAGAGGTTGGTAGCTTGAGAGCAGCGATAAGGTGTTGCAGCTTGCAGGGGAGGCAGAGGTTGGGTTTGTCCCGTAGTAGAAAGAAGCCATGAACGCAGGGGATCTCTGCCCATTTTCCTGCTCGCTCACAATAGTTGTAGAGATCCCGGAGAAGGTTGGGATCAAAGGACCCATAAGTGGGCCATCTGTTTTGGTTGTCTAGGGGGTAGGTGGGCCAGTTTTGACTGCACAATTTAATGAGGCATGTAGGTTTGAGATCAGCAGCCAAACCAAGCGCTGATAAGTTATTTAAAAGGCATTGTAAGGGAGAGTCGGCTGGCAGGGACGCAGAGGCTCCCATTATGAGAAGAGGGGGTTTACGGAAGTATATGGCAAAGGGTTGGGCAGGGCGTCCCCTACCAGCCGATGACCATGCTGTGAGTCAGACCCTTCGAGTCGGTCGTCACCGAAACGAAAGGACTGAAGGCCTCTAGGAGTCCGAGGGCCGTGGGCCACCTGGTACCAGGATTTTCGGAGTGAGAAAGGGGAAGGGGCCCAGGCCTGGTGAGTGAGGAGGAAAAGGAGGGAACCCTGCTCCCTGGAGGCCGAGTCTAAAATAGGATTTACGGCAGCCGTGTGGGCGGCCGAGGCGGGAGCCGGTCGACTGGTGTCGGACACCGGAAGGGGAGACTTACCGAGATGAGGCCGGTGTTGGGCGTAGAGGTCGGCGAACAGGAAAATGAGCGAAGACCGGCCGGGGTCTGGACTGAGCCCGAAAGGGATCGGGGTCCCACCGAGGGGGGTGGGGAGTCCCGATCCGAGTCACCGCACCAATGAAAGGGGCCGGGCGGAGACCAAACTACACAGGTCGTGGTCAAGAGATCTTTATTGGAGGTATCGAGCGGAGAAGGAAGAGAAGAGAGAGAGGGCTGCTGGTGTGCTGGGTTTTATATCCCTTGGCCCTACGTGGATTGGGCTAGGGGCGGGCCCAAGGGAAGGCGGGAGATGCTTCTTTCTGATTGGCCCTCCTTTGGCGGGTTCAGACAGTGCCCGGTCAAGGAGGGGAGAAGAACCCGGAACTGGCCCCATCTTAAGGTACGGCGCCATTTTAAGGTACCCCATGTTACCTAACAAGGTTAAAGATACATCCTAGCCTACCTCCATGATAGTGTTGCGGGATAAATCAGAGACGGGAGAGACCGAGCACAGTTAGGAGATCACCATTATAATTATAATTATTAAGGTGATCACCAGCTCAGTCGGACTAGGGTCTAGAAAGTCTGAGCCCCGAACAGAGGGATCAATCACCTTTTAAGCAGTTTGTGGCGGGAGTTGCATGCTGCAGAAAGCGTACTTGCAGAAGCGAGAACAAAGGCAGTTAATTACTCTTTTGCATTTGTTACACCATATGTCTTACATTCTTGGGAATACATACTTTTGTAGCAATTGCTTATCAACCTTGTGACTTTACAGCTGCACTAGGGAGGGAAGCAAGAACTCGCCGTGCCTCAAGGAATGTAAAACGATGGAACACAGATAAGCCTCTCTGGGCATAGAGGAGGGATAAGCAGTTAGTATTCTCTCTTAACCCAGCCCCCCCCCCCCCCCCCGCCGGGGTGGGGGGCTATATTACATTCTACCTTCAAGAAAAATAACAATTTTTCGACCATTATACTTACAAAATTCATTAATTCCCCCTTCGATAGGATGCAATAATCCCGCAGGACTCCCTCGAATTACCCTTGAGATCAGCTTCTCAAACTGAGTCCATTAACATTTGGGGCTGGATGATTCTCTGTGGTGGGGCCATCCTGTGCACTGTAAGGTGGCGAGCAGTGACCCTGGACTCCACCCACCTGTTATCAGTAGCACCTCCCTGAGCTGTGACAACAAAAATGTCTCCAGACTTGTCCAGGGAAGAAGTATCTCCCTGAGGGAGCTGAATTGCCATTGGCAGAGAATCTCTGCCACAGACAGAAAGATAGGTAGATGGTATGATAGACAGATAGATGGATAGATAGAAAGATGATTCATTGATGGATGGATGGATGGATGGACAATGGGTATCATATATAGATGGAAAGACAGAAAGATGATAGATTGGATGGATGGATGGATGGATGGATAGGTGGGTAGGTAGATAGGTAACTGATAGGATAGATAGGTGATACATAGATAATTAGGATGGTTAGATAATTGATAGGTAGGTAGGTAGATAATAGATGGGATGGGTGGAAAGGGGGAGAGAGGGAGGGAGAGCGAGAGTGGGGAGGGGGGAGAGACGGAGGGAGGGAGAGAGAGAAAGAGACAGAGAGAGAGAGACTGACTCTCACGCTAAGGCAGGTTCTCTCAGCCTAGCACTGCCGACATTTGAGGCTGGATGATTCTCTGCGGGGCCATCCCGTGCACTGCAAACCTGTAGAGCAGCGTCCCTGGGCTCCACTCACCACACGCCACCAGCATCCACCCCCAGTAGTGACAACCACAACTGTCCCCAGACACTGTTAAGTGCCCTGTGGGGGAAGGCCGGCCCCCAATTGAGACCCCCTGTTTTGGAGCAAGCACTGCCCGCAGTATTGCCTGCAATGATAGGAATGTTCTCTACCTGCGCTGTCCAAAATGGTAGCCACAAGCTCACAAGTGGCTACTGAGGATTTGAATTGAGGCTATGGAGATTAAGCAACTGAACTTTTTTTTTTTTTTTTTTTTTTTGAGACGGAGTCTCCCTCTGTTGCCCAGGCTGGACTGCAGTGGCGCGATCTCGGCTCACTGCAAGCTCCGTCTCCCAGGTTCATGCCATTCTCCTGCCTCAGCCTCCTGAGTAGCTGGGACTACAGGCACCCACCACCACGCCTGGCTAATTTTTTGTATCTTTAGTGGAGACGGGGTTTCACCGTGTTAGCCAGGATGGTCTCGATCTCCTGACCTTGTGGTCCACCCGCCTCGGCCACCCAAAGTGCTGAGATTACAGGCGTGAGCCACCGCGCCAGGCCGTAAGCAACTGAACTTTTATTGCATTTAATGTTAGATGGCTTTAGAGTTCCTACCACCGAGACACACTGAATTCTTTTATTAGGTGTTGGCTTCTAACACTCCATCTTGGACAATGAAGTGGTTTATGCAGTCCAGGTTTTGAACACAAAATAGCTTTTGGGAAAAAAAAAAAAAGGAGTCAATATAATAAATTAATGCATCACTTCCATCATGACTGATATTTTCCTGTGTCTCAGGTGCTGTCTACCTCTGAGAAACTGCAATGAACGACACAAGGTTGGTCCCTCATTTAGTTTGGTTTAGTTCCAGTCGGGCTAGAAGGAGGGCAGGAAGCATTAATGACAGTAAGTCTAACAACTTGGGTGACCTCACATGAGTTTGTTCAGACTTGAGGACTTCAAACAACATATCCATAGGAGAACACTGGGATGCATCTAACCCTAGTCAAGGGGTCAGGGAAGGCCTCTTTAAGAAGTAAAATTTCCAGTGAAAATGGGAAGGTGGTGGAGATGGAGGGTTAAAGGCCTGTTCATAAGGTGCTTGGGCAGAGAATGGGCTCAATTAGGCTGCAAGAGGGAGGGTGGAGATGATCACAGCTTAGGGTTTGGGCATCTAAGCAGTGAGTGCTGCCGACTTAGGCAAGGTGTGCAGGTGCACAGGGGTCTTTTGGGTTGCTTTGTTTGGGGGAAGAAGGGGACACATTTCATGTTGAACCCAGGGGATGTATTGAGATTGAGGGATGGACTAGGTTGAATGGTGCCCCCCAAAAATATGTCTACATCCTAACCCCTGGTGCCTGTGAATGGAGCCTTATTTGAAAATAGGGTCTTTGAGGCCGGGTGCGGTGGCTCACGCCTGTAATCCCAGAACTTTGGGAGGCCGAGGCGGGCAGCTCACGAGGTCAGGAGATAGAGACCATCCTGGCTAACAAGGTGAAACCCCGTCTCTACCAAAAATACAAAAAAAAATTAGCCAGGCGTGGTGGCGGGTGCCTGTAGTCCCAGCTACTTGGGAGGCTGAGGCAGGAGAATGGCGTGAACCCGGGAGGTGGAGCTTGCAGCTTGCAGTGAGCTGAGACCGCGCCACTGCACTCCAGCCTGGGCAACAGAGGGAGACTCCGTCTCAAAAAAAAAAAAAAAAAAGAAAGAAAAAAGAAAAGAAAATAGGGTCTTTGTACTTTCTATTAAGTAAATAATCTCCAGATAAGGCCATCCTGGATTTAGGGTGGGACCTAAATCCAACAACAGGTGTCCTTCTAAGAGACAGAAGAGGAAAAAATAGTAATAATAAAAAATGGCCAAGCATGGTGGCTCACACCTGTAATCCCAAGCACTTTGGGAGGCCGAGGCGGGTGAATCACCTGAGGACAGGAGTTTGAGACCAGCCTGGCCAACATGGTGAAATCCCGTCTCCACTAAAAATATAAAAAATAAGCCAGGCGTGGTGTCGGGTGCCTATAATCCCAGCTACTGAGGAGGCTGAGGCAGGAGAATCATTTGAACCTGGGAGGCAGAGGTTACAGTGAGTCGAGATGATGCCACTGCACTCCGGCCTGGGCAAAAGAGTGAAACTCCGTCACCAAAAAAAATAAAAAATAAATAAATAAATAATTTTAAAAAATAAAGAGACAGATGAGGAGACACAGACACAGAGGAGAAGGCCACATGGAGACAGAGGCAGAGACTGGAGTGATGTGACCACAAGCCCAGGGATGCCTGGAGCCCCCAGGAGCTGGGAGAGGCAGGAAGCTTCCTCTCCTAGAGCCTCCAGAGGGAGCACAGTCCTGCCTGCACTTTGATCTCAGACTCCTGGTGTCCAGGACTGGGAGAGCATAAATTTCTGTTGCTTGCATTCCCCAGTTTATGGTCATTTGTGACAATGGAGCAGGACACTCATATAAGAGTGTTGCTGGATATCTTGAGAAAAATGGACCCTCCAACGGGCAGTAGTTGGCAATGCACCCTTCAGGGCTCCTAAGAAAGGTCTAAACTAGATGTGTGCTTTGAGACCCAAAGCCTTAAGATGATAACTGAAGTCACAGGCACGGATGAGATCACCCTTCTAATTTATTTAATGTAATGCTTTTCTTTTAACTTTCAGCAGTCCCATATAAAGCTCTTCCTCTTTCTCTTTTATTGTAACATCCTATTTTTGTGGATGGAGACAATATCCTCTCCAACTCTTCAAAAAAGATGTCTCAAAGTGAGATTTTTTGTTTTCTCTTATGTTCCCCTTTTGGATTTTCTTGTTTTGTTTTGCTTTTGTTTTTGTTTTTGAGACAGGATCTTGTTCTGTTGCCCAGGCTGGAGTGCAGTGGCACAATCTTAGCTCAGTGCAGCCTTGAACTCCCAGGCTCAAGCAATCCTCCCACCTCAGCCTCCTGAGTAGCTGGGACTAAGGTGTGTGCCACCACACTCAGCTAATTTTTATATTTTTGTAGAGGTAGGGTCTCCCTATGTTGCCCAGGCTGGTCTCAAACTTCTGGGCTCAAGCAATCTTCCCACTTGACCTCCCAAAGTTTGAGTCACAGCGCACATGACCCCCTTTTGCTTTTAATTTTCTCTTAGGTTCTCCGAATGATCTGTCATTTCTGGGACCACATGTCTTTACTTCCGTTAAGCTCTCCCACAGTTTCACTGATAGCTAGATACCAGATTCATGGTGGTTTTCCCAAGAATGACACATCAGAAAGACTGCCTCAGGTTTCTTTGGTGTGAATGATGCTGGGGGACAGCACTATTCTGGAGTGCCACCATCCCGCTGTCTTCCGTAGCTCTCTCCTACCCAGTGCCTGCCTTTTCATTTCCTTCTATTTCTTTACAAAGGAAACCCTACTGGGGAAAGCTTGCATCCTCCCGAAATTCCCGTGTTGAATCCTCATCCCCAAGGTGATGTTAGCAGGTGGGGCCTTTGGGAGGTGTTGAGGTCATGAGGGTGGAGCCTCATGAATGGGATCAATGTCCTTATTAAAGGGACCCCAGAGAGCTCCCTCACCCTTTCCACCATGTGAGGACACAGTGAGAAGGCACTGTCTATGAACCAGGAAGCCCTCACCAGACACTGAATCTGCCACGCCTTGATCTGTGACTCCCAGCCTCCAGAACTGGGAGCAATAAATGTCTGTTTAAGCCCCCCAGTCTATGATACAGATACTCCTCAACTTACAGTGATGACATTACACCCCCATAAACCCTTTGTAAGTTGAAAATATGGTAAGTCAAAAATGCATCGAATACACCTAACTTACGAACATCACAGCTTAGCCCAGCCTGCCCTAAACGTGCTCGCAACACTTACATTAGCCTACAACTGGGCAAAATCACCTAACGTGAAGCCTAGTTTACAATCACGTATTGAATGCCTCATGTAGTTTACTGAATACTGCACTGCAAGTTAAAAACAGAATAGCTGCATGGGTATTCGAAGCACGGGTTCCACTGACTGTGTCTTTCCCACCATCGTAAAATCAAAAAATCTTCAATCGAACTATCCTAACTCAAACTATCATAACTCAAACCATCATAAATGGAATCATCATAAATTAGGGATCTTCCGTATAAGACAGACCTTTTTTTGTTTGGCTGGACGTGGTGGCTCACAACTGTAATCCCAGCTCTTCGGGAGGCCGAGGCAGGCGGATCACTTGAGGTCGAGTTTGAGACCAGCCTGGCCAACAAGGCAAAACTCTGTCCCTACTAAAAATACAAAAAATAGCCAAGCATGGTGGCATGTGCCTGTAATCCCCTCTACTTGAGAGGCTGAGGCACGAGAATCACTTGAGCCCGGGAGGCGGAGGTTGTGGTGAGTCAAGATTGCATCACTGCACTCCAGCCTGGGCAATAGAGTGAGACTGTCTCAAAAACAAACAAACAGACAAACAAAAAGCTACCTACTCACCAGGCACAGTGGCTCATGCTTGTAATCCCAACACTTTGGGAGGCTGAGGCAGGAGGATCATTTGAGGCCAGAAGTCTGAGACCAGCTTGGATAATACGGCAAACCATCCCCACACCCCCGTGTCTACTAAAAATACAAAAAATTAACCAAGTATGGTGGTATGTGCCTGTAGTCTCAGCTACTTGGGAAGGCGCGGCAGGAGGACTGCTTGAGCCCAGGAGGTGAAGGCTGCAGTCAGCTATGATTACGCCACTGCACTCCAGCCTGGGTGACAAAGCAACACCCAGTTTCTAAAAAAAAAATAGAAGTCACTTGCTCTATCTTCACCATCCTGCTATTAAATTGGAGACCTGCTTCCAGCACACTCTGTTACTCCTTTATCTGCTGGGTCACCAATCTGAGAACAATCCTACTTCTTACCTTCCTTATCACCAGGCAATGTTTGTGTTCATTAATCACAATGTCCTTTTTTTTTCTTTTTTTTTAAGATGCGGTCTCACTCTGTCACCCAGGCTGGAGTGGAGTGCTGTGATTACAGCTCACTGCAGTTCCAACTTCCAGGCTCAGGCGATCGTCCTGCGTCAGCCTCCTGAGTAGCTGGGACCGCAGGTGCTCGTCACCATGCCCGGCTACACTTTATTTTATTTATTTTTTTTTTTGTAGAGACAGGTTCTTACTGTGTTGCCCAGGCTGGTGTCAACCTCCCAGGCTCAAGCAATCCTCCCGCCTCGGCCGCGCAAAACGCTGGGATGACAGGCATGGGCAACCGCACACAGCCATGAATCACCATGTTTTCTTTACACAGTCTGGGAACCCCAGCTGAGAGTCACACAGAACATGGTTTCTGGAACAAGGGCATCCCAAGGGAACAACTGACAAAATCGCCTTTTGGAGCACACACAGGTCTACCCAGGGGCACTGTCTGTTCTGCTCACTCAACAAGAACACCAGGCAGCCAGCTAGGGAACAGAGGATTCCTTTCCCACACAATGTGGCCATTCTTTCCTGAGCAGGTGGGTGGGCCAGCCGCTTAGTTTCATCTGAACATTTGCCAACATCCAAAGAATTAGAGTGTTTTCAGCAGCCTTAAGCGTTGTCATGAAATCAGCCAGAAACCTGTGATGCGTATGGCTGTGTGCACAACTACGGATCTTCTAGTGACTATCGTATATGCTGGCATACCACAGAACCACAGATGCAGGAAGAAACGCAAAGCATCCCACTGAAAAAACTCACCCACTACATAGAAAGAGGCAATTTTTCTCTCTCTTTTTTTTTTTTTTTTTTTTAGAGAGATGGGGTCTTGCTGTGTTGCCCAGGCTGGTCTTGAACTCCTGGGCCTAGAAAGGTGAGAGTGATCCTCCCACCTCGGCCTCCCAAAATGGTGCAATTACAGGCATGAGCCACCATGTCCAGAAAAAGAAGTAGGTTTTCACTTTTTTTGTTGTTGTTGTTATTGTTGTTTTGTTTTTGTCTTTGTGGTTTTTTCTGTGTATGTTTTGTTTTTGGTTTTTTTGTGTGTGTGTATTTTTTGAGACAGGGTCTCACTGCCGCTCAGGCTGGAGTGCAGTGGCATGCACAGTGGTGTGATCTCGGCTCACTGCAACCTCCGCCTCCCGGGTTGAAGCGATTTTCGTGTCTCAGCCTCCCGAATAGCTGGGATTACAGATGCCCACCACCACACACCCGGCTAATTGTTGTAGTTTTGGTAGAGACAGAGTTTCACCATGTTGGCCAGGCTGGTCTCAAACTCCTGACTTCAAGTGATCCGCCCCACCTCGGCTTCCCAAAGTGCTGGGATTACAGATGTGAGCCACCCCACCCAGCCAAGTTTTCACTTTTAGAGAGGTGGAGAATCTATCCCAGACCACACACTCGCCCACCATCCCACAACTTCCAAAATTCTTTTGTTTTTTTTTGAGATGGAGTCTCGCTCTGTCACAGATGTGTGCCACCACGCCCAGCTAATTTTTATTTTATTTTTTGAGACAGAGTGTCACTCTGTCGTCCAGGCTGGAGTACAGTGGCATCATCTCGGTTCACTGCAATCTCCGCCTCCCAGGTTCAAGCAATTCTCCTGCCTCAGCTTCCCAAGTAGCTGGGACTACAGGCGTGCGCCACCACGCCCGGCTAATTTTTTGTATTTTAGGAGAGACAGGGTTTCACCATGTTGCCCAGGCTGGTCTCAAACTCCTAAGCTCAGGCAATCCACCCACCTCAGCCTCCCAAAGTGCTGGGATTACAGGCAGGAGCCACCGTGCCCAGCATTTTTTAAAGTTTTTTTTTTTTTCTTTTCTTTGAGGTGGAGTCTCACTCTGTCACCCAGGCTGGAGTGCAGTGGCACAATCTCAGCTCACTGCAACCACCACCTTCCAGGTTCAAGTGATTCTCTCACGTCAGCCTCCCAAGTAGCTGGGATTACAAGCGCCCGCCACCACGCCCAGCTAATTTTTTGTATTTTTAGTAGAGACTGGGTTTCACCATTATAGCCAGGATGGTCTCAAACTCCTGACTTCAGGTGATCCACCCACCTTGGCCTCCCAAAGTGCTGGGATTACAGGCGTGAGCCACCGCGCCTGGCCAGGTTTTCACTCTTAAAGAGGTAGAGAATCTCCATCCCAGGTCACACACTTGCCCACCATCCCACAACTTCCAAAGTTCTAAATGAGCATCAGAAACACTACAGCCAAATGGCACAATTTCAATTGAGAATTCTTTCAGTGCAACCTTCCTGTTTATTTTTACTTTTCCCTTTGAAGGAAGACAAGCTCCCGGAACTCACACAGCTGTCCTGAAATGCATCGCATTTAAGGACATGCCTCTGTAGCAGGTGGCGGCTGACTTGTTTTCTGCACTTATTTCTGGGGCTTTTTGGGTGAAGAGGCAACTGGGAGTGTTGATTACACAGAGGAGGAAGCTGGAGCTAAAACAGCACCAGCTGAGTAGGAGAAACTTAAAAAAACGCAGAGCTCAATCACAGCCTGATAGTCACAAGCTGTGAACACATCAGACTACAAAACACCAAAATTAGGCGGTGACCTTTGAAGGTCAAAAGGGATGGAGTTTCCTAACAGTTTTCCTCGGTTACAATTCTACTTCTTCTAGGACCCTCTGGCTTGTGACAGCCAAAGCACCAGCTCAGAATCTGTATCAAAATACAATGTTTCAGGAAATTCCAGAAACCTAAAACGAGTGGAAAAAACGAAAGAAAAACCAGAGCAAAACGCAATGTAACTGAAAACAGGAAGTTAACGGAGAAACATAAAGGAAACCCTAAGCTGTTTCTTTGCAAAGGCTGATGAAATTGATAAACCAGAATCTATTCTCAAAATAAAATACTAACCTGTTTAAGGATAAACTAAACAAAAGCCTTAATACATAAAATCACGTCCAACAACAACTATTTGTATTCAACTATTCAGGGAATATTTTGAGTCGTTACTGATTTTTTTCTATATTTTTTTCTTTTACTTTTTTCTTCTCTTTTTTTTTTTTTCCTTCTTCTTTCTCTTTTTTCTTTCATGGTCTCACTCTGTCACCCAGGCTGGAGTACAATGGTGCAATCATAGCTCACTTTAACCTCGACCTCTTGGGCTCAAGTGATCCTCCCACCTCGGCCTCCCAAGTTGCTGGGACTACAGGCACCTGCCACCACGCCCAGCTAATTGTTGCTTTTTTGGTTTTTGTGTGTGTGTGTGTGGAGACGGGTTTTCACCATGTTGCCGAGGCTAGAGGCTAGTCTCAAACCCCTGGCCTCAAGCGCCCCGCCCACCTCGACCTCCCAAAGTGCTGGGGGATTACAGGTGTTGAGCCACCACGCCCAGCCCGGAAATCAACGAAGTTGACAAGACAGAATCTGTTTTCAAAAGAAAATACTAAACTGTTTAAGGACGAACTAAAGAAAAGCTTTAATAAACAAAATCATGTCTAACAACTATTTCTATTCCAGTGTCCAGGGAATATTTTGAGTCATTATGGACTTTTTTTCTACATAAATTATTTTTCTTTTTTCTTCTGTTTTCTTTATCTTTTATTTCCTTTTCTTTTTTTCTTTTCTTTCTTTTCTTTCAGAATGTTGCTCTGTCACTAAGGCTGGAGTGCAGTGGCGCCATCATAGCTCACTGCAGCCTCCAACTCCTGGGCTCAAATGATCCTCCTGCCTCAGCCTCCTGAACAGCTGGGATTATAGGTATGCGCCACCACACACGGCTAATATTTTTTATTTTTTGTAAAGATGAGGTCTCACTATGTTGTCCAGGCTAGTCTAGAACTGCTAGCCTCAAATGATTCTCCCTCCTTGACCTCCCAAAGCACTGGGATTATAGGCGTGAGCCACTGTGTGTCACCTATTTTTTCTTAAGGTGTCATTGTAACCAAAATCAACAGCCCATGAAGAGGAAATTCTAGACAAGTTGCTTTCTCAACACCTTTCGATTTTTGGAATCTCATCCAAGCTGGATTTTGCAATCTTTGAAGAATAATTCCCTATGACATTGTCTCCAACCATAAGCTAGCTCTGTCAGCGGCATCTGAACCACAGCAACTCCATCTTGAAGAGGAGCTGGGTAAAATGAAGCTGAAGCCTGCTTGGCTGCATGCCCAGATGGTTAAGGCATTCTAAGTCAGGGGATGAGATAGGAGGTCAGCACAAGATGCCGGTCATAAAGGGCTTGCTGATAGAACAGGTTGCAGTAAAGAAGCTGGCCAAATCCCACCCAAACCAAGATGGTGACAAGAGTGACCTCTGGTTGTCCTCACTGCTACACTCCCATCCGCGCCATGACAGTTTACAAATGCCATGGCAACGTCAGGAAGTTACCCTATATGGTCTAAAAAGGGGAGGCATGAATAATTCACCTTTCATTTACCATATAATCAAGAAATAGCCATAAAAATGGGCAACCAGCAGCCCTCGAGGCCGCTCTATGGAGGAGCCATTCTTTTATTCCTCTACTTTCTCAATAAACTTGCTTTCACTTTACTCTATGGATTTGCCTTGAATTTTTTCTTGCACAAGATCCAAGAACCCTCTCTTGGCATCTGGATATGGACCCCTTTCTGTTAACAGCTCTGCTCCCTCCACTCTTGTCCTCTCATTGCCAAGACTCCAACATAAGCATGCATACCCAAATAAATGCAGGCAGGCTTCACAGGGTCCCCCTCTGCCTGCCCATCCAAAGAGATCCCAGGTGCCCTAAGCATTACAAAGCACTTCTTTCTTCTGTGCCAAGGTTTCTCTGGCCACACCTGTGTGCAACCCTTTTGTTCCGCAAAATGACTCCCAAGGGAATGATTCACCAAGGTGAAAACATCCACCAAATTAGTTGTCAACGATTTTAAAAGAACCCTCCACAGGCTGCCCTCCAAATCTCTTTGATGGGGTGCCTCCCCAGTATAACATCCAAAATGACTACCTCAGAGAATAATGTAATGCCCACACACAACGCATGCTAAGTAAACGGTAGCGTGGGTTGCAAGGATCTGTGTGGACTTGTGCAATTTAACAGGAACTGCGTGAGACAACTTCCTTTTTCTATGTCCTGGTGAAAAATTCCAATGGATTTTTAAACAGGTACAAGGGCATGCAGGCCAGCAGGGAAGACATTGTATAGAAGGAAGGTCTATTTTTCTTTTTTTTTTTTTTTTTTAAATTGAGGCAGGGTCTCACTCTGTCACACAAGCTAGAGTGCAGTAGCACAATCGCAGCTCACTGAAGCCTCTACCTCCCAAGCTCAAGCAATCCTCCCATCTCAGCCCCCCGAATAGCTGGGACCACAGGCATGCGTCCCCATGCGTGGCTGATTCTTTTTTCCCCTTTGTAGAGGTGGGGTCTTCTTATGTTGCCCAGGCTGGTCTCAAACGTCTGGACTCAAGTGATCCTCTCACCCTGGCCTTCCAAAGTGCTGGGATTACAAGTGTGAGCCACCGTGCCCAGCCCTATTTTTGAAACATATTAAAGAATGACCAGGGTCTAACCTTGACAGTTCTGGATTAAGCAGGATGGAAAGGCCCAAACTAGTCATATGGACAGTTTTATGTCCTCCTCTCTTCTCTTCTCTCCATCTCATGAGAGAATGAGCTGGGCATGGTGGTGTGTCCCTGTAGTCCCAACTACTTGGGAGACTGAGGCAGGAGGATCACTTGAGCCCTGTAGTTTGAGGCTGCAGCCGAGCTATTGATTGCACCCCACTGCACTCCAGCCTGGGTGACAGAGCAACGCCTTGTCTCTAAATAACAAAAAACAAACAAAATCATGATAATCCCTTGACCTGGCCACTGTATCATCTGACAGAAGACATGAAAGGCTGGAAGAACTGCCCAGAGGCGTCCCACAGGAAATTCCTCCGTAGGAGACTCACCATACTGGCAACAGCCTCCCACACTGACAACCTCTGTGTGGTCTCCTTAGACCACGGGAAGGCGGAAGCCATCAGCGCTGGAGGGGGAAGGAATTTCCATCCTCGAACCTGTGCCTCCCCTGCAAGTCATTTACATCTTCGCTAAAGGTGTTCAGACAGGGTAAGGTGAGTCTCCTGGATGCCTATTCTGCCATCATGGGAGAATTGCTGGGCGGCTTCAAATGCATCTAATGTGTTTTTGGGTTTTTTTTTTTTTGAGATGGAGTCTCACTCTATCACCCAGGCTGGAGTGCAGTGGCACAGACTCGGCTCACTGCAACCTCCATCTCCTGGGTTCAAGTGATTCTCCTGCCTCAGCCTCCTGAGTAGCTGGGATGACAGGCACCTGCTACCATGCCCAGCTAATTTTTGTATTTTGGGTACAAACGGGGTTTTGTCATGTTGGCCAGGCTGGTTTCGAACTCCTGATCTCAAGTGATCTGCCCACCTCGGCCTCCCAAAGTGCTGGGATTACAGGTGTAAGCCCCCACACCCGGCCTCTAATGGCTATTTATCATGTTTTCTCCTACTCAGATCAAATGCAAATGCCAACTGGACTTTCACTTAAGAACCTAATGGGGAAGCAAAATGTCCATCATCCTGTCTCACCCAATACAGCACAGAATCAGACGCCGGGAAAACATGCCCACCCGAGAAATGCAGCGTGAAAACGCTCCAGAAAGGAGGAGCTTCTTAAAAGTATTGGTTGCGCTGGTTTCATTCTTCTTGCACAAGGGAACCTTGGAAAACAAAGGGCCTGCCAAGTTTACCCGCACACACGTGGGTATTACCAAATTCACCCACATGCCCAGGTTTCTGTGCAAACAATCTGCCCTCTAGCACCTGTGTTTCTGTCTTGCTCCTCCAGTAGGATAAGAGATTTGCTTCTGGGATTCTAAAGTAAATAGGTCAGGCAGGGCGCGGTGGCTCACGCCTGTAATCCCAGCACTTTGGGAGGCTAAACTGGGAGGATTACTTGAGGCCAAGAGTTCAAGACCAGCCTGGGCAACATGACGAGACTCTTATCTCTACAAAAAAAAAAAAATCAAAACAATAGCCTGGCGTGGTGATGCACACCTGTAGTCCCAGCTCCTCAGGAGGCTGAGGTGAGAGGATCCCTTGAGCCTGGGAGGTCGATGCTGTAGTGACACCACGTCACCGCACTCCAGCCTGGGTGTCCGAGTGAGACCCTGTCCAAAAAAAAGGAGTGAGATAATGCCATATTTGTCTCTCTGTGCCTGGCTTATTTCTCAGAGCATAATGACCTCCAGTTGCATCCACATTGTTGCAAATGACAGGACTTTATTCTTTGTACAGGCTGAATAGTACTCCATTGTGTAGAGACCACATTTTCTTCACCCAGTCATCTGCTGATGGGCAAGTGGGTTGTTGCCCTATCTTGGCTGTTGTGTGACTCGTGCTGCAGTGAACCTGGGAGTGCAGGTATCTCTTCACTGTATGTGGTTTTAAGCTACTATATTTGCGGTCCTTCATTCCAGCAGCCATGCAAGACTAAGACAGTATGAAAGAGCATAAAAGAGGTAATGATAGACCAGCACATCGCAGCTGCCTTTCCATGGACCCTGCTGCGTGGGGTGAATAGAGCCCCATCTAAATTCATTTCAGCTGCCATCACAAAACACGGCAAACTGGGGCTTAGAAACAACAAACATTTATTGCTGTCAGTCGTGGAGGCTACAAGTCCCAAGATGAAGGTATGGGAGATTCAGAGTTTGGTGGGGACCGGCTTTCTAATTAATAGACGTTGCCATCTCACTGTGTCCTCATATAGTGGAAGGGGTGAGGGAGCTCTCTGGGGTCCCTTTTATAAGGACACTGATCCCATTCATGAGACCCCACCCTAGTGACCCCATCACCTCCTAAAAGCCCCGCCTCCTAACACCATCACCTTGGGGATTAGGGTTTTGACATAAGAATCTTGGGGTGGGGGACACAAATATGATGATGGTGGCCCCAGACCTGGTTTTGGGACTGGACCCACCACAGTAGAGGACCAGGGGGAGGCCACCTGGAGAAACAGGCAGAGGGAACCCGTCACACAGACAGAAACATCGGTTCCACCTTCTCACCCTGGGCTTACCAGGAAGCTTCTAACCACAGACTTTTCTAACGGGGAAAACGAGGTCACAATTCTAAGTAAAGCACTTTCAGCTTTTTGGAAGGGATGCCTTGGGCCTTCCTCTGTATTTCCCCCAAGGTTTTTCTTTTTTCTTTTTTTTTGAGACGGAGTCTCGCTCTGTCACCCAGGCTGGAGTGCAGTGGCGCGATCTCGGCTCACTGCAAGCTCTGCCTCCCGGGTTCACGCCATTCCACTGCCTCAGCCTCCCCAGCAGCTGGGACTACAGGCGCCTGCACCACACCCGGCTAATTTTTTTGTATTTTTAGTAGAGACGGGGTTTCACCGTGTTAGCCAGGATGGTCTCCATCTCCTGACCTCGTGATCCGCCCGCCTCGGCCTCCCAAAGTGCTGGGATTACAGGCATGAGACACCGCACCCGGCCGGCTTTAAAAAAAAAAAAACACACACACACACACTGTCATCAACATTACTACCTTTTTAAGATATCTCTCTCTCTCTTTTTTCAACTTTACATATGCGATTTCATGCTGGAGAGAAGAGGAAACTGATGGATAGAAAAGGTTTACTTTTTGGAGACCCTACAGCGTGCCAGGCATTGTGTAATCATCTCCCTTGATACTTTCTTTTCTTTATTTTTGACATAGGGTCTTGCTCTGTTGCCCAGGCTGGAACACAGTGGCACTATCATGGCTCACTGCAGTCTCCACCTCCTGGGCTCAAGCGATCCTCCTGCCTCAGCCTCCCTAGTAGCTGGGACTACAGGTGCATTCCATCACACCCAGCTACTTAAAAAAATTTTTTTTTGTAGAGATGGGGTCATGCTATATTGTCCAGACAGATCTTGAGCTCCTGGGCTCAAGTGATCCTCCCACCTCAGAGTCCCAAAGTGCTGGGATGACAGGCATGAGCCTCCACACCTGGCCTCACTTGAATTTTCATTTTTTGAGACAAGGTCTCTGTCACCCAGGCTGGAGTGCAGTAGCACGATCTCAGGCCACTGCAACCTCAACCTCCTGGGCTCAAGTGATTCTCATGCCTTCGCCCTCCTTTGATTTTCACAAGTATGTCTCTTCCTGGTGGGGGCTGTCTGCTGCTTTCGAGAGTTTAACGTCTCCCTTCTTTGCAGCGTGCCCATGAACTGTAGATGACTCTGCTTTTGTCATCCGATCCCAGTGTGCACACCCTGCTTTCCCAGGGAGGAGGCAGTGTGCTGCAGGCGAAACCCATTGGGCACACAGCATCCCTTCTCTCAGACCCTCTTTCCCATTAAGAAAATAAGGCTACAAGCATGGTGGACACACCTGTAGTCCCAGCTACGTGGGAGGCTGAGGTGGGAGGATCACTTGAGCCCAGGAGTTCGAGACCAGCCTGGACAACACAGCAATGCCCATCTCTATAAAAATAAATAAATAAATTAGCTGAGTGTGGTGGTGCACATCTGTAGTCCCAGCTACTTGGGACACTGAGGTGGGAGGATTGCTTGAGCCTGGGAGGTCGAGGCTGCAGTGAGCTGTGATTGCACCACGGCACCCCAGCCTGGGAGACAGAATAAGACCCGGTCTCTAAAAAAAAAGCAAAAAGAAAATAACGCTAATGTTGTCATGTTGGAGCTTGTGCCCATAGAGAAACTAATGGACACATTGTACCCGTCCAATAGTTGGCATCAGTGAGTGTCATAAAGAACAACTGCCGATAATGCCACCATCCATTCATTCATTTATTCACACGTAGAGTGACCAGCTTGTCCCTGTCTCTGCCTGCGACTTTCCCGGCTAGCACTGAAGGTTTCCCACCTCAGGAAACTCCAGGCACATGAGGAGGGTTGATCTCTCTATTCATGCAGTGGATGGTCTTGGGCACACACTAAGTGCCAGGTCTGTTCTTTGGATGTGGGAGATGAAAGTGACTCCAACACACAGAGGTCCCTGCACTCTTGGCATTTATGTTCCAGCAGCGGAGGCAGGTGGAATGCTTGAGCCCAGGAGCTCAAGACTAGCCTGGGCAACACAGTGAGACCCTGTCTCTTTTATTTAAAATAAGTCCTGCACATGTATCTTAATTTAACTTAAATTTAACACGTATTTTAACTTAAATTTAAAAAATAAAATGAAATAAACAATGAAGAGGAGAAACCGGCAGGACTTCTATCCTTAGAAATGTTCTCTGATGTGTAATATTTGATCTCATCTCTTGGCATTTGCGTGATGCACTTAAATGGAAACTGTCATTCACACATGCATGAGCCAGTTTCACACGGAGCACCCACACAGGATAAATAAGATCAAAGGGCTGAGCTCCACTTTCTGTGTATTGTTAGGCCACAAACAACACTCCTAATTGCTATGTCAACACTGCCCACAAGGCTGCTGATTTATGCACACAGTAAAATCTCACCAGTTCAGATGCCATTCGTCCTGGCAGCATGCTGGTGTGACAGACAGGGTGGGGATGCCGTGGACTCAATGTCTGTGTCCCCCTAAAATTCCTGTGTTGAAATCCTCACCCGCAAGGTAATGGTGTCAGGAGGTGAGGCCCTAGGGAGGTGATGAGGTCGTGAGGCTGGAGCCTCATGAATGGGATCAGTGCCCTTATAAAGGGGCCCCAGAGAGCTCCCTCACCCCTTCCACCATGTGAGGACACAGCAAGAAGGCGCCATCTATGAACCAGGAAGCAGGTCCCCACCAGACACCAAATCTGCCACACCTTGATCTTGGACCTCCAGCCTCCGAACTGTGAATAAATGTCTGTGGTTTATAAGCCACCCAGTCGGTGGTGTTTTTCTACAACTGCCTGAATAGACTAACTTGGGGCATTAATAAGAACCCAGCAACAAGGAGAGGAAAGGAAATTCTGGCCAATTCAGGAGAACCAAGACAAGAGAAAACCTACCAGTATAAGCACTTTAGATCTGAGAACCATGTATCATTAATTATGAAGATCTCCTAGCTCTTAAGAAAATAAAATATTTTCAGATTGTATAGTGTGTGAAAGTTTTAAAAAAAAAAAAAAATGTCTGGCCAGGCACGGTGGCTCACGCCTGTAATCCCACCTCTTTGGGAGGCCAAGGCGGGCAGATCACCTGAGGTCAGGAGTTTGAGACCAGCCTAATCAACATGGAGAAACCCCGTCTCTACTAAAAATACAAAATTAGCCGGGCATGGTGGCACATGCCTGTAATCCCAGCTCCTTGGGAGGCTGAGGCAGGAGAATCACTTGAACCCAGGAAGCAGAGGTTGTGGTCAATACACTCCAGCCTGGGCAACAAGAGCGAAACTCCGTCTCAAAAAAAAAAAAAGTGTCAAGCAAGACCGAGGGGTCTGTGGTGAGGGAATTCATCCCGTACCATGGTTTGGAGGGTGGTAGCTGCTAAATCCACACACTGGGTAAAACTGCACAGAACTCTGCACACACACTCGCAAACACAAATGAGCACCTTTTGAAAACTAATAAAGGCTGAACAAGCCAGGCACGATGGGTCACGCCTGTATACAGTCCCAGCACTTTGGGAGGCCAAGGCAGGAGGATCACTTGAGCCCAGGAGTTCAAGGCTGGAGTGAGCCGAGATCGCACCACTGCACTCCAGACTGGGCAACAGAGTGAGACCCTGTCTCAAAAAAAAAAAAAAAAAAAAAAAAGTTGAACGAGGTATGTGTTCTCTTTAATAGGGATATACCAACATCGATGACATGGTTCTGATATTGTCCCACGGACATGAAGACGTCACCATGGGGAAGCTCGCTGAAGGGTCCATGAGACTCCAGGTACTGTTTTTGAAATCTCCTATGAGTCTATTTCAAAAAATATATATTTGTAATAGGGGTCTAGGAACTTTGGAGTCTTCCTCATAGTAACCGTGTAGGACAGGTTCTGTTATTATTTCCCCTTTTTTTAGATGAGTAAATGCAGAACTAGGTTGAGAAAAGGAAAATGAAATGTGGACCCAAGGCCTGGCCACTGGTTTACCTGTTGAATTACCTCCTTCCTGACAGGCTAACACGTGGGGTACCCATGAGAAGCAAGCACTGGGCTGTAGATGCCAAATGATTCCATAAGGACACTTCTGGGAAAAAACCTAAGTATTTTTTATCTGATATATAAAGGAATTCTCAAGTGGTCATTTTAAGTAGGAAGACTGATAAAATAAGGCTGGTAGATGGCTGTACAGATTCATCCTCTTCTCTCTACGTAGGGTAAGTTTTTCATTTCCATAATATCATTTTTTTAATTTTATTTTTTAGAGAGAGGATCTCGCTCTATCACCCAGGCTGGAGTATGTGGCGCGATTGTGGTTGACGGCCGCCTTGACCTCCCGGGCTCAAGTGATCCTCTTGCCTCAGCTTCCCAGGTAACTCAGGTATGCGCCACCATGCCCAGCTAACTATTACTACTATTTTATTTTTAAGAGATGAGGGTCTCACTATATTGCCCAGGCTGGTCTGGAACTCCTGGCCTCAAGTCATCCTCCCACCGCGACCTCCCAAATAGCTGGGACTACAGGCACGCACCACTGTACCTGGCCCTGAAATTTCTTTTTTTAAAGCACAATTGTTCTGCTTCATAGGAACAAGCATGGCTTGGTTATATGAACAAGAAATTTGAAGAACCAGATTGAAAACCATTTTTTCTGTAAGGAGTAGTATGATTATTCTGATCCAAAGTTCCTAAAACTAAATCGGCCTTTAGACCAGATGTACTCCAGAATCCCTTCATGCACAAAAAAGAAAAAAAAATCAATTATCAGATTTTTCACAAGTGCAAACTGCACTCTTTCTTCCTGACGACCTGAACTTGAGGAAAACTGGTCCATCTAGAACGCTGACAAGTTTCTTTTTCCCTCTGTCGCCCAGGCTGGAGTGCAGTGGTGTGATCTTGGCTCACTGCAACCTCTGCCTCCTGGGTGCAAGCAATTCCTCTGCCCCTGAGAAGCTGGGATTACAGGCGCCTGCCACCACGCCCGGCTAATTTTTGTATTTTCTCAGTAGAGACAGGGTTTCACCATGTTGGCCAGGCTGGTCTGGAACTCCTGAGCACAAGTGATCCGCCTGCCTCGGCCTCCCAAAGTGCTGGGACTACAGGTATGAGCCACCATGCCCAGCCTGTGATTGGCTTTAAGTCATAGAAAATAGGATTGCTCAGGTGGCAATCTGCATAGATCCCCTCTGCCCACCCCCCAAAAAGTTCAGTACTCCTGCGGGTGCTTCTTTGGGGCCTGAGAGAATTAGGAATGAGGGCGAAAGAGCACTTAAAAGCAAACTTATGTTCCTGCAGTGACAGTTGGGGATGAAGAGAGGTCACACCCACCCAGACTGGGTTTCAACTCCAGACTGAGGCTCAAGCTCGCCCCTCACTCTTCTCCATCACGCGTTGGAAAACAGTCCAAAGCTGCTGTAGATTGTGGCTTAGAGACACAGTCGTGAAGGATCTAAAAGGCTTAGGATTTTTTGAAATTTATTATTTTAGGTGAATCACACTCAGATTGATTGCTCTTTAACCAACAATAAAGAAAGGGGCTGGGATAAAAGGTTGCAGATAATGTCACCAAAGCTGTTAAGTTGTCATGAGAGAGTGTTCCAGACATGCATGCAAACACACACACACGCACCCCTGGGTCCTGGTCCCCTGCTGTCCAATAAGTGTGGCATACCTAGCCCTCCTGTCACACCCTTGGAGCCCATAGGAAGTTATCCTTGAGAAAGGAGCATCATCCTCATTAAGAGAGCACTGACTGGACGGAAAAAAAAAAGCTGACTTCCCCGCCCAGCCAGCTTGGTCCCCAGAGGCAGCGACACTCTATTTTTAAGGATGAGGTTACCCGCTGGGCACCCTAAGCTGACTTGACGTCAAACTGAGTGGCCCCCTGTGACACCAGAACCCCTCACCTCTGCCGCCCTCCTGCCCGCATCCTGCTCTCTGCCCCGGCCTCCAGCCCCAGCTCCACCTTTCCCAAGGGACCCATGTGGGTGCCCCAAAGAATGACAAACGCTGGTGCTGAGTGCCAAGGAACGGCTGGACCGCATCAATTTTCCATTGTCGAGTCGTATTTCCACCTACTGTGGCGGCTGCGCCAGTCAGGGTTCCTGCCCCGCCCTTCCTCCCCGCAAAACACACCCAGCTCTAGGATGAGCTCAGGACAGCTTTCCGGGGGGACCAAGACAAGGGGGAAGGCAGAGAGAGAGGAGGGAGGGAGACAGAAAAACCAAGACTGGAAGGGGACAGGGAGAGAGACACCAAGAGACAGAGGAGGAGAAATGCAGAGAGACATGAACAGAGACAGAAAGAGGGAGAGAGAAGAGAGACAGAGAAAAGAGAGAGAATGAGATAGAGGAGGAGGGAGGGAGAGGAGAAAGAGAGAGGGCCTCCTCCCACTCTGTCCTTCCAAATTCAGGCTTTCCTCGTGGGCCCTTACTCAAGGTCTAAGTGGCAACGAGGTCACTGAAGGAAGCTAAGTCCCCTCTTCCTCAGCGGTTCTGAAGGCCCCCTGGCTATGCCCGCTGGTCTTCCTAAACCATAAGCTATGGCCTCGAGCCCCTGGGCTTCCCAGCCCAGCTTCCTCCTTTCCAAAATGAGAGGACAAACAGGAGTTAGAGGGCCTGAGAGCCGACGCCTCACCAACACACCCAGGACACCCCCCTCTACTATCCCATTTATTTTCTTGACAGCCAACACCCCACTTAGCCATACAGAGTCCCTAAGAGGCACAGGCGGGCCGGTGACAACTGTTTAAATGCAGCGCCCACGTTCGGCTGGGATATTCTGACCCACTCAGGGCTGCCCCATAAACCAGCGCGTGTCCGGATCCAAGCGCACCGAGAACTCGAAACCTCTCTGTTAAGCTGCCCACTGGGGGTTAAGTTCAAAGCCAGAGGACAAAGGAAACGGATGAAGCGTCCGATACAAGAATTAGCCATTTCAGACGCACAAGACGAAGAGCACAGGCGGTGTCAGGACATGTTAGGATCCGTCCCCAGCGCTGCCGTCCTCTTCCCCACAGCGCCACGGGACACCTGTCCCCCACAGCCCAGCTGCTCCTGCAGCCCCTGGAGAAATCTGTACGTTCCCTGCCGCTGGACACACGGGGAGGCTGGCCTAGGGGGAGGCCCGCAGGGGCCTTCGGACCCCGCGCCCGTGTCCCTGGGGCCGCTGCCAGGGAGGGAGCACGAGGTCCCCCAGGCGACGTGACCCGCAGGAGGTTTTGTGACGTCGGACGGCCCAGGCCCCAGAGTGCCGTGTGTGCTGGGGGTGGAGGGTGGTCTCCGAGAGGGGCCGTCGGCATTTCAGGGAAGGCACCCGGCCGGTCGGGGGTACTTGCCTGGGCTGGGGGGTGCGCTCCACCTCCCCCAGCGTCCCCCGGGGAGACCCGGGGCGCAGGTGCAGCCCCGCACGGGGACTCCGAGCCGAATTAGCGGGGCAGGGCTCTCCCCAGGAGGTCGGCACCCGGGGCCCTTTGTCCTACTACAACGTCCCGGCCACGCCGCGCGCCCCTATGGGCCGAGTCCCCGCCCGCACTCACTCACCCACGGTGGCCAGCGTGTCAAAGTCCTGCAGGCTGTACGCAGGTGGCTCCGGCGACCGCGCCTCGGGGCTGGGGCAGAGCGCGGGCGCCCCGTCGGGGGTCTCCTCCGCCACCTTGCGGGAGTCGCTCTCCGCCGCGGCCGCCTGGGCCAGCCCGGGCGCCTCCATGGGGACGCACTCAGGTCCGGGGCACCGGGCCAGGCCGGAGCACTCGGGGAGCCGGGCTTCCCGGGACGCAGCCTCGGAGGGCGGCGCGGCGGCGGCATCAACAGAGGCTCCGCATGCGCGCCCTCGCCTCCTGGTGCGCGGCCCGGCGCTAGTGAGGGAGCGACGGGGACAATGGCTGGGCGGCGCTCACGGCACAAGCAGCAACGGCCCCGGGTGGGAGCAGCCGCCGGCCTCGGGGGGCGGGCACCGAGTGCGGGACGGCTGCGGGGAAGGCGGGGGCCGCGGCCCGGGCTGGGGAGGGCGAGGCGGGGTCCCTGCGCATTCCCGGTCTCGCGCCCGCCGCCTCCTCCAGCTCGGTAGCCGCGTGCGCGCTGTTGGGGCGGGCGGAAGCCGCCTGGGCGTGACCGCGCCTCTCCCCGCCCTAACCCGGCCGCGGGGCTGGGGGCGTCGCCTTCGCGCGCGCTCCGCCCCTGCCCCGACCCAGCCCAGGAGCCGGAGACCCGGGCGTGCGGTGCTGGGGAGGTGCCCACGCCCCCTCCGCGCCCGGGGCACCCCTGGGGTGGGACCCAGGCTGACTTCTCCTCGGGGACGCACTGGCGGGCCACCCGGGTCGCTGCACCCAAGCCCGGAAGATGGGGAGGCGAGGGGGCCCGGGGACAGGGAGGGCGTAGCTCAGCAAAAGTGAAGTTCAAAACTAAAAAGTGAAATTGGCGTTTGGTGAAGAGAGGGGCTCGGATTAGCCTGGCTAATTTTTGTATTTTCTCAGTAGAGACAGGGTTTCACCATGTTGGCCAGGCTGGTCTGGAACTCCTGAGCACAAGTGATCCGCCTGCCCCGGCCTCCCAAAGTGCTGGGACTACAGGTATGAACCGCCACGCCCAGCCTGTGATTGGCTTTAAGTCATAGAAAATAGGATTGCTCAGGTGGCAATCTGCATACAGATCCCCTCTGCCCACCCCCCAAAAAGTTCAGTACCCCTGCGGGTGCTTCTTTGGGGCCTGAGAGAATTAGGAATGAGGGCGGATCCCCAAGAGGGGCTGCCGGGTCTTCGGGATGAGTTCAGCGTCCTGGTTTTGCTGTAGGACTCTGGTGATTCTAGATTTCTACTTGGAAGGGGCGGGGAAGGGTGGGCTCGACCCTGTGCGTTTCTTTGCAGCTTCCTGTGGATCTAGAATTCTTTCCAAATAAACATTTCTTTAAAAAACTAGGGAAAGACAGATTTGAGAGATCGCCCGACCAAATGTAGCGCGTGAAACTTGATTGGTCACTGTTTCAAACACCCTGGCGACAACCCGATAAAGAATTGTGCAGACGCATTTCAATTTCAGAAACGCAAAGATTTTTTTTTCCTGGCTTAAGTGTGGCTCAGGCAATAGTTGGACATACTTATATTTAAAACCCATATCCGTGTGGCTTTGAAGTGCAAATATAGCCAGATATTTGGTCACCCCTTTCCCCAGGGAAATGCAGACAGTGCTTAACTTGCGGGCCTGGCACGGCCTGGACGCTGCGCCCCTGACCCGCGACCAGGGCGGCCCAGGCTGCCGGTTCGCCGACCACACTTTGAGCAGCAAGGGGTCAAACTGCAAACGCCTTTGTTTTGAGGGATCTCAGCGATTCTGCGACTGGAGGGGGTCCCCAGCCCCTCAGTCCGCTGGCCAGGGGGGCTTTCCGAGAGGCAAAGCAGCCTCTAAGTCAGAACGGACACATTTTAAGGGGACCGGGCCGAGCCATCCTTCCACGGCTAACGGGGAGGAGGAGTCAGGAAGTCTGAACCTGGCTCAGGCTTTGGATTTCTGGCCCCTGGCTGCCAGCCTCGCCCCAGCCTCCACCTGCATTTTGTGGGTGGCATTTCCCCCCGGGGGTGACACCCGCTCTTTATGCTCTGCAAAATCCTGAGCTGGAATGCAAAACATATGCGACACCAGCAGGCCCCCGCCATCCCCTGAGCCTGGTTAGGACAGGTCACGGCCCTGCCAAGCTTCACCAGCAAGACGCGCAATCCCTTGATCCTGGTTAGGACAGGAAACGGCCCTGCCAAGCCCTGCCTGGCCGAGGGGTTCAGGGCCAGCAAGGAACGCGCACTCAGGAAAAGTTCGTGTCTCCCCGCGCGCCCTCTCCACTAGGGCCTGACCTTGGAAATGCAAGGCTGCGGCCTCATAAAGTCCTTTTAATCAAGGCCCGGGTTTCACACCCAATTAAGCAGATGTCTTTGCCTGCAAATTGCACGCAGGAAGAAGAACGTGGCACACAGATTTGCAGCGCTAAACTCTGCTTGAGCTGCTGGTTGGTCTGATTCCACCGATCCCACCCTGAACTTGACCGCATAGCTACCTCTTCTTATAAATAGACCCTGCACGTTTCACAACACCTTGCTTGACAAAGCAGCTTTCATCTGGAAGGATCATAAAAATCCTTGAGAAACCACAGCCTATTACTTGAGAGACAAAAAAGGAAAATGCCTGTGAGTTAGGCATGGAAGGGTCATTACCGCCTTAATGAAGTGGCATTAATTTGCCGTGGAGTCAGGAAATGCTGAACTCTGCCATTCCGAAGGAATAAGTCCCTGACCCTAAACCAGAATGAGCTATAAATTCAATACAATGATAGGTGCAGGTGATGTTAAACATGAGAAGAATCAAAATTGTACCATCTGGCTGAGCACAGAGGCTCACACCTGTGATCTCAGCACTTTGGGAGGCATGAGGGTTCGAGACCAGCCTGGGCAACATTGGAACCCACCCCCCCATCTCTACCAAAAATAATTTTTTAAACTAGCCAGGTGTGGTGGTGCACAACTATAATCCCAGCACAGAGGCAAGAGCACGAGGATGCCTTGAGCCCAGGAGGTCAAGGCTGCAGTGAGCTAGCTATGACTGTGCCACTGCCCTCCAGCCTGGGCAACAGAGTGAGATCCTGACTGCAAAAAAAAAAAAATCATACAATCTCTGAAGGGAGCTGAACACTCTTTAAGCATGTATACTGTATGTGTGTGTTTGTGTATGTATGTGTGTATATATAATGTATATATATAGCCATTCCATATATTATATATACTGAGTTAAATGTTATATATTTGTGTATATGTATGTGTACATAAGTATGCATATATAATATATTTTGCATAAATGATATATAAAATATATATATTTCTATATATGGTGATATAAAATCTTTTTTCTAATTTTAGTTTTTATTTTTTCATTTTTATATACTGAAGAGGTACAAATGCAGATTTTCTGTTTTTCAGTAATTTTGCTTAAGATAATGGCCTCCATTTCCTTCCATGTTGCTGCAAAAGATATGATTTCATTCTTTTTTACGGAATCATAGTATTCCATGTTGTGTGTATATGTATGTGTGTGAATGTGTGTGTGTACATATGTATACACGTAAACAACATCTTCTTGTCCGAGCATGGTGGCTTACGCTGTAATCCCGACACTTTGGGAGGCCAAAGCGGGTGGATCACCTGAGGTCAAGAATTCAAGACCAGCCTGGCCAACACCACGAAACCCTGTCTCTACTAAAAATACAAAAATTAGCTGGGCATGGTGGTGGGCGCCTGTAATTCCAGCTACTAGGGAGGCTGAGGCAGAAGAATCGCTTGAACCCGGGAAGCAGAGGTTGTAGTGAGCCAAGATTGTGCCACTGCACTCCAGCCTGGGCGACAGAGCAAGACGCTGTCTCAGAAAACAAAACAAAACAAAAAAAAGAAAAAAGAAAAACATTTTCTTTATCCAGTCATCCACTGATGGACACTCAAGTTAGTTCTATATCTTTGCTATTGTGACTAGCACTGTGATTGACATACAAGTGGCCAGGCACAGTGGCTCATGCCTGTATTCCCAGAACTTTGGGAGGCCTAGGCAGGTGGATCACTTGAGGTCAGGAGTTCAAGACCAGCCTGACCAACATGATGAAACCCCATCTCTACTAAAAATACAAAATTAGCCAGGCGTGGTGACACACCCCTGTAATCCCAGCTACTCAGGAGGCTAAGGCAGGAGAGTTGCTTGAACCCGGGAGGCAGACGTTGCGGTGAACCGAGATCACGCCATTGCACTCCAGCCTGAACGACAGAGCGAGACTCTGTCAAAAAAAGAAAAGGAAGTAGGCAGTTACTATCAGAAACTTATCACAAACTTAACTTTTTTTTTTTTTGAGACAGAGTCTCGCTTTGTCGCCCAGGCTGGAGTACAGTGGTGTGATCTCGGCTCACTGCAACCTCCACTTCCCAGGTTCAAGCAATTCTCCTGCCTCAGCCTCCCGAGTAGCTGAGATTACAGGTGCCCACCACCACGCCTGGCTAATTTTTGTATTTTTTGTAGAGACGGGCTTTCACCATGTTGGTCAGGCTGGTCTCAAACTCCTGACCTTGTGATCTGCCCCCCTCGGCCTCCCAAAGTGCTGGGATTACGGGCTTGAGCCACCACACCCGGCCAACTTTACAATTTATATATATAATTTGTATATATATAACTTACATAAATATATATTCTAGTATATTTTATATAATACATATTCTTGTGTGTGTGTATATACATGAAGTGCTTAGCCACCTTCACAGACATATACACACACACACATATATATTCTGAGTTAAACATATATAATATATAAAATATGTGTATGTATGTGTGTATATGTTTGTGTGTATATGTGTGTGTGTGTATATATATATTTATGTTGCAACTTATTGACCTAAACATATGCTTCAGCTTCCTTTTTGATCTGCCGTCTGCGGTGGAGCCACCACCAAAATGCAGATTTTCGTGAAAACCCTAAGGGGGAAGACCATCACCCTTGAGGTTGAACCCTCAGATGCGATAGAAAATGTAAAGGCCAAGATCCAGGATAAGGAAGGAATTCCTCCTGCTCATCAAAGACTGATCTTTGCTGGCAAGCAGCTGGAAGATGGATGTACTTCGTCCGACTGCAACATTCAAAAGGAGCCTCCTCTTCATCTTCTGTCGAGACTTTGTGGTGGTGCTAAGAAAAGGAAGAAGCCTTACCCCACTCCCAAGAGGAATAAGCACAAGAGAAAGAAGGTGAAGCTGGATGTCCTGAAATGTTATAAGGTGGATGAGAATGACAAAATCAGTGCCCTTCCGACGAATGTGGAGCTGGAGTGTTTCTGGCAAGCCACTTTGACAGCCATTATTGTGGCAAATGTTGTCTGACTTACTGCTTCAACAAACCAGAAGACAAGTAACTGTGTATGAGTTATAAAAGACATGAACTAAAAACAAACAAACAAACAACAACAACAAAAAACCATAGCTTCAGAAACACACAGTGCCTCAATACTTTGTTATTGGACCAAGTGTAAGAGGTCTTCCCAGGGCATCTGGAAAGGGGTCCTCCAAGCAATATAGTGATCAATTCCTATCTAGACCATGCCGGGAATGGAAACTCTATCATTTCCTGAGGATATATCCACCTATGATTTGGTCTTAGAAGGCAGGAAGGGAATTCTGATAAACGTTTAGTTACAGCAATACAGTTTCAAATTTTAGTACTCAGATATCACCATAATTATGATAATGCCCTTGGTTGCATGCCTACTGTGTCCCAGGAATACAATCCGTCTTTTCTCATGCTCAACATAGTTCATTCTCATTTTCTCAGATGAGCCATTTATTGGGGCTTGAGTATTTTCATGCATTATTGAGTCATCCCCAATGCCTAGCATGTTCCTTACAAGGAATGATTCACCGTTGGTAGCTTTGCAATCTTCTCATTTTTTCCTTGTCACAGGACAGTACCATCATGGGTTTGTTTTGGCTTTACATGTTAGGACTTCACTATGGCCTAGGAGTTGGCTACATTACAGTACAATCCTCAGTACTTCTGCCTCTGCTGATGGGCCGGGCCCATTGTGACTAATCAAGGATGATGAAATCGATTTTATAAATGTATGTATAACCACAGTTATCAGAGATCTGCTGTGGTCTTAGCCCAGCTGAATCACCATCATTCCCAGTCTTAGAAGCCACCTTTTTTTGCCATTTTTCAGGGCCTGATTCTCTAGAGACACAATGTCCAATGGGGTTGGGCACGGTGGCTTATGCCTGTAATCCCAGTACTTTGGGAGGCCGAGGTGGGTGGATCACTTGAGGTCAGGAGTTCGAGACCCAGCCTGATCAACATAATGAAACCCCATCTGTATTAAAAATACAAAATTAGCCAGGCGTGGTAGTGCATGCCTGTAATCCCAGCTACTCGGGAGGCTGAGGCAGGAGAATTGCTTGAACCTGGGAGGCAGGCGAGTGAATGAGATCATGTTGCAGTGAGCTGACATCGCACCATTGCACTCCAGCCTGGGCAACAAGAGCAAAACTCTGTCTAAAAAACAATAATAATAATAATGTCCAAAGCGACACCTTTTTAAAACAGCTGAAACTTGGCTGGGCACGGTGGCTCATGCCTGTAATCCCAGCACTTTGGGTGACCAAGGCGGGCGGATCACAAGGTCAGGAGATCGAGACCATCCTAGCTAACATGGTGAAACCCCGTCTCTACTAAAAATACAAAGAAATTAGCCAGGCATGGTGGTGGGTGCCTATAATTCCAGCTACTCGGGAGGCTGAGGCAGGAGAATCGCTTGAACCTGGGAGGCAGAGGTTGCAGTGAGCTGAGATCGCATCACTGCACTGCAACCTGGGCCACAGTACAAGACTCCGTCTCAAAAAAAAAAAAAAAAAAAGAAATATCCTCTTGGATTTCTTGAGGCCGTGAGTTTGAGAGTAGCCTGGCAGACATGATGAGACACTGTCTCTACAAAAAAATTAAACATTAGCCCAGCCTGGTGGTGCATGCCTGTAGTCCCAGCTACTTGGGAGGCTGAGATGGGAGGATCACTTGGGCCCAGGAGGTGGAGGTTGCGTGAGCTATGATTGTGCTACTAGCCTGGGCAACAGAGTGAGACTCTGTCGCAAAAACAAACAAACAAACAAGATCATGTCCTTTGCAGGGACATGGATGGAGCTAGAGGCCATTATCCTTAGCAAACTAACACAGGAACAGAAAAACAAATACAGCATGTTCTCACTTATCAGTGGGAGCTAAATGATGAGAACACGTGGACACATAGAGGGGAACAACACATATTGGGGCATTTTGGAGAGTGAAGGGTGGGAGGAGGGAGAGGATCAGGAAAGATAACCAAGGGTCACTAGGTTTAATACCTGGGTGGTGAAATTAGCTGTACAACAAACCTCCGTGACACAAGTGTACTTATGTGACAAACCTGAACATGTACCTCTGAACTTAAAAGCTAAAAGAAAACAAGACAAAGCAAACCAAAACCTACTTTTGAAAAAATGAAAAATTATAGGACTTCTGAGTGAAATGAAATTTTCCACATGTGTATTATACTCAGTTCCCAAGTTAGAGGGTCTTGAATTCTCAATGGGTTTATAGGGATTAATTCATCCATAGTGAAACCCTGGGTGGCCAAATATTATAGTTGGACAGAATGTCATTTAGTTAAAATTCATAACATAAAACCCTAAGCCACTCTTTCTACAAACTAAGTTTTAAAAATCTGCAAACGTAGAATGCAATCAAAGCGATTTTGTTCATGTATCAAGCGCCGACTTCTAAAAATAATGTTTCTAAACATGCCTGTTTATTTGGAGGCTTTTCTTGAGCGATTCCAAAGAAAATCCAATAGAAAGCATTGAGGATGTCATCGTTGTCTTCGCTGGTAACCATTCATTAGGAAATGCCTAGATGAGCCTGTAATTAGAACGGGCTGCATTTCCTCCTCATCCAAGAGCCACATGACAGTTTTTTTTCTGGGATACCGGTAAAGTTTATGGAAAATGCAAACTATGGTATTGAGGGAATGCAGGTGAATAATGTTTCCAAAGTGGTAAACAAAAGCACCAGAAAGAAAAGTCCTTCCTTCAAAAGGGAAGCTAATGGTATGTGTTCATGTTATCGTTTAACTGGATTTCCAGATTTGAACGTCACAGGTAACATTTCACTCGAAGAATAATAGTAATGATGTGTACGGAAGCAAGTTAGTAAGCAAGATGACTTAAGAGTGAATTCATCAGAGGTTGTTGCAAGTGGCTCACACCTGTAATCCCAGCACTTTGGGAGGCCGAGGCGAGAGGATTGCTTGAGCCTAGGAGTTTGAGATTAGCCTTCGCAACATACCAAGACCCCATCTCTACAAAAAAAAAATTTTTTTAATTAGCTGGATGTGGTTGCACTTGCCTATAATTCCAGCGATTTGGGAAACTGAGGTGGGAGGATCACTTGAGGCCAAGAGTTTGAGATCAGCCTGGGCAACATAGTGAGACCCATCTCCATTTAAAAAGAAAAAGAGAGTAAGATAACCATGGACACCCATCGCTGTGTTCTGTAATATGTTAATGAGGTGTCCTTTAAATATTTAGATCCCTATAATGTCAATGTGGGAAAGCAAAAAAGTGTGTGAAAACTCTTAACCAACTCTCCTGTATCCTATAATATACAACACTGGCCTTGTTATTTGGAATTCACTTGGGTCAGATCCTTTTTTATTTATTTATTATTTGGAAGAGATGGAGTCTTGTTCTGACACCCAGGCTAAAGGGCAGTGGTGTGCTCATGGCTCACTGCAGCCTCAAACTCCTAGGCTCAAGCGACTCTCCCACCTCGACCTCCCAGGTAGGTTGGGATTACAGGTGCACGCCACCATGCCTGGCTAGTTTTTTATAGAGATAGGCGCTCGCTATGTTTCCCAGGCTGGTCTCAATCAAACTTGTGAACTCAAGCCATTCTCCTGCCTCGGCCTCCCAAAGTGCTGGGATTATAGGCATAAGCCACCGTGCCCGGCCTGAATTAGATCCTTTTACTTCTCTTTCTGCTGATGAGCTTTGGGCTATTCCCTGAAGCTTGCACGTAACACAAAGTGCAACATAGTAATGTGAGAAAAATTATAACACATCAAGTCACATTACGTCTCTAAGCATAATAAGTAACAAAGGAGTTTCAATCACTCTCTATTTTTGGAAAAAAAGCTGATTTTGATTCTTACCTTGCACCTTAATTAAAAATACCACAAAGACATCACAAGAAAAGAAACTGAAATAAATACCAGAAGTATTAAATTGAAATTGGGGACATAAATCAAACTTGAAACAAGCCCAGTCCCTGGTGGGCGCCAAAGAACTTTCTAAGCTTCATAGAGATCGAACTACAGGGGTAAAGATTAATAGATATGACTACCTAAAAATGTCAAGACAGTTGTTGAAATATAAAACAAAATGAAAATACATTTACAGCAAGCTTACATCGTGCCTGAGATGAAAGGCCAGACTGGGCCAGGCATAACGACTCACGCTTATGATCTCAACATTTTAGGAGGTCAAAGTGGGAGGATCGCCTGAGCCTTGGAGTTTGAGACCAGCCTCGGTGACATAGCAAGACCCCATCTCTACAGAAACTAAAAATGAAAAGAATTAGCTGCGTGTGGTGGTGTGTGCCTGTAGTATCACCTACTCGGGAGGTTGAGGTGGGAGGATCACTTGGGCCCAGGAGGTCAATGCTGCGGTGAGCCATGATTGCACCACTGCACTCCAGCCTGGGAGACAGAGCAAGACCCTGTGAAAGAAAAAAAGGAAGGAAGGGAGGAAGGAAGGAAGGAAGGAAGGGAGGGAGAGAGGAAGGGAGGGAGAGAGGGAGGGAGGGAGGGAAAGAGGCAGAGAGAGAACCGTCAAAGAAATGCAACTAAGAACGAATGTGGCAGTTGTTTGTTTATTTTTAATCTACCGAATACGAGGAAGATAAAGTGTTCCATACTGATGACAGAATTCTTATATACTTTTGGTTGTAATGTTAATTAGGGCAAAGCCTTAGGGTGTTAGAAATGATTATATGTGTTGGTCCACTCGTTCTATAGCTAGGAATTTATTTTTCAAAACTAAATTCCACAGTACAGCAAAAGCTTCATGGTTATAATTACCTATTTATTTATTTATTTAGAGACAGGGTCTCACTCTATTGCCCCAGGCTTGAGTGCAGTGCCACAGTTATAGCTCACTACAGCCTCTAACTCCTGGGCTCAAGCAATCCTTCCACCTCAGCCTCCTGAGTAAGTGGGACTACAAACATGCACCACCATGCCTGGCTAACTTTGAAAAATTTTTAGTAGAGATGAGATCTTGCCATGTTGCCCAGGCTGGTCTAGAACTCCTGGACTCAAGTGATCCTCCCACCTATACCTCATGAAGTGTTCAGATGACAGGTACAAGCCACCGTGCCCAGCCTAGTTACCCATTATCCAATACAGTTTGTTTGTTTGTTTGTTTTTTAAAGCCAGTCAAATTTAGCAGTGGGACAAGGCAATACCTTCAGCACCTTAAAATACGAGAAGGCGTGCATTTACGCTGGTTTGTTTATGTGAGGAAATCTTCAAACTCTTCATAAACAGTGAACAGAGTGAGAAAACTATGGTTACATTTTAAGATATATAGGCAGCAATCCAAATTTTATGATACACTCCGATCTTACAGATATAAAAAGATAATGTACAATGATGAGAAAATGTAGAAAGTGTGGCAGATGGAGTGACTAGCATCTTCATTTTTAATGTGATTCTCCTTCTTCTACAAGCATGAATAATTTTCTTGTAATGATGAAACAGACTTCAGAACACACGATAGATGATTTCGTAAAAGATACCAATTGAGAGATGTGGAAACCAGTGTGTGTAAAGTGATGGATGTGGTTGTTATCTTAGGACTTGCTAAATTGCTGTGATTCTGTAATGTATCTCATTTTCTAGGGGAGCGATAAGAGGATGTGTACTGTGTCTCACCCATGAATCAGTGTTCACAGGTCCTGTCCAGCTAGGCATCAATACTTATCAGTACAAGACTAATACGAAGGAAACCTGAAAACTGCTGAAGGGCAGAGGAAAAACAAATACCCTGACCTTGGAGGAAAACATGGACTTCTGCAGCCCATTCTTTCCGGCTGATTCCACGTGGCATCCTCCCCGTCAAAGTGAATGTGGGAACTTGGCCAAGTGAAGTTAAAGTTTATCTGGGAGAATCAATATGAGACACAGAATCGTAAAATTGTGAAAAAAAATACTTGTCATCAGATGGGAACTAGCCTTTTTCCTGACAAAGCCAGAGTTTTGAAGATAGTTTTATTTTATTTTATTCTATTTTGTTTTATTTGAGATGGAGTCTTGCTCTATCACCCAGGCTGGAGTGTGCTTGTGCAATCTCAGCTCACTGCAACCTCCGCCTCCCGGGTTCAAGCGATTCTTCTGCCTCAGCCTCCCAGGTAGCTGGGACCACAGGCGCGCGCCACCATGCCCAGCTAATTTTTTGTATTTTTTAGTAGAGACGGGGTTTCACCATATTGGCCAAGCGGGTCTGGAGCTCCTGACCTCATGATCCACCCACCTTGGGCTCCCAAAGTTCTGGGATTACAGGCGTGAGCCACTGGGACCCGCCATGAAGATAGTTTTATATTGGAAAGAGATTGAGAAATACGTTACATTTGAGTCCGGAAGTCATCCAGAAAGCACGTGACATTTTTAAGCCTTAGAAAGAACAAATGTTTCCAAACAGATGGTATTCAGACAGCTGCATAGTGAGTTACCTTTTTTTTTTTTTTTTTTTTGAGACTGAGTCTTGCTCTGTCTCCCCGGCTGGAGTGCAGTGGCGTGATCTCGGCTCGCTGCAAGCTCTGCCTCCCGGGTTCACACCATTCTCCTGCCTCAGCCTCCCAAGTAGCTGGGACTACAGGCACCCGCCACCACACCTGGCTAATTTTTTGTATTTTTAGTAGAGACGGGGTTTCACCGTGTTAGCCAGGATGGTCTCGATCTCCTGACCTCATGATCCCCCTGCCTCGGCCTCCCAAAGTGCTGGGATTACAGGCGTGAGCCACCGCACCCAGCCTAGTGAGTTACATTTTTTTAAAATATAAGCCAGGTTCCTTCTTTGCCCCTTATACCAAAATAAAGGGTTTTTATTAGTTATTTTTTTAAATAGAGACAGGGTCTCACTATGTTGCCCAAGCTGGTCGCAAACTCCTGGCCTCAAGCAATCCTCCTGCCTCACCCTCCCAAAGCGCTGGGATTACAAGTATCAGCCATAACACCTAGCCCCAAAATAAACTCCCGATAGGTCAAATGTATGTTTAAAAATAAAATCATAAAGTACTACATAAATATAGGGACTTTAAAAATGTAAGTTAAAGCTGGCCGCGGTGGCTCATGCCTGTAATCCCAGCGCTTTGGGAGGCCGAGGTGGGTGGATCACTTGAGGTCAGGAGTTTGAGGCCAGCCTGGCCAACATGGTGAAACTCTGTCTCTACTAAAAATACAAAAATCAGCCAGGCGTGGTGGCGCATGCCTGTAATCCCAGCACTTTGGGAGGCCGAGGTGGGTGGATCACTTGAGGTCAGGAGTTCGAGGCCAGCCTGGCCAACATGGTGAAACTCTGTCTCTACTAAAAATAGAAAAATCAGCCAGGCGTGGTGGCGCATGCCTGTAATCCCAGCTACCCAGGGGGGCTGAGGCAGAAGAATCACTTGAACCCAGGAGGCAGAGGCTGCAGTGAGCTGAAATCATGCCCCTGCACTCCAGCCTGGGTGACAGAGTGAGACTCTGTCTCAAAACAAAACAAAAAAAAACTTGACTGACTTTAAAGACCATGCCCAACTCTGTGCTTGGAAGGTAATCCGAGCTATTTAATGCTTTATCTCACCTTGGTTTGAATGTAGGGCTGGGGAAGGGAAGCTAAAGGCCCCTCCTTTCCAAAAGGAAGTGAACCTTTTGATTCACTGGGATTTGTGTCAGTTTGTGACCGGGCAGGATTTGTTTCCTGGACGCGGGCAGGTAAGTGTCTTTATAAGAGCTGCCATTTCTGAAATCCTCTGTTGGGTGTAGAGTGAAGGCCCCACAGAAAACTGGCCTGGGAAAAAAGGATAACACCTTAGCACGCGAGCTTCTGTTTTCAGAGCCATTCCCTGGCAAAAGAATGAAGTCGTTTCCCAAAAGAGAAGGCGACAGAAGGATTGAGTGGGATTCACTTGGCACCACCCAATTTCCAATTCAGCCGTATTTTCTGAGTAGTTCTACAAACAAAGGTCAAGTTGGGGCCAGGTGCTGTAATCCCAGCACTTTGGGAGGCCCAGGCAAGAGGAAGGCTTGAAGCCAAGAGTTTGAGACCAACCTGGGTAACACAGCAAGACTCTGTCTCTACACAAAGTTTAGAAATTACCTGGGCATGGTGGCATGTGCCAGTAGTCCCAACTGCTTGGGAGGCTGAGATGGGATGATCACTTGAGCTCGGGAAGTCGAGGCTGCAGTGAACCCTGATTGTACTACTGCACTACAGCCTGAATGACAGAGCAAGACCCTATCTCTAAAAATTAAACACACGCACACACACGGACAAAGGATAAAGGCTTGAGGGGCTGGAGACTGCATCATCCGCGATGTGCCTATTACGTATTGCATGCCTGTATCAAAACATCGCATGTACCCTGTAAATATATATACCTACTATGTACCCACAAAAAATTTTTAAAATGTTAAAAAATAATAATAAAATTTAAAAAAACAAACCAGTAAGGCCGGGCATGGTGGCTCACACCTGCAATCCCAGCACTCTGGGAGGGCAAGGCTGGTGGATCACAAGGTCAAGAGAGATGGAGACCAGCCTGGCCAACATGATGAAACCCTGTCTCCACTAAAAATACAAAAATTAGCCGGGCGTGGTGGCGTGTGCCTGTCATCCCAGCTACTCAGGAGGCTGAGGCAGGAGAATCGCTTGAACCCAAGAGGTGGAGGTTGCAGGGAGCCAGGATTGCACCACTGCACTGCAGCCTGGCAACAGAGCAAGGCTCCGTCTCAAAACAAACAAACAAACAAACAAACAAAAACAACAACAACAACAAAAAACACTATTGCTGGGCCGGGCCAAGGGTCCTAGAAGAGCCTGAAAAACTCAATTTCCAATATAGGTATTATTATTACAACAATGTTGACCCTGTTGGAAGAAGTAACAGAACATTCCTGGATGCAGTGATGTGGTCATTAGTAGGAGACGGACTTTAATGCCACTGAGGGGCGTAGGACATTTGTGGAATCCTGAGGTCCTGTTGCATCTTTGAGGTTGTCTCTATGCCGGAAATATTGCTACACTCAGCTGAGTGCAGAATATCTTTAGGAAGAACATATAGCGGTGGAAAAGGGACAGTTTGTGGGTTTTGTGTTTTGTTTTGTATGAAAGTTGCGAAAGTTATAGCTGTACATGAGCATTAGAAAATGAATGCTAGTGAATGATTTGCCTGCAAAGCACAAGAGGTATTAATAGAATTCAGAACAGTCTTAACCAATAAGGTCATAGTCCTGCATAAAGATAAAATATTGTGGGCATCCAAAGTGTGCCAAAAAACATTCCATCCGGTACTTGAAGAGAGAGAGATTGCAAATAGCTGCAGAAGGCAGGCATGCTGGGAGATACACAGATAACCCATGACTATACTGAACATCAGATAAGGAAACAAAATAATACACAGACCGGGAAGTAGTCAGCATGCATTTCTCTGGTGCTTACGACAATAACAGAAGAATGCTTTAACATAATCAACTGGAGCACTTTATACAAATGGAGCGTTTGGTGTCATTTGTTTTGGGTTTTGCTGAATGAGTTCATCCTAGGCAAGAAGAAATAGGATGCCAGTTTCACAGATCAGCCTGACATTACACACAAAAAGCAAGAGACCCTCATGGAGTGGGGACACTTGGTGATATGAAGGCCCTGACAAATACAGAACAAAACCAAGTCTAGACATGAATTTAACCTACTGTCTATAGCTCTCTAGAACCGAAGTCCACTAAACATTGTACAGGCGTGCATTAGCTGTGGAACATGAAGCGTGTCTGTGGGGCTGTCCAGGGAAACTGGAAAGAATTTCAGATTTCCAAAAGATCCCCAAAGGGCTGCTAAATGAACTCAGCCGCACAGATGTGGGGTAGAACCAATCTGTAGATGCATCCAGCCTTCTGTCAGATGAGAGGAGGCATTTTATTTGTATTCATTTATTTGTTTGTTTTTATATTTAAAACTATTTTTTGTAGAGTGATTTCAACAATGGATATTTTGGCTGGGCACGGTGGCTGACGCCTGTAATCCCAGCACTTTGGGAGGCTGAGGTGGGCAGATTATCTGATGCCAGGAGTTCGAGACCAGCCTGGCCAACATGGCGAAAACCTGTCTCTATTAAAAATACAAAAATTAACCGGGCCTGGTGGCATTCGCCTGTGGTCCCAGTTACTTGGGAGGCTGAGGCAGGAGAATCACTTGAACCCAGGAGGCAGAGGCTGCAGTGAGCCGAGATCGTGCCATTGCACTCCAGCCTGCACGACGGGAGCAAGACTCCATCTCAAAAAAAAAAAAAAAAAAAAATGGATTTTTTGCTATACTATTTTCTATGCAAATATAATCTGTTTCCCTCGGTGGAGTCTCTTTCCTGGGGTACAAAGACAAGCTTGAGACAAGTTTTATAAAATATGTTGGTTAGTAGTCTCTAGCATTATAGATTATAGATTGTTGTAGAATCCACATCTTGCGAAATATACAGCTGTAAAAATCATGTTGGGACCTTTCTCAGGAGCAACAATTACTGCATCTCTCACCCTCCATAAATATTTATATATGGCTCTATTTGCCTTTTAATTGATTTCTTTTATTTATTTGTGTGTTGAGACAGGTTCTCACTCTGTTGCCCAGGCTGGAGTGCAGTGGCACCATCTCGTCTCACTGCAACTTCCACCTCCCAGATTCAAGCGATTCTCCTGCCTCAGCCTCCTGAGTACCTGGGATTACAGGCACGTGCCACCATGCCCAGCTAATTTTTGTATTTTTAGTAGAGACAGGGTTTCACCATGTTGGCCAGGCTGGTCTCGAACTCCTGACCTCAGGTGATCCACCCACCTCAGCCTCCCAAAGTGCTGGGATAACAGGCTTGAGCCACCACGCCAGGCCCGACATTTTTCATTAACTGTGATGAGAGCTGGATCGCCTTCTATTTTGAAAGAAAAATAAGAGAGTCGACAAATTGCAAGCTTTTCCTTCTGAAAGACTGACGCCTGCTATAAATGAGCTACATCCTTACTGATGAGCTTGGCACAGATCTTTCGAAGAAAAACAAGTTTGAAAAGATCAAATTAGCCAGGCAGGGTGGCATGAACCTATAGTCCCAGTGCTTCTAGAGGGAGAATTGCCTGAAGCCAGCAGTTCAAGACCAGCCTGGGCAACATAACAAGAACCCCAACTCTACAAAAAGTAGAAAAATTAGCTGGCATGATGGTGCACCTGTAGTCACAGCTACTGGGGAGGTGAAGGTGGGAGGATTGCTTGAGCCCAAGAGTTCCAGGCTGCAGTAAGCTATGATGGCACCACTGCACTCCAGCTTGGGCAACAGAGCAAGACTTCATCTCTAAAAAATAAAAAATAAATAGATAAATAAAAGAGATCAATTAAAAGGCAAATAGAGCCATATATAAATTTTTATGAGGGTGAGAGATACAGTAATTCTTGTTTCCAAGAAAGGACCCAATATTATTTTTAGAGCTGTAAATTTTGTAATAAGATGTGGATTCTGTAACAATCTATAATCTATAATGCTAGAGACCACAAACCAGCATGTTTTATAAAACTTGTCTCAAGTTTTCTTTTTACCCCAGGAAAGAGACTCCACTGAGGGAAACTGAAATTATATTTGCAAGGAAAATAGTATAGCAAGAAATCTATCGTTGAAACCACAGTGGGAAAAAAGAATGCTGTGTTTGTGGGGGTTTTAACTTGTAAAGGCTGTATAAATCTAAGGAGTTTGCACCTATTTTTGTTTGCGCATGTTTAGGTAACGTTACAACAATTTTACAAATGTTGGGGTTGCTGGCATTTGCAAGGCGTTCTTAGACAAATCCGGGAAGACAAACAGCAGGCTTGATTCCTCTAAAGCCTTCTTAAGCTCATTTCAATACATCTTTAAAATGTTACCCGAATAACTAAGAACATCTTAGTTTCTTGGGGAAGGAATCATCAAACACAGCTTCTCTCCAGGAGCAGCAGCTTCTAAACTCCCAAAATCCTCTCTCTAATGTAACAATTCTCTCCAAAGTAACCTTGCCTCAAGGAGAAAATCACTTTGTATAAATAAACAGTTTAACATTAGGCAAAGCAAGATAAGATTGTTTCTCAAAATGTGTATACCATGCGGCTGAATGGTTTTGCTTAGTGTTTAAAGATATTTGAGCTGATTCACCCCTTAGCATTTAGAGTCACATCAATATTCTCTTTCATGGGTGTGTGCTTGCCTGTGCTTTAACTGAGCAATGAAGATCGCGGTGAGGGGAGAAACAATACTCATTGCATGGACCTCTGATCTTGTCAGAACAACCAGACCTGATTGTGAGCAATTTGTCCAGTTCCACCCAGCTGGGTGGTGAGGTTCAGTGAACGTCAGTGGCTCTTACTATCACTCATGCCATTTCTTATCTGGGAGAGATGGCGTTGGACAGTTTAGGATCGCTCCTCTAACTCGGCTGATTCTCATTGACCTGAAAATTCTTTCAACATACTGACATAAAACCAACTGAGAAGCATCCGCAAATGCTATGAATAAAACGACATTGCTATCTGCATTAAATTAATATCCAATTTAAGCATAGTCTTGAAAAGAAAAAAAAGAGGGCTTACAAGTTCAGACATGAATTGTGATCATTATGTGGATAATGTTAATAAAATAATTCAAAATGTTGAAACAATGTATAATTATCATCTGTACTTCATAAGCCAACTTTTATTAAAGCAAGAGTAATTTAATTTTTTTTTTAAGAGAGAAGGTCTCACTCTGTTGCCCAGGCTGGAGTGCAGTGGTGCGGTCACGGCTCACTGGCGCCTTGACCTCCCAGGCGCAGCCTCCCAAGTAGATAGGACTACGGGCACTTGCCACCATGCCTGGCTGATAAAAACAACAACAACAACAACACGAACAAACAAAAACTTTATAGAATTGGCATCTCGCTGTGTTGTCCTGGATGGGTTTGAATTCTTGGGCTCAAGCAACCCTCCCACCTCGGCCTCCCAGAGTGTTAAGATCACAGGCTGGCCCTAAGACAGGAGTAAATGAGGCAAGTGGTATCATAGATACGGAATTAACAGCCACAGTGAATACCACCTCTTTGATTTAATAAGATGGAATTGAGGCCAAGTGTGGTGGCTCACGCCTGTAATCCCAGCACTTCGGGAGGCCGTGGCAGGAAGATTACTTGAGGTCAGGAGTTCAAGACCAGTCTGGCCAACATGGTGAAATCCCGTCTCTACTAAAACTACAAAAATTAGCCAGGCGTAGTGGTGCACCCCTGTAATCCCAGCTACCCGGGAGGCTGAGGCAGGAGAATCACTTGAATCCGGGAGGCGGAGGTTGCAGTGAGCTGAGATCGTGTGACTGCACTCCAGCCTGGGCAACAGAGTGGGACTCTGTCTCAAAAAAAAGGTGGAATTGAAATTTATTATCAATTTAACCCAGAGTTTAGTCGTTATCCTCTTAATTTTCCTGAAATGGCTGGTCCTCCGGTAGTCACTCAGTCATTTCCCAGATATTCTGTGATTGCTTTTTTTTTTTTTTTTGAGACCGAGTCTCACTGTCGCCCAGGCTGGAGTGCAGCAGCATGATCTCAGCTCACAGCAACCTCTGCCTCCTAGGTTCAAGCGATTCTCCTGCCTCAGCCTCCCGAGTAGGTGGGACTACAGGGGCCCACCACCACGCCCGGCTAAGTTTTGTATTTTAGTAGAGATGGGGTTTCACCATGTTGGCCAGGATGGTCTCAAACTCCTGACCTCAGGTGGATCAGCCTGCCTCGGCCTCCCAAAGTGCTAGGATTACAGGCATGAGCCGCTGCACCTGGTCATTCTGTGATTTCTTTAAGGGAGCATGGTCATTTATTTTTACATACAGAAATACATTCATGAGATTTACTCCAGACACACTTATCAATATTACAAGACATATTTGAAAACCCAAATGTGTTCCCTAAAGTATATCCTGGATATTTGAGTCACATAAGATTCTTTAAAATCAAGCAAAATATATGTATGTATATATATATATGTATGTATACACACACATATATAAATTGTATAAGCTTAAGAATTCAAATTCTTAAGTCTCCCCTGACACACACACACAAAAAAATTAAAGCTTTAAGTGTTTTGTATTTTCCATTTAAAAGGCATTTTCTGGCTGGGCGCGGTGGCTCATGCCTGTAATCTCAGCACTGGGAGGCCTAGGTGAGTGGATCACTTGAGTCCAGGTGTTGGAGACCAGCCTGGCCAACATGGCAAAACCCTGTCTCTACTAAAAATACAAAAAATTAGCCAGGCATGGTGGCGAGGCTGTAATCCCAGCTACTCGGGAGGCTGAGGCAGGAGAATCACTTGAACCCGGGAGGCGAAGGTTGCAGAGAGCCGAGACCACGCCACTGCATTCCAGCCTGGGTGACAGAGCAAGATTGTTTCTCGAAAATAAAATAAAATCTTTAAAAAGGCATTTTCTGATTCAACTGTTGTCTACATTCTCTGGCAAGTGATAGAGAAAATTACACAAACATTTTTATCTCTGGACAGGAAGATCTAAAATAAAAACTTAGCCAAGAGCAGTGAGAACAGAGGAATTCCGGACAGCTCGTCTCCTGACATGTGGCACTAACTTCCCCGCCTGTGAAATCACTGTCTCGTAATCCAGGGTCTCACAACCTCAGCACTGTGGACATTTGGGGTTGTTGGGGGGGTCTCTGTGGTGCAGCGATCCTGGGCACAGTAGCCCCTTTGTTACTCTCTTGACCAACATTCCTGAGATCTACCCACCAGATTCAGGTAGCCACGCCCCCTCTTCCATAGTTGTGACAATCAAAATGTCTCCAGACACTGACAGAGGCCCCCGGGGCAAAATCACCCCCAGTTGTGAATAATTGCTCTAATCCAAATAAATGAGAATAATGTTCAATCTATCTGAAAATCGTAAATTCCGACAAACAGCTATTAATCAAGACAATGGAAATATGATGTATACATATAGTAGAATCTTATTCAGCATTTAAAATGAAAGGAAATTGGCCAGGCATAGTGGCTCACGCCTGTAATCCTAGCACTTTGGGAGGCCAAGGTGGGTGGATCATCTGAGGTCAGGAGTTTGAGACCAGCCTGGCCAACATGGCGAAACCCTGTCTCTACTAAAAATACAAAAAAATTAGCTGGGCAAGGTGGCATGCACCTTTAATCCCAAGTCCTCAGGAGGCTGAGGCAGGAGAATCGCTTGAACCTGGGGGGCGGAGGTTGCAGTGAGCCAAGATCACGCCACTTCACTCCAGCCTGGGCAAAAGTGAAACTCTGGCTCAAAAGTAAATAAATAAAAGGAAATCCTAAGAAATGCAACTATATGACTGAACCATGAGAACCTTGTGCTGAGAGAAGGAAGCCAGGCACGGAAAGACAAATGCTGCAGGATTCTACCCACATGAGGCACCTAAGAAATGGGACCCACGAAAATGGTTGGTTCCTTTCATTTTGTGCTAAGCCTTATGTCACAGGGGAAATAAAAAGTATGTCCAGTGTTTAACAACACTAAGAGATGCAGAAGGCCCAAGGGCAGGTACAGTTCACAAAGAGGGGGATGGTCTGTAAAAGATTAAGTGAACATTGTTTTTTTTTAGACAAAGTCTCGCTCTGTCGCCCAGGCTGGAGTGCAGTGGTGCGATCTTGACTCACCGCAATCTCCACCTTCCGAGTTCAAGCGATTTTCCTGTCTCAGCCTCCTGAGTAGCTGGGAGTACAGGCGCACACCACCATGCCTGGCTAATTTTTGTATTTTTAGTAGAAGCGGGGTTTCACCATATTGGTCAGGCTGGTCTCAAACTCCTGACCTCAGGTGATCCACCCCCTTCGGCCTCCCAAAATGCTGGGATTACAGGAGTGAGCCACGGCGTCCAGCCCAGGTGAACATTTTTCAAATGGAGACATAGAAATTTCTAACAGTCATGTAAAAAAAAATCACTCAACATCACTAATCATTAGAGAAATGAAAAAGCCCCATCACTAATCATTAGAGAAATGAAAAAGCTCACACTAGTCCAAATGGCTATTATTAAAGAGTTTTTAAATAGTAGATGTTGGTTGGCGTGGATGTGGAGGAAAGGAAATGCTTCTACTCTATTGGTGGGGGTGTAGATGAGTGCAGCCTCTATGGAGATTTCTCAAAGAACTAAAAATAGGGCTGGGTACTGTGGCTCATGCCTGTAATCCCAGCACTTTGAGAGGCTAAGGTGGATGATAGCTTGTGGCCAGGAGTTTGAGAACAGCCTGGGCAACACGCTGAGACCCCATCTCTATAACAATTAAAAAATTATCTGGGCATAGTGGTGTGTGCCTGTAGTCTCAGCTACTCAGGAGGCTGAGGTGGGAGTATGCCTTGAGCCCAGGAGGTCAAAGCTGTAGTGAACTATGATCACGGCACTGCACTCCAGGCTGGGCAACATAGCAAGACCCTGCTTCAAACACACACACACACACACACACACACACACACACACAAATAACATACACTGGAGACTTGGAAGTGTGGGAGAAGAGTGAGGGATGAGAAATTACCTAATGGGTACAATGATTGCTGTTTGGGTGATGGATGCTTTAGTGTATCCATCTGGGTTTTTAGTAGCTCAGGCTTCATCACATTGCATATATATGCAATATATCCATATAACAAAACTGTACTTCTATGCCCCCTAAATTCATAAAAATAAATTTTTTTTTACACAGGGTCTCATTCTGTCACCCAGGCTGGAGTGCAGTGGTGCATCACAGCTCACTGCAATCTCTGCCCGCCTGGCTCAAACGATCCTCAAACCTCAGCCTCCTGAGTAGCTGGAACCACAGACACACACCACCATGCCTGGCTAATTTTTGTATTTTGGGTAGGGATGGGGTTTCGCTGTGTTGCCCGGGCTGGTCTCGAACTCCTGAGCTCAAGAGACTCACCTGCCTTGGCTTCCCAAAGTGCTGGAATTACAGACATGAGCCACCGCACCTGACCTATTTTTACAAAAAGATTAGATGAACAGCAGGCACTAACTTCAGGGGTCAGACTCAGTCAGTAATGAGAGATAGAGCAGAAAGATACTAGGGAATTTGGGTCAAGCACAGAATAGCGAAAAAGACCTGGGCACCAGCCTCAAGCAGCGAGCTTGATTCTGTGACGGGCGGGAGGGCGTTCCTACCTGCTCTCTGCCTCAAGGTGGGTTTTGTCGTGCGCAGTGCTGCTGGAGCAGGAGGCATTGGCTGATGCTAAGGCAAAATACAACTTGGAGAGCCAGAGCTATCCATGTGGGCAAAACCTTCAGCATGTCTATGTTTCCATTGCTGTGTCTGTACATCAATGATTGTCCGTTTGCCTTTTCTCACGATTCTGAAAGGGAGAATTGGGTCTTAGTAAGAGCTGGCAGTGGGAAGTGACCTGGGGTGCATCCTGCGTCGCATTACAGAGACTCAAAATTTGTCCCTCTCCTCAGAACCAGTAATCTCAGTGATTTTCTCAGATGAAGAAGGGATGCAGGATGCGTGGGGAAAGAACCAAAGATTATGAAGCAATCCGCTGTTCACAAAGCCTTCGGTGCTTTAAAGGAAGGTGGGGCTTTTGTGGATTCAACCTCCCTCAAATCAGGGACCGTTATTATCATGTTATTGATAACGTGGGAAAATAATACTCACACAACTTGTCGATCTCACACCCAGAGAAAGGTGTAGGTCACACGGAGACCAATCTTTTCTTTCTTTATTTTATTTTATTTTTTGAGACAGGGTCTCCTTTTGTCACCCAGGCTAGAGTGCAGTGGCATGACCTCGGCTCATGCAGCCTTAATCTCCTGGGCTCAGGTAATCCTCCTACCTCAGCCTCCCAAGTAGCTGAGACTATAGGAGTGCCACTATGCCCAGCTAATTTTTGTAATTTTTTTTTTTTTTTTGTAGAAATGGGGCTTCACTATGTTGCCCAGGCTGGTTTCGAATTCCTGGGCTCAAGCGATCCTCCTGCCTTGGCCTTTCAAAGTGCTGACATTACAGACATGAGCCATTGTGCCCAGCCAGAGATCAATCTTTTCAACTCCAAAACAACAAACAATCAGAAGCAGGTTATTATTATTATTATTATTCTAATAGAGACAAGTTCTTGATATGTTGCCCAGGCTGGCCTCAAACTCTTGGCCTCAAGCCATCCTCCCACATTGGCCTCCCAGAGTGCTGCGATTACAGGTATGAGCCACCACGCCTGGGCTCAAAAGCAGATTATAACACCACATCATGCAAACAGGGAGGTTTTAAGCCTGTGCAATTTTTTCTTTATTTACTTATTTTTTTTTTAGAGTCAGGGTTTTGCTCTGTTGCCTAGGCTGGAGTGCGGTGGGATGATTATAGCTCACTGCAGCCTCCAACTCCTGGGCTCAAGTGATCCTTTCACCTCAGCCTCCTGAGCAGCTGGGACTACCGGCGCCTGCAACCACAACCGGATTATTTTTAATTTTTTTTTATAAAGACAGGGTCTCATCATGTTACCCAGGCTGGTCTCAAACTCCTGATTTCAAGGGATCCTCCCACTATGGCCTCCCAAAGTGCTGGGATTGTAGAAGTAAGCCATCATGCCCAGCAACGCATGCAATGCTTACTTCAAATATTTAACTCTTTTTTACTTATTTTGGATGCGCTCTTGCTGATCTGATATTGGTTTCTGGTCTACAGAGCAGCTGCTAATTAAAACCCAATTAGTGGCCAGGTATGGTGGCTTACACCTGTAATCCCAGCCTTTTGGGAGGCCGAGGCGGGCAGATAACTTGAGGTCAGGAGTTCAAGAACTGCCTGGCCAATATGGTGAAACCCCATCTCTACTAAAAATACAAAAATTAGCCGGGCATTGTGGTGCACACCTGTAATTCCAGCTACGCAGCAGGCTGAAGCAGGAGAATCACTTGAACCCAGGAGGCAGAGGTTGCAGTGAGCCAAGATTGTGCCACTGCACTCCAGCCTGGGCAACAGAGTGACACTATGTCTCAATAAAAGGAAAAGAAAAGAAAAGAAAAGACTAATTAACCTAAGTAAGAAGTAAATGTGCCCCATTTGTCTTGTGCCGGATACCACGGCCCAGGTATATCCAAGCTCCAAAGCATTCACCAGCTTGATAACATGTTTGCATCAAGGCAGACCATGGATGCTTAGAACAGCGAACTCAACACAACTGTGAGTACTCGGTGCTTCCAGTCGTCACCGCTGAAGGCAATCACCTGGGGGCTTGTTAAAAATAGCCATAACCTAGGAGATTCCAACTGCATACATTTGGGGTGGGGCCTAGGTCTACCAGTTTAACGAGCTCCCTGGGTGATTCTATTGCGCACCAAGTGTAAAGCCTGCCAAATTAGGGCTATCCATGCAGTTGCTTTGGGTTTCAGTTTGGAATACTTTTACCATGGAAAGGGCTCCTGAAACATGCTTTGTTATGAGTCCCCTAAACCGTCTTTGTTTGGGTGTCAAGGCTGTATATATTAAGCCCGTGTTACAGGCTGAATCCTGTCCTGCTTCCGCAAATGCATATATTAAAGTTGTAATTCCTAATGTTACCAGAAAGGGGGCTGGATCTGGATGTCAGAGAGTGTTCTTGGATCTTGCACAAGAAAAAATTCAGGGTGAGTCAATTAAGTGAAAGCAAGTTTATTAACAAAGAAATAAAACAATGGCTACTCCATAGAGCAGCAGCATGGGCTGCTGGGTGCGCATTTTTATGGTTATTTCTCGATTATATGCTAAACGAGGGATGGGATTATTCATGAGTTTTCTGGGAAAGGGGTGGGCAATCCCGGGAACTGAGGATTCCTCCCTTTTTTAGGTTAGGGTTAGTGTTAGCGTTAGGGCCATTGCCATGGCATTTGTAAACTGTCATGGCACTGATGGGAGTGTAGCAGGGGGGACGACTAGAGGTCACTCTCATTGCCATCTTGATTTTGGTGGGATTTGGCCGGCTTCTTTACCGCATACTGTTTTATCTGCAAGGTCTTTATTATCTGTATCTTGTGCCGACCTCCTTTCTCATCCTGTGACTAAGAGTGCCTAACCTCCTGGGAATGCAGCCCAGTAGGTCTCAGCCTCATTTCACCCAGTCCCGATTCAAGATGGAGTCGCTCTGGTTCGAACGCCTCTGACAGTGGGATGGAGCAGGGTCTCCGTTTGTAAGGGCCTGAGGGCCCATGAAGCATGGAAGTAAAGAAAAATCTTGAGTTCCTTCAAAGAAAATTCCAGGCACCTGGGTGGCCCTGAGAAGTCAATGAGCAACTCGGTAAGTAAAAAGGTAATAGTACTTAAAACAACAGCCAAGGAAGGCAGAGTCATGAGATGCTTGGCTTTCTATGGGAACGAAAGATAGCACCTTAGCACACGTCCCCGAGCTGTTTTTCAGGAACCGAGACCCCACCAATCGGATCTGCTGGCATGGACCTCAGGTAGGGGAACTGAGGACTGAACTCTGACCAATGTACTTTGTTCTAAATTCCTTCCTGAGGGGCCTGGAGGAGGTCATGCCCACAGACCAGAGCTAACAGTTTTTTTCTGTTGCCTCTAGACTGTTAAGCAAAGCTTCCCTTCCTTAACCCATCACAAATCAGAGGATCTTTGAATCTACCTATGTCCTGTGGGTCCCCCTTGCTTCGAGATGTTCTGCCTTTTTAGGTCAAACCACTATATAACCTCCCTATATTGCTTTATAACTTTGCCTGTAACCTGTGCGTCCCACCTTGAAAAACCTTCACCTGTAATCCATTGGGGAGGGTGGGGCTTTTTTTTTTTTTTTTTTTTTTTTTTTTTTTTTTTTTTTTTTTTTTTGAGATGGAGTCTCGCTCTGTCCCCCAGGCTGGAGTGCAGTGGCGCGATCTTGGCTCACTGCAAGCTCCACCTCCTGGGTTCACGCCATTCTCCTGCCTCAGCCTCCCGAGTAGCTGGGACTACAGGCGCCCGCCACCACGCCCGGCTAATTTTTTTTTGGATTTTTAGTAGAGACGGGGTTTCACCTTGTTAGCCAGGATGGTCTCCATCTCCTGACCTCGTGATCCACCCGCCTCGGCCTCCTAAAGTGCTGGGATTACAGGCTTGAGCCACCGTGCCCGGCCTTTTTTTTTTTTTTTTTGAGACAGAGTCTTGCTCTGTTGCCCAGGCTGGAGTGCAGTGGTGCCATCACAGCTCACCACAGCCCCAACCTCCCAGGCTCAAGTGGTCCTCCTGCTTCACCCTACTGAGGACCTGGGACTACAGGAGCGTGCCACCATGCTCAGCTAATTTTTTAATGATTGTAGAGACAGGGTCTTAGTATGTTGCCCAGGCTAGTCTTAAACTCCTGGGCTCAAGTGATCCACCCACCTTGGCCTCCCAAAGTGCTGGAATTACAGGCATGAGTTGCCTTGCCCAGCTAGGAAGTCAGGTCTTAAGCGTGAGCTGCATGATTCTCCTTGCTTGGCACCCTACAAATACATGCCCTCCTTTCTCATGCTGCAAACCTTGGTGTAGATGTTTGGCCTTACTGTGCTGGGCCAAACCTTCAGAAGGAACCAACCCCACCGACACTTTGATCTCAGACTTCTTCTGGCCTCCAGAACTGTAAGAACAGTAGGTTTCTGAGGTGGAGCTCACCCAGCCTGTGGTACTTGGTGAAGGCAGTTGTGCAAAATGCATACAGCTCATTTGCACAAAAGGCAGAGAGTTTGAATCATTTGTGGAACTGGAGATTGGGCTTCCTCCAGGTGGAACTGCTTGTGAAAGTTAGAGGTGTAGAAAGGAGAGAGGGCATTTGCGGGTGTCTTTGTGAGTGATGCTAAGGACAGATACTAAGGAAGACAGTTGCAGAGACAAACTACTCACAAGACATGAGGAAGTTAAAAAGGCAAAGGATAATCAGAGTTCATTTTCCACACGAGAGTCAGACTCAGTTTTTTTTTTTTTTTTTTTTTTTAAATAGGGTCTCCCTCTGTCTCCCAGGCTGGAGTGCAGTGATGTGATCACAGCTCACTGCAGCCTGGAATACCTGTGCTCAAGCAATCCCCCTGCCTCAGCCTCCCAAAGTGCTGGGATTACAGGCGTGCACCACTGCATACAGCAGAGATTCAGAATATTACTGGGAACTGGAGTCCCAGGTCCTCCATGGAGTTGCTGGAGGCCAGCTATCGGGCAAGCTGCAGATCCCATGGAGATGGGTATGGGCAAGTTTGGCAATTTTACATTCTAGGTCATCTCAGCCATGTGACGGGAAAAGGCTTCGGTCCCAGCAGACCACCAGGATTGGCCTTCACGGAGCGGAGTGCTGGAGAGTTGAGGATGAGAAGTGAATGTAGGGCTGTGTCAAGGGGCAGTGGAAATCCGTGATGCTAGTCTTTAAAATCCTGAAATTGGCCAGGTGGGGTGGCTCATGCCTATAATCCCAGCTCTTTGGGAGGCCGGGGTGGGCAGATCACTTGAGGTTATGAGTTCGAGGCCAGCCTGGCCAACATAGCAAAACCCCATCTCTACTAAAAATATACACGCACACAAAAAATTAGCCAGGCATGGTGGCACACACCTGCAATCCCAGTTGCTTGGGAGGCTGAGGCATGAGAACATAGTGAGACCCTGTCTGCACAAAAATTAAATTAAAAAAAATTAGCCACAAGTAGTGATGCGTGGCTGTAGTCCCAGCTACTCAGGAGGCTGAGTGGGGAGGATCATTTGAGTCCAGGAGTTGGAGGCTGCAGTGAGCTATGATGGTGTCACTGCACTCCAGCCTGGGTGACAGTGAGACCCTGTCTCTAAATAAACAAACAGAAAAATGATACTGTGTCTCAACAATTGACAAAACAATTACACTGTATTAGGTGTTATAAGTAGAGATGGCTTAAAGTGTATGGGAGGATGTGCCTGGGTGATATGCAAATACTGCATCGTTTGCTACAAGGGGCTTGAGCATCCTTGGATTTTGATATCAGTGGAAGTCCGAGAACCAACTCCGTGAGGATATTGAGGGCCAGCTGCACACACAGATGAGAAGGAATTAGGCCAATCAGTCAGTCTTCTCCGAAAGAAGTCTTTGTTCTGCCAAAAAGACAAAGCCGGTGTGTTCTCAGGCTGGCAAGACCCTCCCGCTCCTCTCCCTCAGGGAGAGCAGACCTGGGTACCTACCACCTTTGAGTTGTTCTCTGCCTATAGCCCTTCCCCAGGGCTCTCTGCCCCAGGCCCCTCCTCCTCCAAGCCAGCACAGGCCATGTGCCCCCTCCCCTGCGCAGAAGAGCCTGGGATGCAGGGGGAACAGTCAGAGAATAGTCTAAACTACGTGCAAAAATGCAGGCCTGGTGACTTCTGCCCCTTGTTTCTTCCCACATGGGATTGTTTGTGCCATGTTTGGTCTTTTAGCCATGTGGTTGGAGATACTTTGAGTACGAGGTCAAAGGGACTCACTTCCGCGTGCCTGTTTTTGTCTTCAGCAAATGGCTGGATTCCCTGTTTAGGATCTGGGGGCATCTCGCTCTTGCTTCCAGCTCTCCAGTGCATGGAATACTTTCCTAAAAGTAGACAAAATGTCAGTTCTTTCCAAATTCACTGCGGAGAATGGAGGAGAACGGAGTAGCCTTCCCACGTGGAGAAGTTTTCTCTTTTACGCCCAACGCCCATTGTATTGACACAGACAGTTTCCATTTCCCAAGAAAACGTTTTCAAGCTGCCTTCATGACTCCTTGGAACTCAAATGCGCAGCTCAGAAGCCGCGGGATGCAGCGGATGCGTCACTAGAGGTACCTGAAAACTTCAGTAACACGCTTATCCTTAAAAACGAGGAGAAATGGCACAGAAAAGTATGCTAAGCTCCCACTCAAGAAGTTAGAAAAGGAACAGCAGAATTACACAGAAGAGTAGAAGGAAAGAAATGAAAACCAGTAGAATTCACAAATTAGAGAAGAAAATGAGAGAAGATGGAAGTAGCTAAAGTTAGAAATCTTTTTAATTTTAGTAAAATTAATTTTAGTAGAATCGCCTCTTTTAAGTGTTAAAAAGCATTTAAGCATTTAATTGCTTCTTTTAAATGTTCATTTAAATAAAATTAGTTTAATTATATTTGATTACTTATTTGTAGTACATTAACTAGTTTTTTTATTTTATTAGTTAATTTTATGTATTTTAAATACAATTAGTTTTTTATTTTTATTAACATTTAATTTTAATAAACTTCATTTTACTTTAAATCAAATTTTAATTTATAATCAAGTTAAAAATAAACTACAATAAAAAGAGTAGAATGAATAAAATCTGGTAAGATTGCAGATAAAAAGACCAGCCTGGCCAAAATGGTGAAACCCTGTCTCTACTAAAAATAGAAAAAAATTAGCCAAGCGTGGTGGCAGGCACCTGTAATCCCAGCTTCTCAGGAGGCTGAGGCAGGAGAATCGCTTGAACCCAGGAGGTGGAGGTTGCAGTGAGCAGAGGTTGCGCCATCGCACTCTAGCCTGGGCAACAAGAGTGAAACTCCGTCAAAAAAAAAAAAAAAAAGAGAATATGCCAATGAATAACATTGTGAAGAAAAAAGAAATATAACTCCAGATGTAGCAGAGTTTATAAAGAAAATAAGATGATATTAGGAATAACTATCGCAATGTGTTTAAAAACTTCGTATACAATGGACACATTCATAAAACAATATATTTAACCAAACTGACTCAAGTAGATATAGAATATCCAAATGGTATTGTAGAAATGTAATACATTGAATGAGTGGTTAAAAAGCTTCTCACTAAGAAAATGCTAGACCTAGCTGGTATTATCAGGCAGCAGTAAATTCAAGTATTATCTAAGCTCCAGCAGACAAAACAAAAAGAAGCAACATATGCAAACTATTTTGAGGCCAAGAATATTTTGGTATTCAAACTCAGCAAACTCAACAAAGAAAGCATGGGAAAAGAAATTATAGACCAATCTCACCCTTTGTGAGGTACAAATGTTAGGCAAGTTTCAACAATAGACAATCTATGATTGTACTTTAAATATTTACAGATTAAAGGAGAAAAGAAAACAAAATGGAAACAAAGCATTTCTTATATCAATTGATACGGAAAGTAGCTGTGATAAAATCGAACACCCATTCAGGATTTAACAAACTAGGAATAAATACAAACTTCCTTAATCTGATAAAAGCTTTCTACAGAAAAATGTATGTCATACTAAAGAGTGGGATATTAAAAGTGGTCTCCTTAAAGTCAAGAACAAGTGGGGCGTGGTGGCTCACGCTTGTAATCCCAGCGCTTTGGGAGGCTGAGGTGCTTGGGTTGCTTGAGCCTAGGGGTTTGAGACCAACCTGGGCAACATAGTGAGGCCCCATCTCTACAAAAAATACAAAAATTAGCTGGGTGTGGTGGCGTGTACCTTAAGTCCCAGCTACTTGAAAGGCTGAGGTGGGAGGATTGCTTGAACTTGGGAGGTCGAGGCTACAGTGAGCTGTGATCATGCCACTGCACTCTAGCCTGGGTGAGAGAGTGAGACCTGTCTCAAAAAAAAAAAAAAAAAAAAAAAAAAAAAAAAAAAATCAAGAACAAGTCAAGGAGGAACATTCAGAAGAGGAAATCTAAATTACAAATAAACAAATGAAAGCTGCTCAGCTTCAGTAGTAGTCAGGGAAGGAAAGTTAAAACCACAATTGCTATCTCCCAGTACCAAAGCTGAGCAGACAGAGATGCACTGGAATATGTATACTCTGCTGGTAGATGTGGAAAATATTACTGCTGCTTTGAAAAACCATGTAGAATTACTTAGTAAAGGTGAGGATGTGCCAATGACACAGCAGTTCCACTCTGGTTTCTTACCATAGAAAATCTTGTACAAATGTGTAATAGGAAACATACATGAAATGAAATTGTTTATGATGTCATTGCTTATAGTATTACAAGATGGGTGTATTAGTCCATTTCCACATTGCAGATGAAGACATACCTAAGACTGGGTAATTTATAAAGAAAAAGAGGTTTAATGGACTTACAGTTCCACATGGTTGGGGAGGCCTCACAATCTTGACAGAAGGCAAAAGGCGTGTCATATGGTGGCAAGCAAGAGAGAATGAGAGCCAAGTGAAAGGCTTTTTCCTTATAAAACCATGAGATCTCTTGAGAGTTATTCATTACGACGAGAAAGGTATGGGGGAAACTGCCTCCGTGATTCAATTATCTCCCATCGGGTCCCTCCCACAACACGTGGGAATTATGGGAGCTACAATTCAAGATGAGATTTGAGTGGAGACACAGCCAAACCATATCAATGAGAAACAATCCAAATGTTCATGATGTTTAAAAAAATGTGGGGTATTCAGATCATGGAACAATATGCAGCAAAGAACAAGAGAAATACAGCTACCTACTTCAGTGGTGTAATTCTCCAAACAATGGTGAAGGAAATAGCTTGAAAAAAACTCCATGCAATGTCATTATGTGTATATAGAGATTGAAAACAAGCAAAGTGGGGAAATGCAAATTAAAACAACAATGAGATGCCAATACACATCTGTGAGAATGGCCAAAAGCCAGAACACTGATACCACCAAAAGCTGATGAGGTCGTGGAGCAACAGGAATGCCCATTCATGGCTGGTGGGAATGCAAAATGGTGCAGCCACTTTGGAAGACAGATTGGCAGTTTCTTACAAAACTAAATATGCCCTTGGCATATGATCCAGCAATCACTCTTGTTGATGGTTACCCAAAAGAGTTGAAAACTTGTGTCCACGTGAAAACCTGCACATGGATGTTTACAGCAGCCGTATTTATAATTGTCAAAACTTGGAAGCAAGGAAGACATCTTTCAGTAGGTGAATAGACAAATAGACCATGTTGCATCCACATAATGGGATATCATTCAGCATTAAAAAGAAGAGGCTGGGCGCAGTGGCTCACGCCTGTAATCCCAGCACTTTGGGAGGCCGAGGCAGGCAGATCACCTGATGTCAGGAATTCGAGACCAGCCTGGACAACATGGCAAAACCCCATCTCTACTAAAAATACAAAAATTAGCCAGCATGGTGGTGTGTGCCTGTAATCCCAGCTATTTGGGAGGCTGAGGCAGGAGAATCGCTGGAACCAGGGAGGTGGAGGTTGCAGTGAGCCTAGATCGCACCACTGCACTCCAGCCTGGCTGACAGAGTGAGACTCTGTCTCAAAAAACAAAAACAAAAACAAACAAAAAAAAACAGGCCGGGCATGGTGGCTCATGCCTGTAATCCCAACACTTTGGGAGGCCAAGGTGGGCGGATCACAAGGTCAGGAGTTTGAGACCAGCCTGGCCAATGTGGTGAAACCCCATCTCTACTAAAAATACAAAAATTAGCCAGGCATGGTGGTGGGCACCTGTGGTCCCAGCTACTCAGGAGGCTGAGGCAGGAGAATCGCTTGAACCCAGGAGGCAGAGGTTGCAGTGAGCCAAGATCACGCCACTGCACTCTAGCCTGGGTGACAGAACGAGACTCCATCTCAAAAAAAAAAAAAAAAAAGAAATGAGTAAGATGACAGCAAGAATGAGAAAAATAATAATAATAAAAATATATATATAAAGAAATAAGGGTCAGATGTGGTGGCTTGTGCCTGTAGTCCCAGCGCTTCGGGAGGCCAAGGGAGAATCCCTTGAGCCTAGGAGCTCGAGACCAGCCTGGGCAACGTAGTGAGATCCTGTTTTTATAAAACATTTTAAAATGTGGTGGTGTGCATCTGTAGTCCCAGCTACTTAGGAGGCTGAGGTGAGAGGATTGCTTACGCCTAGGAGGTCAAGGCTGCAGTGAGCTATGATTGCACCACTGCTCTCCAGCCTGGGCAATGGAGCGAGACCCTGTCTTGAAAAAAAAAAAAAAAAAAAAAAAAAAGGAAAAAGAAGAAAAGAGAAAAGAAATGAGCTATAAGCCAGACATATTACTAAGTGAAAGAAGACAATCCAAAAAGGCTACATGCGATTCTAACTATAGGACTTTCTGGAAAAGGCAAAACTATGAGACAGTAAAAAGATCAGTGGTTGCCAGGATGTGGGAATGAATAGGCGGAGTATAGAGGATTTTTAGTGTAGTGAAACTTGTCTGCGTGACACTATAGTGGTGTGTCCATGCTATTATACATTTATCCAAACCCACAGAATGTCCACCACCAAGCGTGAACCCGAAGGTGAACGATGGGCTCTGGTGTCAATGATGTGTCAATGCCGGTTCATCAGCTGCCACAGACAGTAGGGGAGGTGATGCATGTTTCACGGTAGGGGGTCCATGGAACTCTGTACCTTCCTTTCAATTTTGCTGTCAATCTAAAACTGCTCTAAAAAAAATCTATTTAAAATGTATACATATGTAACAAACCTGCATGTTGTGCACATGTATCCTAGAACTTAAAGTATAATAAAAAATAAATAAAAATAAAGTAATATATCAGAGGTTGAAAAACAACAACAAAAAACAAACAAACAAAAAAAACACAGGCCGGGAGCGGCTCACGCCTATAATCCCAGCATTTTGGGAAGCTGAGGCAAGATTATTGCTTGAGTCCAGGAGTTCAAGACCAGCCTGGGCTACATAATGACACCCTGTCTCTACAAAAACAAAAATTAGCTGGGTGTGGTGGTGGGCACCTGTAATCCCAGCTACTCGGGAGGCTGAGGCAGGAGAATCGCTTGAACCCAGGAGGCGGATGTTGCAGTGAGCCGAGATAGTGCCACTGCACTCCAGCCTGGGGAACAGAGCGAGACTGTCTCAAAAAAAAGTGACTCAAACATGTGAAAAGATGCTCAGTCTTACGATGAATAAATTTTTTAAAAAACAAATGCTACAAATATATAAAAATAAAAATATTATCCTGGCATGGTGGTGCTACCTGTAGTCCCAGCTACTTGAGAGGCTGAAATGTTAGGATCGCTTGAGCCCACGATTTTGAGGCTGCAGTGAGCCATGATCGCACTATTGTACTCCAAGCTGGGGAAGAGAGTGAGACCCTGTCTCTAAAAAACAACACAAAACAAAAACACATACAGACAACATAATATACAGTGTAGAGATGAGACACATCACCAAACCATATATAAAACAAATTGATGAATAACATAAGTGGTTAACATAAATTCTGGGTTGAGAGAGGCACACAAGGCCCTTTTGAGGTATGGGATGCATGTTTTGATTTAAATTGCATTTATGTAGGTGTTCGTTCTAGTATTCTTGAACGGTACAAAATACGATATACTCACCCATAAATGAAAGGAAAATTAAATAATTCTACCAGCTGATTTACTTACACTGTAGTGATGGGACTTTTTCAGCAATTTTGATATCATGTGATTGCATCAAGAAGTCAATCAGAATTTCAGAACTAGAACAGACCAGGAACAAAAATATCCATGAAGAAAATAACTTCAAAATTACAGTCAGTGGTAGGATAGGTTGAGAACCAGCTTGTTTTTTTGTTTTTGTTTACATTTTCCCACCATTTTGTGAAGCACACATCCTAGATACCAGTGGATATCTCTCAAAGGTGTTAACTTTCTCTACTCAAGAAGACAAGTGGACTTTATGTCATGTGAAGCTATTTTAAAATATCTTGTCCTTTTAAGAAGGAAAACAACTTATTATTTTATGAGTTCATTTATTTATTTATTTTTGAGACAGGGTCTCACTCTGTCACCCAGGCTGGAGTGCAGTGGTGCCACCACAGCTCAATGCAGCCTCTGTCTCCTGGGCACAGATGGTCCTCCCACTTCAGCCTCCTGAGTAGCTGGGACTACAGGCATGCACCACCACACCCGGCTATTTAAAAAATATTTCTGTAGAAATGGGGTCTTGCTATATTGCCCAGGCTGATCTTGAACTCCTAGGCTCAAGCAATGTACCCACTTCAGCCTCCCAAAGTGCTGAGATTACAGATGTGAGCCACTGTACCTGGTCATCCATTTTAATTATTTTCATGTACTTAATGAAATAACCTAAAATTCAACTAATAACCCAAATAAGACATACTATCAGGTCTTGGTAAGAAATGAGAGTCTTAGCTGGACACGGTGGCTCATGTCTATAATCCCAGAAATTTAGGAGGCTGAGGTGAGAAGACTGCTTGAGCCCAGGAGTTTGAGACCAGCCTGGGCAACATAGTGAGACTGCATTTCTATAAAAAATACAAAAACGAGCTGGGCATGGTGGCATGTGCCTGTGGTCCCAGCTACTCGGGAGGTAGAGGTGGGAAGATCTCTTAAGCAGGGGACTAAAGGCTGCAGTGACCCATGATCCAGCCACTGCACTCCAGCCTGTGCTATAGGGTGAGACCGCATCTCAAAAAAAAAAAAAAAAAAAGTAAGAAAGAAATGAGAGTCTTATCAGCCTGACCAATATGGTGAAACCCCGTCTCTACTAAAAATACAAAAATTAGCCAAGCGTGGTGGCGCGTGCCTGTAATCTGAGGTAGAGCCTGAGGCAGGAGAATGGCTTGAACCTGGGAGGTGGGGGTTGCAGTGAGCCGAGACTGGGCCACTGCATTCCAGCCTGGGCGACAGAGTGAGACTCTGTCTCAAAAAGAAAAAAAAGAAATGAGAGTCTTGAATATTAAAGCCAGTGTAGTACTTGCAAGATAACATGATTTTCAAGCGGCACTTTAAAGACTTCCTTAATTCTTACTATTTCCTTGTAAAATTTCGGAGTCTAAAATGCATTCTATAGAGTAAAAGTAATAAAAAGTGAATTCATTTCTACACCACCCCCCCAATCTAATCGTCTTCGTTCTCTCTCACACACACTTTCTCTCTATCTATATCTATGTCTATCTATCTCTCTCTATATATATATCTCTCTATCTATCTATATATATCTCTTTCTCTATCTCTCTCTATATATATATATCTCTATCTCTCTCTCTATCTCTCTATCTCTCTCTATCTCTCTATCTATATATCTCTCATCTCTCTATCTCTCTCTCTCTATCTATCTCTCTATATCTCTCTCTTACGTACATATTCTGTTTAGTCGTCTCAGGCACTAATTTGGGCGTCATCTTTATCTTCCTCTTGTTTTTTACAACGCAGAATCGGTCACCACATCCTCTTGACTTTGCTTTTATCAGCACCATCATGGTTGAGACTTTCCTGTCTTTATCTCTGTCATTCATCTCCTGCCCATGGCCACAGACCTGCCATAGCCTTCCTGTAGCTTTCTCTTTAAAGCGTCAACCCCACCCCCCACCACAGCTTCCAGAATCATTTTTCTTAGATATTGCTGAGGTCATCATGCAATTAATTACTCAGAAAAGCTTTCTAGTTCTGTTGGTGAAAAATATAGAGCTGGGAGCTCAATGACAAGAACTCATGAACACAAAGAAAGAAACAACAGACGCTGGGGTCTACTTGAGCGGGAGGAGGGAGAGGAGAGAAAAGATCACCATTGGGTGCTGGGCTTAGTACCTGGGTGATGAAATAATCTGTACAGCAAACCCCTGTGACACGTTTACTGATGTAACAAACCTTTCCATGTACCCCCAAACCTAAAATAAAAGGTAAATAAATAAATAGGCTGGGCATGGTGGCTCATGCCTGTAATCGCAGCACTTTGGGAGGCCGAGGCAGGCGGATCACTTGAGGTCAGGAGTTCGAGACCAGCCTGGCCAACATGGTGAAACCCCATCTCTACCAAAAATACAAAAGTTAACCAGGTGTGGTGGTGTACGCCTGTAATCCCAGCTACTCGGGAGGCTGAGGCACGAGAATCGCTTGAACCCAGGAGGCAGAGGTTGCCATGTGCTGAGATCGTGCCAGTGCACTCCAGCTGGGGCCATAGAGCGAGACTCAGTCTCAAAAAAAATAAATAAAGAGCATGGGCCGGGTGCGGTGGCTCATGCCTGTAATCCCAGCACTTTGAGGGACCAAGGTGGGCAGATTGCTTGAGCTCAGACGTTTGAGACCAGCCTGAGTAACATAGTGAAACCTTGTCTCTAAAAAACATACAAAAAATAGCCAGGTGCAGTGGAGCACACCTGTAGTCCCAGCTACTTGGGAGTGAGTGGTAGGAGGATTGCTTGAACCTGGGGGGTTGACGCTGCAGTGAGCTGTGATCATGCTACTATATTTCAGCCTGAGCAACAGAGTGAGACCCTGTCTCAAAAAAAAAAAAAAAAAAAAAATATATATATATATATATATATATATAGAGAGAGAGAGAGAGAGAGAGAGAGAGAGAGAGAGAGCATCCCTGGTGTAGTGAACACTGTAGTGTGCCCCTCAGTCCCTGCTATGAACATGAGTGCGTATGTACTGTTTTGCGTCTCACTGCTTTTATTTCTTTGGGGTACATATTTGGGAGTGTCAGACTTAATCTTATTTTTTCTGGCACATTATCTCACCTTTACTCTCAGCTCTCTCCGGCGTCCATGAATCTAGATCTTTGCTTATTCATCACTGGTTAAAATTACAAGTAAGTTTGTCCAGGTTGTCGAGATGTGTTCATCTGGCTGCAAGGAGTAGGAGGAGAATTCTTCTGACAAGCACTGCTGTGCAAAGCTCCTGTCTCCAGCCCCGCCTGTGTCTGCACCTTGAGAGCCACCTGCTGCCTCCCATTCCTGAAATGGTTAAGATGTCTGGGGCTTCTTGTTAGGTTCTCCTGTGTGTTGCCGTGAGTTCATTGCCTCCATCTCCGTCCTGCCTGCCATGACAGTTACTACTAGCTTAGAGTCTCAGTCCATTTGGGCTGGGAGGCTTGTAGACAACAGATGTTTATTGCTCATGGTTCTGGAGGCTGGAGGTCCAAGATGAAGGCGTGGCGGATTCAGTGTCTGGTGAGGGCTTCCTGGTTCATAGATGGTGCCTTCTCACTGTGTCCTCACATGGTGGAAAGGGTGAAGGAGCTTTCTGGGGTCCCTTTTCTAAGGGCACTGATCCCATTCATGAGGCCCCACCCTCATGACAGCACCTCCCAAAGGTCCCACCTCCTAACATCATGACTTTGGGGGTTAGCATTTCAACATAGGAATTTTGGGGGTCACATACATTCAGACCACAGCATCCATCTGCCTCCAAGTCTTCTAAAGGTAACCCTCGTCTTTTGTCTGCTGTGTTCTCACACATTCTCTTTGTCCTTTGTTTTCCTTTTAATTCCAGCCTACATCCATTTTGAGGAGGGGGAAAAAGAAAGACACCCATGCGTGCACACACACACACACACACACACACACACACACAGCAAAGATAAACCACTTTGTTAAATCTGCTATGTACTATGTCTAACAGTAAGTCCTAGTTCTTTGTTTATAAACCTGCATTTCCCATTAGACTGTATCATCTGGAAAGGAGAATGTAATGTCTCCCTCAGCCTTTTTATTTCTGACTCTCAGCATGCTGCCTCAGAACAGGAGCGATTAGAACGTGTTCATTAAGTAGGCAGACGTGGCTCATCAATGCCCATGTTAATTAGCATCTAGAGGTCCAGGTATCTGTCCTACTGCTTAAACATGCTACATTGAAAATCAGAGAAATGAAACCAAGCTTGCTTCTATGTGTGAGAAAAGAGGGGGTAAATGGCTTGAAATGAGAATGATTTTTTTTTTCTCTTTTTCTTGAGACAGGGTCTTGCTCTGTTGCCCAGTCTGGAGTGCAGTGGTGCAATCATGTCTCACTGCAGCCTTGACCTCCCAGGCTCAAGTGATCCTCCCACCTCAGCCCCCTGAGTAGCTGGGTCCATGGGTATGCAGCCCCACGTCAGGCAAATTCTTTCTGTATTTTTAGTAGAGACGGGGTTTTGCCATGTTGCCCAGGCTGGTCTCAAACTTTGGACTCAAGAGACCTGCCCCCTCCACCTTGGCCTCTCAAACTGCTGGGATTACAGGTGTGAGCCGCCGCGCCCAGCCTGAAATGAGAATGTTTTATTCAAGTATAGGAGAACCTCTAAGTTTCTGGGTCTCCATGAGACTGGGAGGAAAATGGCTCTCATTGTTGTGACATTTCAGTGTGTGAAGGGTGAAGAGAAAAGATTCTAGAATAGTTGGGGCTGGGGAGGCGGAGGGAGAAAGACACAGAGTGAGAGAATGACAGAGAGAGAGTGACAGAGTCATGCAGAAAGAGAGAGATCGTGGGAGAGAGAATGAGAGAGAAAGAGAATGACAGAATTATGCAAAAGAAGAGAGAGAGAGAGACTGGGAGGGAGAATGAGAGAAACAGAGTGGGAGAGAGAAAGAGAATGAAAGAATGAGAGAAAGAGAGAGTGGGAGAGAGAAAGAGAATGAAAGAATAAGAGAGAGAAAGAGAGAGTGAGAGAGAAAATGAGGGGCCAGGCATGGTGGTTCACGCCTGTAATCCAAGCACTTTGGGAGGCCGAGGCGGGTGGATCATTTGAGGTCAGGAGTTCAAGACCAGCCTGGCCAACATGGGGAAACCCCATCTTTACTAAAAATACAAAAATTAGCCGGGAGTGGTGGTGTGTGCCTGTAATCTCAGCTACTCGGGAGGTTGAGGCAGGAAAATCATCTGAACTCGGGAGGCGGAGCTTGCAGCGAGCCTAGATCGTGCCACTGCACTCCAGCCTGGGGGACAGAGCGAGACTCCATCTAGAACAAACAAAAAAAAGAAAATGAGAGAGAGAGAGATGCAAAGGGTTGAGAAATAAAAAAAGGATTGGACTTTGCCTTAGGCTCAGCGGCACTGGAAGCTCAACGGTAACAGGGATGCCTTCACCGTTCTGGGGGGGAATGTCTAGGACTGCATACACAACCCAGCCATGCCACATAAGGGGCTGAGCACGAAGGCTGGAGCTCACGTAGCTGCAGAATGCCTCAGAACGGTAACCCCCATGCACTGCTGCTGGGAATGTCTTAGAAAGCTGGATTTGAGGAATGAGGGTAATTTGAGCATGAGGGAGACAGGGAATTCAGGAACAGACGCAGCTAACGTGAAGAAACTTTGGGGGGATTTTCAGGATGACCACAAAAATACCATCCTGCACACAGTGCGTAGGGAGCTGGTCTTAACATCGTACAACCACGATCACATTTAATGCACGTGACTATTATTACTCTCATTTTCCAACCAGTCATGGAAACTGAGCTGCAGAGAGGCAGACTTATATGATCAGGATACCAGAAGAAGCAACCCAGGCTACAGTCCCAGGCTGTTTGGCAACGGGATGTCCTGGGGACAATAGCCTTGAGTTCAGGTTGGAGAAGGAATTTGTAGGGTCCCAGGAGGCTGTGTTCACCATCATGATGTGACTACCTTAGATGTTAACGGTATTTGGAAGGGATTTTCAGTCTCGTAATAAGTCTGTGAAAAGAATTTTAAAAGGCAAACCATGAACAGCTAGCAAGCTTAGGAAATACAAGAATGTATACAAGGAAGGGAAGTTAGGCACATCTCAGTATTTACAGAACTCACATAATGTAAGCTTGGGTATTCATTTAGTAAACATTGGTGATGTAGCCATATCAGGAAGCTGAATAGAAAGGAAGTTTGTGTGTGTGTGTGTGTGTGTGGGTGTGTGTGTGTGTGCAGGCACTTGAGGGAATGGTGATTGGGCAAAAAATGAAAAGCCATCATCCTCCAAACAGAAAGTTAATAGATACCATCTAAAGTTAAGAAACACAAAAGATTTCTGGGCAAATATGTTATTTCAAAATATAAAGTAGATCCCAGAAAAAAAATAGGAGTGAACATTGAGGGCAAGACATAAGCTTAAGGTCCTGCTTCATCTTTTGAGCTTTATACATGTATCACTTTGACAAGAATAAAAAGAATAAAAACTACATTTAAAATTAGAGGCCAGTCATGGTGGCTCACATCTGTAATCCCAGTGTTTTAGAGGCTGAGGTAGGAGGATCGCCAGAGGCTAGGAGTTTGAGACCAGTCTGGGTAACACAGTAAGACCCTATCTCTACAAAAAAATTAAAATTGGTTTCATATGATGGTATGTGCCTGTGGTCCCAGCTACTCGGGTGGGTGAGGTGGGAGAAAACTTCAGCCCAGGAGTTCAAGACTTCAGTGAGCTGTGATTACACCACTGCATTCCAGCTTGGGTGACAGAGTGGAGACCCTGTCTCTAAAATAAACAAATAAGTAAAGTAAATTAAAGAAGTATTCTTTTCTTTTCTCTTTTGAGACAGAGTCTCGCTCTGTCGCCCAGGCTGGAGTACAGTGGCGTGATCTCGGCTCCTGGGTTCAAGTGATTCTCCTGCCTCAGCCTCCCGAGTAGCTGGGATTACAGGCGACTGCCACCATGCCTGGTTCATTTTTGTAGTTTTAGTAGAGACAGGGTTTCACCATGTTTGTCAGGCTGGTCTCGAACTCATGACCTCAGGTGATCCACCAGCCTCGGCCTCCCAAAGTGCTGGGATTACAGGCGTGAACCACCGCACCTGGCCTATTCTTTTTTCTTTCCAACTTTTATTTCTGGTTCAAGGGGTACATGTGCAGGTTTGTTGCATGGGTAAATTGCATGCTGTGGGGCTTTGGTGTACAGATAATTGTATTGCCCAGGTAATCAGCATAATACTGGATAGGTAGTTTTTCAAACTTCATTCTCCTCCTACCCTCCACCCTCAAGTAGGCACTAGTGTCTATCATACCCTTCTTTGTGTCCATGTGAACTCAATGTTTAGTTCCCAGTTAGAAGTGAGAACATGCAGTATTTGGTATTCAGATCCTGCATTAATTTGCTTAGGATAATGGCCTCCAGCTACATCCACGTTGCAGCAAAGGATGTGATTTCCTTCTTTTTCATGGTGCATAGCATTCCATGGTGTGTATGTACCATGTTTTCTTTATCCAATCTAGTCATTTATGGGCATTTTGGTTGATTCCATGTCTTTGCTATTGTGAATAGTGCTGCGATGAACATACGTGTGCATGTGTCTTTATGGTAGAATGATTTATATTCCTTTTTTTTTTTTTTTTTTTTTTGAGACGGGAGTCTGGCTCTGTTGCCCAGGCTGGAGTGCAGTGGTGCAATCTCGGCTCACTGCAAGCTCTGCCTCCCAGGTTCACGCCATTCTCCTGCCTCAGCCTCTCCGAGTAGCTGGGACTACAGGCGCCCGCCACCACGCCCGGCTAATTTTTTGTATTTTTAGTAGAGATGGGGTTTCATTGTGGTCTCGATCTCCTGACCTCGTGATCCGCCCGCCTCGGCCTCCCAAAGTGCTGGGATTACAAGCGTGAGCCACCGCGCCCAGCAGAATGATTTATATTCCTTTGGGTATATGCCCAGTAGCGAGATTGTGGGGTCAAGTGGTGGTTGTGTTTTAAGTCCTTTGGGAAATCTCCAGACTGTTTTCCACAGTGGCTGAACTAATTTACACTCCCACCAACAGTCTATAAATGTCCTCTTTTCTCTCAGCTTTGCCAGCATCTGTTATTTTTTAACTTTTAATAACAACTCAGATGACAACTTTAAATTTAATTTTAAAATTTAGACTGACAACGTTCCATGTGTAAGTGAATATTCAAAATTTATCTTGGCTGGGCCTGATGGCTCATGCCTGTAATCCCAACACTTTGGGAGACTGAGGCAGGTGGATTGCTTGAGCTCAGGAATCTGAGACGGCCTGGGCAACATGGTAAAACCCTGTGTCTACAAAAAATACAAAAATTAGCAGGGCATGGTGGTGTGTACCTGTGGTCCCAGCTAGTTGGGAGGCTGAGGTGGAAGGATCTCAGGAAGTCACAGCTGCAGTGAGCTATGATCACACCACTGCACTCCAGCCTGGGTGACAGAGCAAGATCTTGTCCCCCACCCCAAAAAAAGGTATATTATCCACTTTAAATTTTGATTAAATGATTAAACAACACAGGTCAATTGATTTCATTTCTATGTTGTCAAAAACAATAGCTGAGTTTGCTAGGTTAAAAAGAAGCAAGAATTTTTGAGAGCTTGGAATTACGCGGTGGAGAGTTCAAAAGCAGCGAGATAGCCTCTGTGTCATCACTGCTGATGGAAACTGGCTCTTCATGGGAAGGTGGAGATGCAGGAGGAAACTAGTGAGAGGCATTCTGTGGTCCTTGACCGAGGGCTAGAAGCATTACCCCCATAGAGAGAGGACTTCCACACAGAAGCTTGGTGATGTTGGCAGAATAATGTTACTGAAGGACATCCATACCCTAATCCCTGGAACCAGTGGCTACATTGCCTTACATAGTCAAAGGGACTTTGCAGATGTGATAAAGTTAAGGATCTTGAGATTGGGGGATGATCGTAAATGATCCACATGTGTCCAATGTCATCACACGCATCCTTATAAGAGGGAAGTAGGAGGTCAGAGTCAAAGACGAAGACATGAGGATGGAAGCAGAGGTGGAATGATGTGCTTTGGAGATAAGGGGCCGTGAGCCAAGGAATGTGGGTGGTTTCCAGAATATGGGAAAGCTAAGGAAATTAATTTTACCCCTAGAGCTTCCAGAAAGAACCAGTTTTGCCAACATCTTGGTTTCAGCCTATGATGTGATGTGAATTTTTGTCCCCACCTGTATTAGTTCCTTTTCACGTTGCTAATAAAGACATACCCAAGACTGGGTAATTCATAAAGGAAAGATGTTTAATTGACTCACAGGTCAGCATGGCTGGGGCTTCAGGAAACTTACAATCATGGTGGAAGGAGAAGCAAACACATCCTTCATGTGGCGACAGCCAGGAGAAGTGCAGAGTGAAGCAGGGGAAAGTCCCTTATAAAACCATCAGATCTCATGAGAAGTCACTCACTATCATGAGAACAGCATGGAGGTAACTGCCCTTATGATTCAATTACCTCCCACTGGCTCCCTCCCATGACACCTGGAGATTATGGGAACTACAGTTCAAGATGAGATTTGAGTAGGGACACAGCCAAACCATATTGCCACCCAAGTCTCCTGTTGAATGGTAATCCGTGATGTTGGAGGAAGGGCCTGGTGGGAGGTGGTTGAATCATAAGGGCAGACTTCCCCCTTGCTGTTCTTATGATAGTGAGCTAGTTCTCCCAAGATCTGGTTGTTTAAAAGTGTGTAGCACCTCCACCTTTGCTCTCTTCTTCCTTCTCCAGCCATATAGAATGTGCCTCCTTCCTCTTCGCCTTCTGCCATGATTGTAAGTTTCCTGATGCCTCCCCAGCCATGCCTCCTGTACAGCCTGCAGAACCGTGAATCAATTAAACCTCTCTTCTTTATCAATTAGCCAGTCTCAGTTACTTTTAGCAATGTGAGAACAGACTAACACAGCCTGTAAGACCCATTCTGAACTTCTGACTTACAGAAATGTAAGATAGTCCATTGATTGTGTTAAGTCACTAAGTGTGTGAGAATTTGTAACAGCAGCAATGGGAAACTCGTATACTTGGTGTTTCCAACTCATGCTGATGATGCCTCCCGATTTGAGCAATCCAATCTTGAATTGGGCTACAGCTGGTTTCCCTGTCACTGTCCCATTCAACAATGTAGATGTAGGAATTGTTGGGCCAGGCACGGCGGCTCATGCCTGTAATCCCAGCACTTTGGGAGGCTGAAGAAGGTGGATCACTTGAGATCAGGAGTTCGAGACCAGCCTGGCCAACATAGTGAAATCCCATCTCTACTAAAAATACAAAAATTAGCCAGGCATGGTGGCGGGCACCTGTAGTCCCAGCTACTCAGGAGGCTGAGGCAGGAGAATTGCTTGAACTTGGGAGGTGGAGGATGAAGTGAGCTAAGATCACGCCACTGCACTCCAGCCTGGGTGACAGAGCAAGACTCCATCTCAAACAAAACAAAAGAAAAACAATGTAGATGTAAGAATTGTAAATTCTTCATCTTTTTTTTTTTTTTTTAGAGATGGGATCTTGCTATGTTGCCCAGGCTGAGCTCAAATTCCTGGGCTCAAAGGATCCTCCCACCTCAGTCTCCTGAATAGTTGGGACCAGCACCTGGCTTGTAAATTATTTGTTTCAGTTATTTTGCTTAAATACATTATTTTATTTATTCTTTTCAATATTTCTTTTCTACATATTTCTTTTTTTGAGACAGAGCCTCACTCTGTTGCCCAGGCTGGAGTGCAGTGGTGCGATCTTGGCTCACTGCAAACTCCGCCTCCCGGGTTCAAGCAATTCTCCTGCCTCAGCCTCCCAAGTAGCTGGGATTACAGGCGCCCACCATCACGCCCAGCTAATTTTTGTATTTTTAGTAGAGACAGGGTTTCACCATGTTTGCCTGGCTGGTCTCGAACTCCTGACCTCAGGTGATCCGCCCACCTCGGCCTCCCAAAGTGCTGGGATTACAGGCGTGAGCCACAGCACCTGGCCTTCTTTTCTACATATTTCTATACTCTTTTTTTTCTTCTGTATATTCTTTTTTTTTATTTAAAACATTTATATTGGCATATTCTTTTTTAATTGACAAATCAAATATTATATGTATTTATGATGTTTTGATACATATATCCACTGTGGAATGGCTAAATTGAGCTAATTAACATTCCCTAACATAGTTATGTTTTCGTGGTGAGAACACTTAAAATCTACTCTCATAGTAATTTTCACTTAACCGTGAATGTCTTCACCATTCACCCCCAATAAAATATATTGTTATTTACTGTGGTCATCATGCTATAAAATAGATCTCTTGAACTTATCCATCCTGTCTAACTGACATTTTGTGTCTTTTTTGGGGGGAGAGTTCTTTTTTTACAGACATGGGCTCTCACTCTGTTGCTCAGGCTGGAGTGCAGTGGTGTAATCATGCCTCACTGCAGCCTTGAAATCCTGGGCTTGAGATTCCCATGCCTCAGCCTCCCAGCTGGGACCACAGGTGGGCGGCACCATGCCCAGCTAACTGAAATTTGCTTTTTTGGCAGAGGTGGGATCTCACTATATTGCCCAGGCTCATTTTTTTTGTCATTGACCAATATCTTCAGTGAATATATTTGCTATTTGATTATATGTGGCAGGACATTGCTCTGTTTGACTAGCTCTCTGAGGGTGGTTAGTGTGACCCAGCACAGATGCTCAGTGAATACGTCTTCATGAGTTCAGTTATACTTGAAGGTGGATGATGATAAAGATGGGACTTAATACCCCATTTCTGACATAACATTGGACATCTTTGGAAGGAACTTTGGGAGGCAGCTCATTGTAACAAAAAGATGGACTTACAATAAGATAAGATATGGTCTGATTAGAGGAATGCAAATCCAAACCGCAATGAGAGACCGTCTCATGCCAGTCAGAATGGCAATTATTAAAAAGTCAAAAACCAACAACCTGGTGAGGTTGCAGAGAGAAAGGAAGGCTTTTACACTATTGGTGGGAGTGTAAATTAGTTCAACACTGTGGGACAGTGTGGTGATTTCTCAAAGATCTAGAGGCAAAACTGTCATTTAACCCACCAATCCTATTGCTGGGTATATACTCAAAGGACTATAAATTACTCTATTATAAAGATACATAGACGTGTATATTTATTGCAGCACTATTCACAATAGCAACAACATGGGATCAACACAAATGACCATCAGTGGGAGACTGGATAAAGAAAATGTGGTCCATAGACACCATGGAATACTATGCAGCCATAAAAAGGAGTGAGATTATGTCCTTTGCAGGAACATGGGTGAAGCCGGAAGCTGTTATCCTCAGGAAACTAACACAGGAAGAGAAAACCAAATACTGCATGTTCTCACTTATAATTGGGAGCTGAATGATGAGAACACATGGACACATTGTGGGGAAGAGCACACTCAGGCCTGTTGTAAGCGGGGGCAGGGGGAGGGAGAGCATCGGGAAGAATAGCTAATGGATGCCAGGCTCAATACCTGGGTAATGAAATGTACATGAAAACCATAATGAGTTGCCATCTCGTGCCAGTGGGAATGGCGATTATTAAAAAGTGAAAAACAATAAAGCAGCATGGCCCACGTTTGCCTACGAAACAACCCGCACAGCCTGCACTGATACCCCTGGACTTAAAATAAAAGTTGAAGGAAAAAGAAAAAAGATATGGTCTGACTACCTGGGGCCACTTTCTAGTTGACATGATATCATCCACAGTAATTCACTTGGCTGGGTCTCAGAATTTTTGCCTGATAAATGAGATAACAGTGGTTACTTCAGAGAGTTTTGGGGAAAAAAGCATATAGGCTACTGTGATAGGCAGAATAATGGCTCCCCAAAGATGTCCACATCTGAATCCCTGGAACCCGGGAACAGCTGATCTTGCACGGTCAGGGGGACTTTGCAGATGTGATGAGGTTAAGGATCTTGAGATGGGAGATGCCCCTGGATGACCCAGGTTGGCCCTAAATGCTGTCACAGGCTCCTTCTAAGAGGGAGGCAGGAGAGTCCAAATTGGAGAAGGAGACATGAAAATGGAAGCTGAGATGGGAGTGAGGGAGAGCCGTGAGCTTGGAAACGCTAGAAGCTAAAAAAGGCAAGGAAAGAGATCCTCCCCACAGCCTCCAGAAAGAACCAGCGCTGATGGGTTTCATAAGAGACAGAAACTTTCTCTGTCACCCAGGCTGGAGTACAGTGCTACAATCACGGCTCACTGCAGCCTTGAGCTCCTGGGCTCAAGTGATCCTTCCACCTCACCCTCCCTAGTAGCTGGGACTACATTCAGGCACCACAACACTCAGCTAATTTTTGGTATTTTTTGTAGATAGGGAGTCTTGCATATTGCCCAGGCTGGTCTTGAACTCCTGGCCTCAAGCAATCCTCCTGCCTCAGCCTCCCAAAGTGCTGGGATTACCAGTGTGAACCACTGTGCCCAGTCGACACCTTAATTTTATCTCCATGAGCCTCATGTGGGGCTTCTGACCTCCAAAACTATAATACATTTGTTTGTGTTAGGCCCATACATTTGTGGTGATTTTTTACAGCAGCATTACAAAACTAATATGGATTTCATTTGGGAATTTGGGAAAAGCTCATTTATTGCCTAATGTAGACAAGCTTCTTAATAAACGGTAGGTCCCCCCCTTCCCTCCCTTCCTTCTTTCTTTTTGAAAGACAAACCCACCTATGTATTATAGGACTCTGAGTATTACTAATAATAGATCCTATGGGAAAAAATGATGATGGTTATATAAATAATAACCCACTTATTTTCTTCTCATCTTGTTGCCAAGTATAATAAATTGATCTTGACATGCAAATGCATGAGAAGCATGATTTTCATGCTGATTCATGATTAGCATACTTTTCTGGTGCTCAGTAATTTTAAAGTGTTTCACTCTGTTTTTCCCAAAGACAAACACACTAAGATCATAAGAAAAAACTACATGCGTTTATTCTCTGCCTCTGAGCTAAATCCACTGGGGTATTTGCCTAGGAGTTTTGGGGAAACACTGAGAAAAAAAAAGAAAGACAGAATACTATTTTTTTTTTTTTTTTTTGAGATACTCTTGCTTTGTTGCCCATGCTGGAATGCAGTGGTGCAATCTCAGCTCACTGCAACCTCTGCTTCTTGGGTTCAAGAGATTCTCCTACCTCAGCCTCCTGAGTAGCTGGGATTACAGGCACTCCAATACACCTGCTAATTTTTGTATTTTTATTCGAGACAGATTTTCATCATGTTGGCCAGGCTGGTCTCAAACTCCTGACCTCAGGTGATCTGCCTGCCTCAGCCTCCCAAAGTGCTGGGATTACAGGCATGAGTGACCATGCCTGGCCCTATTAATTTTTATTTATTGCTTTTATTTTTATTTTTATTTTTTGAGATGGAATCTTGCTCTGTCGCCCACGCTGGAGCGCAGTGGCACGATCTCAGCTCACTGCAACCTCCAACTCCCAGGTTCACGCAATTCTCCTGCCTTAGCCTCCCAAGTAGCTGGGATTACAGGTGCCCACCACCATGCTCAACTAATTTTTGTATTTTTAGTAGAGACAGGGTTTCACCATGTTGGCCAGGCTGGTCTCGAACCCCTAACCTCAAGTGAGTCACACGCCTGGGCCTCCCAAAGTGCTGGGATTACAGCCGTGAGCCACAGTGCTCAGCCTCTATTAATTTTTAATATATCCTGGATTGTGGGAATTAATGAATTCTAGGTAAGAAGCACAAAAATTTAGACAGCCTTGGAAATGTCGTCCTGATTCCCTGCATTGGATATATTGAATGTGGCCAGGTCTGTGGCCTTATTTTGGGTAAATTCTGGGTTGAAGTCCAGCTGAATGGACTAAAGCCATTTTCCCGTTTAAGGGGATATCCCATAGTGATATCAGCCCCTGTGTTTTAACTGAATTTCAGGTTCAGTCACTCACTGCTGGCAGAGTTCAATTAACAAGAGTGAGGTCTGATAAAGAAAGTGACTTTTTATTCCAAAGCTAGCTTAGGGGAAGAAGTACATGCTTCCTGCTTTAAGAGTACTGCTTTGCTTCTGGCACAGAAAGTAGGGGCTTTTTTTTTTTTTTTTTTTTGAAACGGAGTCTTGCTCTGTCACCCAGGCTGCAGTGCAGTGGCGTGATCTCGGCTCACTGCAAGCTCCGCCTCCTGGGTTCATGACATTCTCCTGCCTCAGCCTCCCCAGTAGCTGGGATTACAGGCGCCCGCCACCACCCCCGGCTAATTTTTGTATTTTTGGTAGAGACGGGGGCTTCACCGTGTTAGCCAGGATGGTCTCGATCTCCTGACCTCGTGATCCGCCCGCCTCGGCCTCGCAAAGTGCTGAGATTACAGGCGTGAACCACCGTGTCCAGCCAGTAGGGGCTTTTAAATGGGGGTGACTTGGCATGAATGGAATGCAGGGGAAGGGGCGAGCAGGTGGGGGTCCGTGTAACTCACTTATCTACAGGGTGGTTGAGCTGGTGCACTCACGGACAGAGATAGGTTGTAAATTGACCATTGCCTCAGGATACTCTCCAGGTGGGAGAGGGTTCCCTAGCGGGCACACTCTTGGTTGTAAGCCGACCGTGATCTCTGGAGGCACTCTCCTGGTGGAAGAGGAGCTGTGGAGCGTTTAAGTAAGCACACAGTAGATAAGCAGGCAATATAAGGCGTTTCTGGCGAAGGAAAGGTAAAAGGTTATAATTGCATTTCTTTTTCTTTCTTTCTTTTTTTTTTTTTTTGAGACGGAGTCTCGCTCTGTCGCCAGGCTGGAGTGCAGTGGCGTGATCTCGGCTCACTGCAACCTCCGCCTCCTGGGTTCAAGCAATTCTTCTGCCTCAGCTTCTCGAGTAGCTTGGGACTACAGGCGCCCGCCACCATGCCCAGCTAATTTTTGTATTTTTAGTAGAGACGGGGTTTCACCACGTTGGCCAGGATGGTCTCCATCTCTTGACCTCGTTATCCGCCCAACTCGACCTCCCAAAGTGCTGGGATTACAGGTGTGAGCCACCGTGCCCAGCCCTATAATTGCATTTCTAAAGAGCTAAGTAGGAAGTGACGAACAGGGGAAAAGGAGAAAAGACAAAAAAGAGCAAAAAATAATTTTAAAAACTCATTCTCTTTCTCTTAGGAAAATGGGGGTAATGGCCGGGCGCGGTGGCTCACGCCTGTAATCCCAGCACTTTGGGAGGCCGAGACAGGTGGATCACGAGGTCAGGAGATCTAGACCATCCTGGTTAACACGGTGAAACCCCGTCTCTACTAAAAATACAAAAAATTAGCCGGGCGTAGTGGCGGGCGCCTGTAGTCCCAGCTACTGGGGAGGCTGAGGCAGGAGAATGGCGTGAACCCAGGAGGTGGAGATTGCAGTGAGCCGAGATCGCGCCACTGCACTCCAGCCTGGGCGACGGAGTGAGACACCGTCTCAAAAAAAAAGAAAGAAAAATGGGGGTAACGGGTTACAATGTGACCTTCCTATGGGAAGGGCAAGTTGCAGTAGTACAAAATGCAGACTTGTGCCTTCGGGTGCCCCCTGCAAGGGTGCATTAGAGAACTCATGAAAGGAACAGCCCAGGTACCTGCCGAGCACATAGGCTCATTGAGGAGGCAGCAGAACGGTTTGGAGGTTACACCCTCTCTCATTATTTCCTCTAAGCCTTTTATCCTAAAGGCATGACCTATTTTGGAAATGAATGTGGAGACAAATGCCAATTTTGGAGACAAATGCCAGCTTCTTCAGTTAGGAACTCAGCCAGTCTGGGCTTGTGCAGCTAAGAGACTAATGGCATGGAATCTTCTTAGCTTGTAGGTTAAATGCTGCTAAGTGGAGAGAGAGAGTCTGATGTGGAGCTTGGAAGAAGCCTTTGCAATGTCAGCTCGGGATTCCCTGGGGCCAATCATTTAAGGTACCGGTGAGTCCAGTCCATTGTCTTGACCTTCCCTTGCCAATGTTTGGGGGTTTTGTCATGTTTTCTGCTTGTCACTTAGAAACGAGGCACAATGAAAAGAGGTCAAACCAAATGTGTTCAGTTTTGTTACAGCTCTGGTAAATGCTAAGGAATAGAAGGAGTAAAAATGAGGGAAAGGAGGGGAATTTTAGATTTTTCCTAAATTTTAATTCTGCACATTGTCATTGTTTTATAAGCATAAATGTACATGTGCATACACACACATACACACACACACCTATAACTCCCATGCATCCACCCACACATTTATTCATCCATCCATCCATCCATCATTCCATCCATCCACCCACCTACTTACCCGTCCGTCCATCTATCCACCCACCCATCCATACATACACCCACCCTCTCACCTACCTATCCATCCATCCATCCACCCATCTACCTATCCACCCAGTCATCCATTTACTCACATGCCCACCTACCCCTCCATCCATCCATCCACCCACTAATCCATCCTTCCACCCCCCTACCCATCCAGCCAGTCATCTATTCACCCATCCATCCAGCCATCCATCCATCCACCCACCCTCTCACCCATCCATCCATACATCCAACTACCCAGTCGACCATCTATACACATGCCCACCTATCCCTCCATTCGTCCATTCACCTACCCATCTATTTACTCACGTGCCCACCTACTCCTCCATCCATCCATCCATCCACCCACCCACCTATCCATCCACCCTCTCATCCATCCATCCATCCACACACCCATCCACACACCCATCTACCCATCCATCCACCCATATGCCCAGCTATCCCTCCCTCCATCCATCCTCCCACCCATCCATCTACCTATCCATCCACCCACTCATCCATCCATACATCATTCCATCCATCTACCCACTCACTCATCCAGCCAGCCAGCCAGCCAGCCAACCAGCCACCCAACCATCATTCCATCTATCCACCCACCCATGTACCCATTTACCCATCCACTTACCCATCTATCCATCATTTCATTCATCCATCCACACATCCATGCCACTCATCCTCCCACCTATCCATCTCTCCATTCATCATTCCACCCGTCCTCTCATCTCCCCGTCTATCCAGCCACCCATCCACTCACCCATCCATTCATCATTTCATCCATCCACCCATCCATCTACCACCAATTTGTCCATCATTCCATCCATCCATCCATCCATCCATTCACTAACCCATGCTACTCACCCACCCACACATTCACCCACCCATCCAACTATTCATCATTCTGTCCATTTATTCACATACCCACACTACTCACCCACTCACCCCTCTACCCATCCACCCATTCACCATTCCATCCATCCTTTCATTCATCCGTCTATCATTCATACTTTCATTCATCCGTCTGTTATTCATTCATCCATCCACCCATCCATCCTTCCATCCATCTTTCCATTCATCCATCCATCCATCCATCTAGCCAGCCAGCCAGCCGGCCAGCAAGCCAGCATCCAGCCAGCCAGCCAGCAAGCCAGGTATCCAGCCAGCCAGCCAGCCAGCCATCTACCTACCTCACTCACCCATCCATCCATCCATCCATCCATCCACCCACCCACCCACCAACCCACCCATCCATCCATCCATTCATCTGTCCATCATCTATTTGTCTATCTATCCATCAATCCATCTGTCTATCTATTTTGTATGTTTGAGGAGACTAAAATTGAGTTCCTTCTGCCTAAATGGGAAAGCAAGTTTTTATCCCTCCAGGCCCCCGAATAAAAATGAGAATGGTTCCATTTCTAAACCAAGGCTTTGGAAGCATTTAGCACCATCAGGGAATGGGGAGACATGGGAGGCTGATGATCAGCATAACAGGCTTCTGGTTCTCTGTCCCGATGGTCTCCTCTGTGCAAAGCTGACTCTTGACTTTTCATCTCAGTTTCTAAGACCCATCGTAATCTGAGCAACATGTAACATCAAAAACCCAGTTTGGTGGCTCATGTAGGTCAGCAGGAAAGTCAACTTTTGCTACTGGTCTTCCTTCTGCTTTTCCCTCTTGCTTATGTGATTGTGCCCCACACAGGTTTGTATGTCCCTCCACTCTTTCCCCCAAAATTCTTGCCATTTGATGCCCTAGGCTAAACTTTGAAAAATTGTGGTAAAATGTACATCACATAAAATTTACCAATTACATTATTTTTAACTGTACAATTTGGTAGTATTAAGTGCATTTACATTGTTGTGCAACTATCACCATGATCTATTTTCAAAACACTTTCTTCACCCCAAACAAAATTTGTGTCCCCATTAAGTAATAATTTTTAATTTTCCCTCCCCACCAACCCCTGACAACAACCATTCTACACTCTGTCTCTAAGTATTTGACTCCTCAAGGGACTTCATGTGAGTGGAATCATATATTATTTGTCTTTTCATGACGGGCTTGTTTCACTTAGAATAACGTCCTCAACATTTACGTATATTGTAGCATATGTCAGAATTCTCTCCCTTGAAGGCTGAATAATATTTCATTGCATTCATATACTACATTTTACTTATTTATTCATCTATGGACATTTGGGATACTTCCATCTTTTGGCTATTGTGAGTAATGCTGCTATGAACACATACAAATATCTCTTTGAGATCTTGCTTTCAATATTTTTGGGTATATACCCAGAAGTGGAATTCTATTTTCAATTGTTTTAGGGAACTATTGATACTATACTTCCCTAGACAGGGCTTTGCCTGTGTCCATAGTTGCTCCAATGTGTCCTCACTCTTATGAACCTGTCCTGTGTCCAGGTTCCAACATACTGGGCTTGATCAAGGAGAGGACCAATTCCTATTCAGATTAACGAGGATTTTCTTATTCAGAACCATCACCAAGGACTATGATGAATAAATTGATGATGGATGCCTGCATGGTACATGGATGGATGAAAGATGATGGATGGATGGATGGATGGATGGATGGATGGATGGATGGATGAATGGATGAATAGATGGATGGATGGATGAATATATTGGATGAACATATGGATGGATGAGGGTAGATAATAGATTAATGGATAGATGGGTGATGGATGGTTGGATAGATGAATAGATAATGAATTGATGGATCTAGGATGATGAATGAATAGCTAATAAATGGATGGATTGATAGATGTATACATAAAAGGATGACAGATGGATGAATGGATGGAATGGATGATGGAATACGGATGGATGGATGGATACACAGATGGATGTTAGGTGAATTAATGGATGGATGAATATATAGATGGAACATGGATAGCCTCATGGAAAAAGAACCAGAGTTCTAAAAGCTCCAGGTCTGGCCCTGACACTAATATTTTTTCCATGTGTAATTAATTTAGGCAAATCCCTTTGTGTCTAAATTGTGATGTCAGACAAGGCTGTACAGAAAATTGTGTGTTTGTGTATGCACATTGCTCATACAGGAACATTTGTGTACCAATGTTGGCTGGGGCCCCTGGCACCCTGAGGTGGAGATGAAATTGTCTCAAGCTCCTATTTTTACTTCTCATGAAAATTCAAATCTGTTTCCCAATTTCTGTGACTTCCTTGGAGGCTGGAAGGAACGTTACCTTCTTATAGAAGCCCTGTACTCTGGATTTCTGCTTCCACACACACCCCAGAATCTGCAATGAAAGCCAACCTCTTCTGCAACTTTCAAGCAAACACACCACACTGATGCAGCCTTCCCAGTGTAGCATAACAGACAGAGCAAAATACGGTGGTGAGGGAGAAAGCAGAGAATGAGTTTACAATGCGTTATCCTGTTTCTCACCCCTCTTTGGCTCCCTGGAATTTCCTTCTTGCTGTTCCTTCACTGATTTTGAAAATCCATCCAGCCCTCTCCAGTTTCTGCTCCCAAAACACACATCCAGCCCACTGGGGTACCCAGTGGAACATCAAGGTTTCCATTCAAGTCGATTCTCTCTTCTTCAAAGGTAGCTGTGGTTCTAAAAGCAGCATTCTTCTTTTTCCTATTTTCTGTGTATGTTTCCAATAGACTGTCAATGTTAGGCAAATTAGCCTTAAAATCAAATTGAGGCTGGGCATGGTGGCTCATGCCTGTAATCCCAGCACTTTGGGAGGCTGAGGTAGGAGGACTTCTTGAGGCCAGAAGTCTGAAACCAGCTGGGGCAGCATAGTGAGACCCTGTCTCTACAAAAAATTACAAAATAAAAATTAGCCTGGCATGGTGGTGCACACCTGTAGTCTCAGCTACTTGTAGGCTGAGATGGGAGGATTACTTGAGCCAAGGAGGTTGAGGGTACAGTGAGCTGTAATTGTCCCACTGTGCTTCAGTCTAGGCAACAGGACAAGACCCCATCTCAAAACAGACAAAAAATCCAATCGACCTGGGGTTAGATTCTGGTCCTGAATCTCAGGTGATTTTTGTGAAATCAAGACATTTTATGTAAAGAGTTTGTCATAATGTTTGGCATTTAATAACTAAGCAATGATAAGCACTACTTAATATCAATAATAATACATTTTCCTACGTTTGATAGAGTGCCTGGTAATAATAAATAATGATACATTTTCTTATGTTTGCTACTTAGTAAATAATAGTAATCTAGTCATTATATTAATAAATATATGTTTTATGTATTTTTAATAGTTCCATATAAGCCAATGACGTTTGGCTGGGTGTTGCAGAATTAGGCACCATTTTTATAGGGGTCAAAATAAAGTCTTAAAAAATTATTCCTGTATTTGCAGATGAGTGCGAAGAGTCACGAACATTTTAAGTTATACAAAATGTAATCTTCTAAAAGTGGACTGAGTGCCCTGAAGATGAAGTGTGAGCTGCCTGGTACCTTGCTGTTTGAGAGAAGTTGTAACACCTAACATAGGTAGTCTACTTGGGGTTATGAACTGTCTATCGATGGTTCTATTTATAACTCCGCACTAGTCTGTTTCCCAGTTTCTCAGTTCCTTTAAAAAGCAGTCAGTTCCTTTAAGGAAAAAAAAAGAAGAACTATTCTGTAAGCATTTCAATTTTTTAAGCTGGTCTTCTTTCTCACTTCTCTGTGGTTGAGTCAAACCTGGAGGTTTCCTCTCTTTTTATTTGTTTTGTGTGTCTTTTGCCACCTTTCTCAGCCTCTCCCTGTCACGGATACTACAGCCCTCCTGCCTTTGCTTTCAGCTCTCACTGGGCCTGAGCCAATGCTAAGGATGTCTTCACCAGCTGGAAGAATCAGAGTTTAGGGCTGGGACATGTCAGTATCTGATGACCCAGAAATTCCTCATCCATAAGTAGCTTGACAGTCTTCTCCCTAACTTTCACCGAACCAATCAATTTCCATGCTAGAAAGAGATGTCAGACTTGGCCCTTGGGACTCTCTCTTGGTTAAATTGGTCTTGCTCTTGTATTTTGGCCCTCTGTTGCCTTCAACTGTCTAAGTATAGCACTCAGCTGCTGACTTAATTGTGAGTTTTGCACCAATTGCTAGCTCTTGCTGCTTTGCTTTGTGGAAATAAACAAAGACCAACAATATGAGAAGAAATGAAGGTTGTCTCTTCAGAGATTGCCATAGCAAGGGGTTCAGCCACATCATCCATCTACGTTTCCATTCATCCATCCATTTTTCCATCTATTCATCCATTCATGCATACATTAGATATCCATCTATCAATCCACCCATCCATCCGTCCATCCATCAATCCATCTGCCATCCACCCATTCATTCATTCATCCATTATATATTCATCCACTCACCCATTATATTTTCATCCATCCATCCATCTATTCATCCATTGGTCCACCTGTTATATACCCATCTATCCATCCATTTATACATTATCTATTTATCCATCCATTGATTTATTCATCATCCATCAATTTATACATTATCTATTCATCTGTCCATCATCCATCCATCAGTCCACCCACCATCCATTTATCCCTCCCTCCATCCATCACCCATCCACCCACCCATACATCAGTCTATCCATCCACCCACCCATCCACCCATCCATCCATTCATCCATCATCCACCCATTCATCCATTATATATTTATCAATTCATTCATCAATCGTCCATCTATCAATTCATCCATCTATCTATCCATTCATTTACCCATTCATTATTCACCCATCAGTCTATCAATATTTCTATCACTTATCCATCTATCTCCATTTTTCCATCCATCTATTCATCCATCCATCATCAATCCATTTTCTATTCATCCATCCATACATTAATTTACACATCATCTATTCATTCATCATCCATCCATTCATTCATCATTTTATGTTCATCCAATCATCCATTATCTATGCACCCATCCATCCGTCCATCCATCAATCTATCCATGATTCATTTATCTATCCATTCAATATCTATTCATCCATCTACCCACTATTCATCTACTAAAAAGCATTTGGCAGAGACTCACAGGCAGGCAGAGAAGCAGGACAGCTTCATAGTGGAGAAAAAGGGAGGCTTCAGGTGTGCCCTGACTGGAGGTGGCTGGCACAGGGAGCTGTAGGAGGCTCACTACGACATTCCATATTATTGGTTACAAGTGCATGTGTGGCAGTCTCTTGTTGGTCCTAATTTAGAAGTAGGACAAAAATTAGGAACGCTGTCAGTTATTAAACAAGTCGTGGTCATTTGGGGCCAATGATTACAGGGGTCATTGTTTGACTTCCTGGACTGTTACTAGAGACAGTGGTCTGATTTACTATAAGCATGATTTGCAGCTAGTAGGCTGGCTTTTGGGACTGGTTACTACAGGCAGTGGATTGATTTCTAGGCTGGTTGCTGTAGATCTTGGGTCAGGATTCTGTATACATGGCCTAGCCATTGTCTGTTTGTATTTTCAGTCTCTCAGCTCCATGCAGCAGACTGTGTTCCGACATACCAAAATCAGACCTGGTGTGGCTTCAGAGCTGGGCAAGCCTCTTTGGCCAGTGACCTCACCCCAGAATTGCAAGTCCCCCTGAACCCAGATCTGCCCATTTCTACTTTTTGTTTCTGTTTCCTGCACGCTTACCCTCGCAATTTCTGCAAAAGCTGGGTCCAATTCACATCATTTATCAGGGTTTGGCAAACTTTCTCTGTAAGGGCCTACATGCTCAGTATTCTTGGCTTTGCAGACCACGCGGTCTCTGTAGCAACAGGTCAACTCTGTCGAGGAAGTTGAAAACAGACATAGACAATACTTAAATGAACAGGAGCACCTGTGTTCCCATAAAACTTTATTTATAAAAAACAGACCCCCGCCTTATGTATCATTAGTACATAGTGTTGAATAGAGTTAGAGCCAGTTTAGATCTCAGAGTTGATGTTGTAGCATACAATATGGCAAAGGAAAGCACTTAAATCGGCTTACGAGTAGCTATAACTCCATGTTAGCTAACGAGTTTGTTCAGTATGTCTGTTTCCTGCTGTCATGATTTGTGTTTTATCTTGTCTCTTATAATTCAGTGGCTATTACAGGAGGCCCTATGTGTCTTTCTCATGGGCTTCAGAGAGAAAATAAAGATAAAAATCAACTTCTCTGTAGAGAGATGATGTCTCTTCTGTTACTTGAATACAACAATTGAATTGAAAAGAATTCAACAAATACAAGTTATATATGAGAAAATATTTTCATTAAGGAGTGGGTCTCAAATTTTTAGTCTCAGGACCCCTTTATATCCTTAAAAATTATGAAGAACCCCATTTTTCAGGAGCCATCTGACTGTTTTCCACAGTGGCTGCACAATCTTACATTCTCACCAACACTCTAGGAGGGTTCCAATTTCTCCACCCGCTCGCCAGCACTTGTTATTATCCGACCTCGACGCTAGCTATCCTAGTGGGTATGAAGTCAATCTGATGGTGGGCTATTAAGAAAAATTTTAGATTTAAGGGGTACATGTACAGGTTTGTTACATGGGTATATTGCATGATGCTGAGGTTTGGGCTTCTGTTGAGCCTGTCACCCACATAGTACTCAATGGTTAGTTTTTCAACCCTTGTTCCCCCTCTCTCCCCTTTGTAGGAGTCCCCAGGGTCTACTTTTCCCATGTTTATGTCCGTGAGTACCCAATGTTTAGCTCCCACTTATAAGTAAGAACATGCTTTGATTTTCTGTCCCTGTGTTAGTTCACTTAGAATAATGGCCTCCAGCTCCATCCATGTTGCTGCAAAGGGCATGATTTCATTCTTTTTTATGGCTGTGTCGTATTCCATGGTGTATATGTACCACATTTTCTTTATCTACTATTGATGGGCAGCTGGGTTGATTCCATGTCTTTGCTACTGTGACTAGTACTGCTAGAAACATATGAGTGCAGGTGTCTTTTTGGTAAAAAGATTACTTTTCCTTTAGATAGTTACCCAGTCATGCAATTGCTGGATCAAGAGGTAGTTCTAGTTTGAGTTCTTTGGGAAATCTCCAAACTGCTTTCTGCAAGGGCTGAACTAATTTACGTTCCCACCAGTGGTGTGTAAGCATTCTGATGGTGTCTTGAATTTGCATATCTTTGATGGCCAATGATATTGACTATCTTTTCGTGTGTTTATTGGTCACTCTTGTATCTTTTGTGGAGGGATATACAATTCAAATCCTTTACCCGCTTATGTTTTTATTTTATATTTTTATTTTTTTCTGAGAGAGTCTTGCTCTGTTGCCCAGGCTGGAATGCAGTGGCACGATCTCGGCTCACTGCAACCTCCTACTCCCAGGCTCAAGCAATTCTCATACCTCAGACTCCCAAGTAGCTGGGATTACAGGTGCACGCCACCACGCCCAGCTAAATTTTTGTATTTTTAGTAGAGATGGGGTTCCACCATGTTGGACAGGCTGGTCCTGAACTCCTGACCTCAAGTGATTCACCCACCTCAACCTTCCAACATGTTGGGATTACAGGAGTGAGCCACTGCGCCTGGCCCTACCCACTTTTTTTGTTTGTTTGTTTGTTTGTTTTTTGAGAGGGAGTCTCACTTTATCACCCAGGCTGGAGTGCAGTGGCGTGATCTTGGCTCACTGCAACCTCTGCCTCCCAGATTCAAGCAATTCTCCTGCCTCAGCCTCCCTAGTAGCTGAGACTACAGTCACAAGCCACTACACCCAGCTAATTTTTGCATTTTTGTGGAGACGGGGTTTCATCGTGTTGGCCAGGCTGGTCTCAAACTCCTGACCTCAGGCGATCTGCCCACCTGGGCTTCCCAAAGTGCTGGGATGACAGGCGTGAGCCACCGTGCCCAGCCCCTACCCACTTGTAAATTGAATTTTTAAAGTAATTTTATTGTTGAGTGAAAAGGATGATTTCTATATTATGGACACAAGTCTCTAATCAGTTACATGATTTGCAAACATTTTCTCCCCGCCGTGGTTGTCATTTCCTTTCTTGGTGGTATCCTTTGAAGCACAAAGGTTTCAGTTAAGAGAGGCCTCAACTCTGTAACTGAATTTTTTTTTTCAACTACGAGAAATGACATGAGAGGATTAAACTGAACTTGCTTGAACCTGCCCCAGACTGAAAGTCACGAGAAGATACAAAAAGCGAGCAATGGTTTCTACATTTTCCTTGTTTTAAAATGTTGGTATCACATGAACCATTACTTTCTTAGGTGTGCTCTCCCAGTTGACTGTCAGTTATGAATCTCAGAGTTTTATCTTTGACACCATCTTGGTGGGTCATGAATTTGCTTTAATAGTGCCAGAGAGAATTAAGAGGCCTTAAAAGGGACCATAAATCACCAGTAAAAACAGTCAGCCCCTTAAAAACTCCATAACATACTTTTAGAAAGTAGACGCTTTCCCCCAACCAAACAATGGCTGAGTATTTTGGAATGTGGTTAGGCAGGAGCTTATGCCATTCACAAAACGAAAACACTTTCTGCCAAATTCTTCAAAATGTCGGGAGTAGTATGCTGGCTTTGGGTTTGAAAAGTGGGAATTTGGCTTGAAAAATATACATTTATATTGTAGCTAAAAACCTGCATTTGGCTGACAATGTGTAGAGATAAAGAAGATTGGTTTGGGATGTCTAATCATTTTAAACAAATACTGCTTATTATTCTTATTGTTATTTTAAAATTTTATCATTATTACTATTTTATTATAGAGACGGGGTTTCGCCATGTCACCCAGAGTGGTCTCAAACTCTTGGGCTCAAGCCATCCTCCCACCCCAGCCTCCCAGAGTGCTGGGATTACAGGCGTGAGCCACCGTGCCTGGCTGTTATCATTTTTAAAAATATGTTATTGGCCAGGCACGGTGGCTCATGCCTGTAATCTCAGCACTCTGGGAGGCCGAGGTGGGCAGATAACTTGAAGTCAGAAGCTCGAGATCAGCCTGGCCAACACGGTGAAACCCCATTTCTACTAAAAATACAAAAATTAGCCGGACATGGTAGTGTGCACCTGTAAGTCCAGCTACTCGGGAGGCTGAGATGGGAGAATCGCTTGAACCCGGGATGTAGAGGTTGCAGTGAGCAGAGATCACACCACTGCACTCCAGCCTGGGTGACAGAGTGAGACTCCGTCTAAAAAAAAAAAAAAAAAGTTACCATGCTTAGAAAAAATTATTAAAATTGGATCTTTTCTTAAAATATAGGAAAAACCAGTCAGTATGCATTTATGAAATTTAAGGACATTTTTGCTAAGCACGTTTTCTTTTAAAATTCATAAAGACTTTAATGTAAAAAACAAAGTGGATGGTATTTAGAAATATCAGCATTTGCAGAACCATAAATAACATATTTGCCAAGAGATAGCCCCTCTAAGGATGTCAATTTCTTTTTAACATTGGCCTCAAACTTCAAGCATCTGATATGTTAATTTCTGTGTCATGGCTATAAGCAGGAAAATGAGAATTTGTAGGCAAAAGTAGAAAATCTCAAGCAGATGGGAATGTGTTCAAATATGTAACCTATCCAGAAGGATCGCTCCATCAGCAGGAAGAATTCCAGCCTGGCTCTGGCAGGAGACCCCCGAATTCCAGAGTTGAAATATGCAGTCGCCAATGACGGTCACATGTGCTCTTATTCTTATTTGTATTATTTTTGAGACAGGGTCTCATTCTGTCTCCCAGGCTGGAGTGCAGTGGAGCAAATGATGGCTCACTGCAGCGTCAACCTCCTAGGGTCAAGTGATCCTCCTTATTCAGCCTCCTGAGTAGCTGGAACTACAGGAGCCATGCCTAGCTAATTTTTTTGTTTGTTTTTATTATTATTATTATTTTTTTTTTTTAGACAGAGTCTCACCCTGTCACCCAGGCTGGAGTGCAATGGTGCAATCTCGGCTCACTGCAACCTCCGCCTCCCAGGTTCAAGCAATTCTCCTGCCTCAGCCTCCCAAGTAGCTGGGATTACAGGAGCCTGCCATCACGCCCAACTAATTTTTTGTATTTTTAGTAGAGACAGGGTTTCACTATGTTGGCCAGGCTGGTCTCGAACTCCTGACCTCATGATCTGCCCACCTTGGTCTCCCAAATGCTGGGATTACAGGCATGAGCCACTGTGCCTGGCCCACCTAGCTAGTTTTTGTAGAGATGGGGTCTCCCTATGTTGCCCAGGCTAATTTTGAACTACTGGGATCAACTGATCCTCCTGTCTCAGCTTTCCAAAGTTCTGGGATTACAGGCATGAGCCACCACACCCAGCCTATTATTATTGTCATCATCATCATCATCATCATCATCATTGGTTTCACTAAAAATATAATGACTCCTTACACTTTTTCTTTCTTTCTTTCTTTCTTTTTTTTTTTTTTTTGACGGAGTCTTGCTCTGTTGTCCAGGCTGGAGTGCAGTGGCCCGATCTTGGCTCACTGGAAACTCCACCTCCCAGGTTCAAGCAATTCTCCTGTCTCAATCTCCCGAGTAGCTGGGATTACAGGCACGTGCCACCATGCCTGGCTAATTTTTGTATTTTTAGTAGAGACAGGGTTTTGCCATGTTCGAGAGGCCAGGCTGGTCTCTTGAACTCCTGACCTTAAGTGATCCGCCTGCCTCGGCCTCCCAAATTGCTGGGATTACAGGTGTGAGCCACCGCACCTGGCCATCCCTGCATTTTTTCAATTATCTTTTTTTATTTGTTCTGTAATGCTTGTAATGAAAGGAGTTGTGCAGAGCACATGCAGGGGCAAGGTGGGTGGTTTTCCTTTTGTCTATTTTATTTAGTTAATTTTTTTAGCTTTATTTTTCATTTTTTTAAAATTTTGTTTCAACAGTTTTTGGGGACAGGTAGTTTTTTGGTTATGTGGATAAGTTCCTTAGTGGTATTAATAATTTCTGAGATTTTCATGCACCTGTCACCTGAGCAGTATACACTATACCCAATATGTAGTGTTTTATCCCTCGCCCCCTTCCCCTGTTCCCCCCAAGTCCCCAAAGTTCATTATATCACTGTTATGCCTGTGCATCCTCATGGCTTAGCTCCAGTTATAAGTGAGAACATACTTAATATCATGGATATTTGCCTTTCATCCCCGACTTACTTCGCTTAGAATAATGGCCTCCAAGTCCATCCAAGTTGCTGCAAAGGCCATTTTTCTATTTTTTAAATGAACAGCCTTTGCTTTGGGGGCAGTTTCAGGTTTATTAAAAAACTGAGCAGGAAGTCTAGGGTTCCCCTAGACCCACTTGCCTGTATATACAACAAAGTTTGCCCCATGATTGACACCTTGCGTTAGTGTGGTACATGTGTTACAATTGATGAGCTGATAGTGGGACATTATCATTCACCAGAGTCCACAATGTCCACGAGGGCTCACTCTTTGCGCTGTGCAGTTCCATGGGTTTTGACAAATAGAGACTGACTTGTAGATATGGAATAGTATCTGCAGATACATCGTACAGAATCGTTTCACTGCCCTTAAAATCCCCTATGTTTCCTGTGTTCTTCCTCCTCTCTCTCCCCCAGGACACTGACAAACACTGATCTTTTTACTTTTTCTACAGTTTTGCCTTTTGTCTGTTTTTAATTTTTAGTCTACATAAAAATGTGACCGGGTTGAAAAGCATCATCGGAGAGTTGCATTGAATTATTCGCTTCCATAATGGTAAATCGACGGTATCACTATGCAACGAGGAACGGAAAGTAGACAGTCTTTGCCATGGCTCATCTTCATTCATTTTGTTACAGGAAAGGTGTCCTGATCCAGACCTCAAGAGAGGATTCTTGGATTTTGCGCAAGAAAGAATTCAGGGCAAGTCCACAGTGCAAAGCAAAAGCAAGTTTATTAAGAGTGTAAAGGAATAAAAGAATGGCTACTCCATAGACAGAACAGCCCCGAGGGCTGCTGGTTCCACATTTTTATGATTATTTCTTGATGATATGCTAAACAAGGGGTGGATTATTTGTGCCTCCCCTTTTTAGACCATATAGGGTAGCTTTCTGATGTTGCCATGGCATTTGTAACTGTCATGGTGCTGGTGGGAGTGTAGCAGTGAGGACCACCCGAGGTCACACTCATCACCATCTTGGTTGTGGTGGGATTTGGCCGGCTTCTTTATTGCAAGCTGTTTTATCAGCAAGGTCCTTATGACCTGTATCTCATGCCGACCTCCTGTCTCATCCTGTGATTTAGAATGCCTTAACCGTCTGGGAGTGAAGCCCAGTAGGTCCCAGCCTCATTTTATGCAGCTCCTATTCAAGATGAAGTTGCTCTGGTTCAAAGGCCTCTGACAATTTCGGTGCCTTTGTTGGGAAGGGACACTGCTTTCTGACTGAGCCAGCCCTTGGGTTCTTAGCCCATTGTTGACTTTTTTGCCAGTGGGCCAGATGGAGATCCTTGGCTCCTCCCCAAGCCCGGCTGTTTTGGGGTCTGTTACCCCGTCTGCCACTTAACAACAGCATATTGAATTTACACAGGACTCAAGGAGACAGGGTAAATATGGTGGAGCAAAATGTTAATGGCTTTATGCTTAATATGTGCCTCTTCCTAACAAAATTTTGGGATTTCAAATGTAATTTCTTTCTTTTTTAAAAATATGTATTCACCTAATATAGAATGATTTTAAAGAGTATGATTTAGTAGCATGTTGTACATTCACAATGTTGGGCAACAATCACCTCTATCTAGTTCCAAAACATTTGTATCACCGTAAAAGGAGTCCTCATACCATTAATTAGTCCCACCCCTTTCCCCCTTCCCTCAGCCCCTGGCAATAATTCATCTGCCTTCTGTCTCTATGGGTGAACCTATAGAATGCAATTGTTTTTGGTAGCCATTATCCATCTATGAGTTAGAAGATGATTCCCACTTCCCTATCTGGTCCTTAGTGTGCAGATGACAAAAATCAAGGTAACTCACCTGGCAGGTATTTGTATTAGCAAACAGCTTACAGGGACAGAGTTTCAAAAATAACTAAATCTGTAAGCATGCATATTGGAATCAACATAGAATATTTGTAGAAGGAGCAGTAATGAAAATTTGGATAAAGCAGAAGTATGTTTGACTAAAATACATTGTTCTATTCTCCTTTTTTTTTTTGAGACAGAGTTTTGCTCTTGTTGCCCAGGCTGGAGTGCAATGGTGCGATCTCGGCTCACTGCAACCTCCGCCTCCTGGGTTCAAGCGATTCTCCTGCCTCAGCCTCCCAAATAGCTAGGATTACAGGTGCCCACCACCACGCCCGGCTAATTTTTGTATTTTTAGTAGAGACGGGGTTTCGCCATGTTGGTCAGACTGGTCTCAAGCTCCTGACCTCAGGTGATCTACCTGCCTCGGCCTCCCAAAGTGCTGGGATGACAGGCGTGAGCCACCATGCCCAGCCTGTTCAATTCTTCTTGAACCAACCAGCTCCAAGGCAATTATCCCTAAAGGGGATTCAGTTGGGAGCTGCATGAGATACTCATGCAGCTATGTGAGACGTGAAAAGACATCTCACCTCCAACAGGGAAAATGCCAACCTTCCCTATCCTATTACCTATTGTATGATCCTGTCCCCAACCTCTAACACTCAGGGATAGCTCAAAGGATTGGGGCTGGACCCCTGACTCAAGGCAAGCCTCCCTTGACTGGACAGTGACTCATGACAGGTGCAGACCTGCTGGAAATTGCAAGATCATATAGGCCCTTTGTACAACATAAAAAAAATAAGACTGATAATCAGTAATTTTTAGATTTCAGATTCAATTTATAGAAGTCCTCCCCTCCAACTCCCTAAACCCACCTTGTCACCGTGGTGATCTTCATCAGTACTAAACAAGGATAAGCTTTGTTTTTTTTAGAGACAGGGTCTCACTCTGTCACCCAGGCTGGAGTGCAGTGGCACGAGCATAGCTCACTGTAGCCTCCACCTCCTGGACTCAAGCGATCCTCTTGCCTCAGCCTCTTGAGTAGCTGGGACTACAGGCACACACCACCATGCGCAGGTAATTTTAAAAAAAATTGTAGGGATGGGTTCTCACCATGTTGCCCAGGCTGGTCTTGAACTCCTGGGCTTAAGCAATCGTCCCGCCTTCTCATTTCTCTGTGCCCGGGCTGAGTGTGGGAGTAGAAGATTTTGTTTGCAGAAAGGTCACATGGACTCATTCTGATTCTAAAATTAAATGAAAACAAAAGAAAGGTAGCAAAGTAAAAACAGAAAACAAAATGATCCCATGGATGTACCGTTTTGCCCCAATGCACGTTGCCTAAGAGAGATGATGCCTTCCCAGTTTGCCAGAGCTGTGGCTCTTAGTAGGTGTCTAAGTCCATTTCGTGTTGCTGTGAAGGAATACCTGAGGCTGGGTAATTTATAAAGAAAAGTGGTTTATTTGTCGTGGTTCTGCAGGCTGCACAAATGCGTGGCACCAGCATCTGCTTCTGGGGTGGGCTTCGGGAAGCTTCCACTCATGGTGGAAAAGGAAAGGCAGCTGGCGTGTGTAGAGATCACATAGTGAGAAAAGAAGCAAGAGAGAAAGGAGAGGATGTACTAGGCTCTTTTTAACAACAAGATCATCTGGGAACAAATAGACCAGAGAACTCACCCATTACCAAAAAGTCATCATCAAGCCACTCATGAATGATCTGCCCCCGTGACCCAAACACCTTTCACCAGGCCCGCTACCGACACTGAGGGTCACATTTCAACATGAGATCTGAAGGGGAGAAATACCCAAACTACATCAGTAGGTAAAGGACAGGAGAAGAGTGGTGTTCTATCAGAATCACTCAGGGAGCGTTTATGAAATATGCCTGCTTTGCCCTTCCTCCTTCTTCATGCTCGGGGGATATTCACAATACATATAAAAAATTAATCATCTTCTTGAGGACTTTCCTTGTCTTTGCAATCTTTCCCTGGAGCTGAGGATAGCCAGACTCTAAATGGATAACAAATAATTTCTCTTGACCTGTGCTTTCCTTTGCAATGTATGGGAAATTGAATTTCTCCCAGGAAGAAGTGGGGAGGGATCAAACCAGGCTTCAACTCAATGCATCTGTGTAATTGCTAAGAGAGAGCTGTTTCCACAATTAGGAATTATAAGTAAGTAATGATTTCTATCTCCTTGCTGTGGAACAGACAAATGGCATGGTATTTGCACAAAGCAGAAAGTGTAATGTTGGTACTGATTTAAATAAAATTAAAATTTGAAAAAAATCTATCCACTGTACTTGGATTTTTCACCAAAATTATTTATCCTTCTTCTCCATATCCTTTAATCTTTTTTCTTGCTTAATCCTCCATATTCCTTTAATCTAATTTTCCTGCTTGTAAGAAGTCAAAAGTGGGGCACGGGAATGGAAAGAACTCTATTTTTCCCATAAAGATTGGGTGTCTATTAAGAGTAGATTCACCCACATATCAAAGAAAATCCAACGAGCTTCAACAAGGCAGAAGTTTATTTTGGAGAAGTTTTGAAAAGGGCAGGGCAGGGTCTATGTGACAGTTACATGGTCTTCAGGGACCAGGATACTTTTGTCTTTCTCCGCCACTCGTCTGTCTCTGAGCTACATTTCTATCAGTTCATGTTTCAAGATGGCGCCTTGAGCCCTTAGACATCATGTCCAAGATGCAAGAGAGGGAGGACACAAAAAGTACTCCATCTAGTTTTGTTTTGTTTTGTTTTGTTTTGTTTTGTTTTGTTTTGAGACAGAGTCTTGCTCAGTAGCCCAGGCTGGAGTGCAGTGGCGCGATCTCCGCTCACTGCAAGCTCCGCCTCCTGGGTTCACACCATTCTCCTGCCTCAGCCTCCCGAGTAGCTGGGACTACAGGCGCCCACCACCACGCCCGGCTAATTTTTTTGTATTTTTAGTAGAGACGGGGTTTCACCATGTTAGCCAGGATGGTCTCGATCTCCTGAACTTGTGATCCGCCCATCTCGGCCTCCCAAAGTGCTGGGATTACAGGCGTGAGCCACTGCACCCTGCCAAAGTACTCCATCTATTTTTTTTTACATAATTTAAACTTTCATTTTAGCTTCGGGGGTACACGCACCATTTTGTTCCATGGGTATATTGTGTGATGCTGAAGTTTGGGGTACAGATGATCCCATCGCCCAGATACTGAGCATAGTACCCAATAGTTTTTCAACCCTTCTCCCCTCTCTCCTACCCCCCAGTAGTCCCCAGTGTCTGTTGTCCCCATCTTTATGTCCATGAGTACCCAATGTTTAGCTCCCACTTATAAATGAGAACACATGTTAATTTGCCTAGGATAATGGCCTCCAGATGCATCCATGTTGCTGCAGAAACATGATTTTATTTTTTATAGTGGCGAGGTGGCGAGGTACTCCATGGTGTGTAAGTGCCACATTTTCTTTTTTTCTTTTCTTTTTCTTTTCTTTTTTTTTAAACGGAGTCTCGCTCTGTCACCAGGCTGGAGTGAGCGCAATCTCGGCTCACTGCAACCTCCGCCTCCCAGGTTCAAGCAATTCTCCTGTCTCAGCCTCCCAGGAGACGGAATTACAGGCGCATGCCACCACACCCGGCTAATTTTTTGTATCTTTAGTAGAGATGGGGTTTCACCATGTTGGCCTGGCTGGTCTCGAACTCCTGACCTCGTGATCCACCTGCCTCGGCCTCCCAAAGTGCTCGGATTACAGGTGTGAGCCACTGCACCTGGCCATAAGTACCACATTTTCTTTATCCAATCCACCACTGACAGGCACCCAGGTTGATTCCATGTCTTTGCTAATGTGAATAGTGCTGCAATGAACATGTGAGTGCATGTATCTTTTTGGTAGAAGGACTTATTTTCTTTGGTTATATATCCAGTAATAGAATTGCTAGGTTGAATGGCAGTTCTGTTTTAAGGTTTTTGAGAAATCTCCAAATGCACTCAATTTTTCATAGCTTCCATGGAGGCTTCACCGAAGAGACGCCATTAGAAATCCCATAGTTGGCCAGGCGCGGTGGCTCACGCATGTAATCCCAGCACTGTGGGAGGCCAAGGTGGGCAGATCACCTGAGGTCAGGAGTTCGAGACCAGCCTGGACAACATGGTGAAATTCCATCTCTATTAAAGATACAAAAATTAGCCAGGCATGGTGTCGCGCGCCTGTAATCCCAGCTACCAGGGAGTCTGAGGCAGGAGAACTGCTTGAACCCGGGAGGCGGAGGTTGCAGTGAGCCGAGATCACACCATTGCACTCCAGCCTGGGTGACAGAGCAAGACTCCGTCTCAAAGAAAAAAAATCCTGTAGTGACGGGGGAAGCTGGGATTGTAGCCTTTAAACTGATGACCACCTAAAACAAGATGAAACTCCTGATAATATGGACAACGGGAAGAGGAGACATTAGCTAAGCAGTTAGGAGTCTACCGCAGAGTGGAAGAAGGAAGAGGTGAAGCTCACAGTGGGAGGAAGAAAGATGGGTTACTTAGATTAGTAGAAGGAAGGGGTGTAGGAAGAGAAAAGAGACATTGGGGTTTTCCCACATCACTTTGTAAGAGCCTGAAATCCACACCACAGTGGACACCCTTAACCTGAAGATGTCCTGAAACTTGGCCTTTCTCTGTGGAATTATGATTATGGAATTCTCTTCTCTGACCTTCTTCAGCCTATACTGAGAGAGTTCCTTGAGGGATACGAAGGGAATCCAATCGAATCCAACTGAAAAAAAAAATGGACTTTCATCTTTCTTCAGGGAGAAAAGATGTTCAAACTGCAACCACAGAGACGTTATCATCTGTTCTCCAGTGGCTACTTGGGATGCAATTGTCTTGATCATACTTACTGAGCTTATTCAGTTCTGGTTCAATTCACATCCCAGTGTAAATGGGATTATACTTAAAGTTATGAAGGGGGCTGGTGTTTCTGTCAATGTGGGACTCTTATTTCCTGCTTGTATGTTGAGTGCCTCTACTCTAGATAGTTGCCTGAGGTTTGTTTTCTTTCTGTGCTCAAAGAAAGATCTGGGGCAGAGATACTAGGGCTTCTCTTTGGAGGAAGTCCTGTAGACTGCAGGGATCTGCTTTTTAACTTATAGGCAATTGACAGGCAGGAAGGCTGGTGTCAGTGGATCTGCCATGAGTTTAGAGAAGGAAAATTAATAAGGAGGCCCAAGGCTCTTTTATCTCTGCCCATAGGTTTTTGTTTTGTTTTGTGTGTGTGTGTGTGTGTTTTTTTTTTTTTTTTTTGAGGCGGAGTCTCACTCTGTCACCCAGGCTGGAGTGCAGTGGGGTGACTGGGGTGATCTTGACTCACTGCCACCTCCACTTCCTGGTTTCAAGTGATTCTCCTGCCTCAGCTTTCCAGGTAGCTGGGAGTACAGGCGCGTGCCACCACACCCAGCTAATTTTTGTATTTTTATGTATTATTATTTTTATTTATTTATTTATTTATTTTTTTTTTTTTGAGACAGAGTATCGCTCTATCGCCCAGGCTGGAGTGCAATGGCATAACATCCGCTCACTGCAACCTCCGCCTCCAGGGTTCAAGCAATTCTCCTGCCTCAGCCTCCCGAGTAGCTGGGATTAGAGGCGCCTGCCATCACACCCAGCTAATTTTTGTATTTTTGTAGAGACAGGGTTTCACCATGTTGGGCAGGCTGGTCTTGAACTCTTGACCTTAGGTACTGCCCGCCTCGGCCTCCCAAAGTGCTGAGATTCCAGGCGTGAGCCACTGTGCCCAGCCAGTCTCACACTTCTTAAAAGAAAACATACAAGTGAACAAAAACATATGAAAAAATGCTCACCATCACTAGTTATCAGAGAAATGCAAATTAACACCAAAATGAAATAGAATGACTATTATTAAAAAGTCAGAAAATAACAGATGCTGGCAAGGTTGCAGAGAAAACAAACTCTTATACTCTGCTGGTGGGAATGTAAGTTAGTATCACCTCTATGGAAAACAGTATGGCGATTTCTCAAAAAACTAAAAATAGAACTACCATTTGACTCAGCAATCCCACTATTGGGTATTCACTCAAAGAGAAAGAAATCATTATATTGAAAAGACACACACACTCGTGTGTTTATCACAGCACCATTCACAATAGCAAAGTCATGGAACCAACGTAGTAAGTGTCCATCATGGTAGATTGGATTAAAAAAATGTGGTGCATATACACCATGGAATACTATGCAGCCATAAAAAACAACGAAATCATGTTTTTGGCAGCAACGTGAATGTAGCTGGTGGCCATTATCCTAAATGAATTAACGCAGAAAAAGAAAATCAAATATCACATGTTCTCCCTTATAAGTGAGAGCTAAACAGTGTATACACATGGGCATAAAGATGGAAACAATGGACACTGGGGACTCCAAAAGAGGTGAAGAAGGGAGGGAACAAGGGCTGAAAAACTTCCTATTGGGCACTAGGTTCACTATTTGAGTGGTGGATTCAACAGAAGCCCAAAGCCAGGCACTACACGACATACCCTTGTAACAAAACTGCACGTGCACCTTCTAAATCTACAATGAAAGCAAAATAAAGCGATCTCAAGGTTCTTGCCTTCAATGCAAACACTCTATGTACTCTTCTGCCCTTGAGTGTGGATAGGACTGTGAAATAGCATGAATGTCACTCCTGTATTTAAGTTTCATTACATGGTAAAGGAGAAGGTATTTTATACAAAGTAACTGAGGTCTCCACCAGGCGCGGTGGCTCACGCCTGTAATCCCAGCACTTTGGGAGGCTGAGGGGGCAGATCACCTGAGGTCAGGAATTCGAGACCAGCCTGGCCAACGTGGTGAAACCCTGTCTCTACTAAAAATACAAAAACATTAGCCAGGAGTGGTGGTGGGTGCCTGTAATCCCAGCTACTCAGGAGGCTGAGGCAGGAGAATCACTTGAACCTGGGAGGTGGGTTGCAGTGAGCTGAGATCGCACCTGGGCTACAAGAGCAAAATTCCATCTAAAGAAAAAAGGAAACCTCAAACAAACAAAAAACAAAAGAAAAAGAAAAACAAAGTAACTGGGGTCTCTCACTAGGTGACTTTATGTTAATTAAAAGGAGATTATTCTGGGTGGGCCTGATTTAATCAGGTGAATCCTTTAAAAGTACATCTGTAGGCCAAAGACAGGAGAAGCCAGATAGATTTTAAACAACGAAAATATTTTCCTTTTGGCCTTGAAGAAGCAAATTACCACATGATGAAGACAGCCATATGGCAGGAAATGGACTGATGGCTTCATTCCTATAACCACAAATAATTGAATCCTGATAGTAGCCAGAGAGCTCAGGAGAGGATCCCAAAACTCAGATAAGATGGCGGCTCTGTTGATTTCAGCCTTGTGGGACCCTAAGCTGAATACCTAGCCATACTGTGCCTGGAAACGGTGTGAGATTGTAAATGTATGTTGTGTTAAGTCACAAAGACTGTCATCATTTGTTACGAAGCTATAGCTAACTAATACACGGCTCATTTCTGATGTGAAATGAGCAGTGAGTCCTTCCTTAGAAGGCTGTCCATGGGTGGAAAAAGCCTGGCCATGAGTCATATGCTCCAGCTATCAAATGCCAAACACCTTTGTGTAGAGGAGATACTTTGTTAGTATTTACTATCTACTGTGATAGTTTAAGAAACTGGAATCTCACTTAGAAGAAAGATGAAATATTTCATATCAAAATGCCTTGCTGAATACTCCCACATGGCTGCTTGGAAAAGTTTCTGAAAGGCTCACCCACTCTCGAATGGCCACTTTATTTACACGGGAAACTTAGTTGCTTTTGACTAAATGTGTCCCTCCAAAATGCATAGGTTGAATCTTAACTCCTAAGGTGATGGTATTAGGAGGTGCCTTTTAGGAGCTGATTAGGTCATGAGGGTGGAGCCTCATTAATAGGATTAGCATCCTTCCAAAAGAGACCACAGAGAGCTCCTTTACCTCTTCCCACCGTCTGAAAACATGGCAAGAAGGCACTAGCTATGAACCAGGAAGCAGGTCCCCACCAGACACAGATTCTGCTACGCCTTGATCTTGCAGTTTCAGCCTCCAGAACTTCCAACAAGAAATGTCTGTGGTTTAAACCATCCAGACTATGCTAGTTTGTTATAGCAGCCTGAATGGATTAAGACAGGAGTATTCTAGGATACCAAAATGCAAGGAATCACCGTCCATTCTGTTCCTCCCATGTACCTCCCAAGAGGCATTTATAGTCTCAGGAGGGCTGGGCTAGATTATGGGTTCCCACAGCCCCGTTCTGCTAACTGCATAATTTTATTCCTGAAGTTGCTAAGCAGTGTCCTGCCCCTTTCTTGCATCTGGTTTACTGGCAACAACAAACGGTGAATTACTGTTTACTCTGCTCCAAATGAATAGTTCTGACCCAGGCAATGTGTGAAACTGGTAGAAAGCAAGTTCTCCTGACAGGAATCACTTTCCATTCACACCGGGAGGCATAGAATAAAACTAATCACACGGTTACACTTTCAGTTGATTCCTACAATCACAAAGAACTGAAACCTGACAATATCCAGAGAGCTCGGCATAGGACCCCAAAACTCAGATAAGACTGCAGCTCTGCTGATTTCTGCCTTGTGGGACCCTGAGCAGAAGACCCAGCTCTACTAATTATCTCTTCTAATTTTATAATGAATCATTCAACTTTCCAAGTTACTGTGATCAAACAAAAATGCATGCCTGGTGTTAGTATTTTTCCCCTACAGGTGATGTGTCTCAAAGGAGCCCAGGACAAGTAGCAAGGAGGTGCTTTGTAAGGAAATACGAGGAAGCCTAAGCTGTTATTGTCCTGAGAATTCTTACACATACTGAGTTTGCCTTTTGGCCGCTCTTTCTGAGGCATATGTAGAAATTTGCCGGTAACCTGACTCTTCGCTCTGATCCACTTTGCCCACACTGAGGTACCATGCATTGCGGGTGGCTTTGTTTTATTCCTTTGTCTCCAGCAAAACTGGCCATCTATTAACTTGGCTGTTCTGGCGCATTTGTTCAAACAACTCCTCTTTATCTCCCTCTGCAGGGTTCCCTTAGCAACATGGTTTCTGACATCATTACCGATCTTATTTTGGGAACTGGGCTGTACGGAAGATCCCTAGACACCCTACCGACGTGTGGCAGAACTTTCTGGGACTTATCATGTAACTAATGAGCTTAAGAATTCATTCCAACCAAAGGCAATGCTAGTTGGTTTCCCAGTTTAAACCTCTAATCGTGGAGCCCTAGAGAGTTAGGTATATGTGGGTTATCACCATCATGGCGCCCATGTGATTAAGGAGTTTTGTTTCTTGTTTAACAGATTTGGGGCTGCTCTGCCCCGACCTGCCCATTGTAAACCCACTGGGGCCACATGAGGCTGTTTCTTGAGGATGCACAGAATCTTGTGTGTTCACCACCCTTTTTTATGTATACACAAGGAGACTCCACTTGTAAATCCTGTGTACTTGTATTTATTTCAGGTCATATACCTTCCAGGACTTTGAGAGGGGAGATGTGTTAAATGAAGAATTGTCATCACTAATATGCTTTGAGTTGATTGACCTTCATGTCATAGAATAAATGTTCAACTTTGCATCACGTCAATATTTGCCTCCTTCCCACCTGGAGAGAACCTAATAAGAAAGAACTTGAGTAGCAATAGTAAACAATAAATATTGGGTCATCACATAACCCATGTTAGTCTCACGCAGATGCAAAACATAGCTAAAAACAAAGTAGAAAATGGCAACAAACAGTCTTAGAAAAATACAGACCCTCTAGTGACTGTTTTTGTTTGATGGCTGACGTTGGTCTAAAGAAATTTCAAGAGAGCTGAAGGGTGGCATCCTGTTTTATTTCTTCAATTCTTGGAAGAGCTCCCTTGCATTGAGAATGCACACATTTGCATTTCAAAGCAAGTGGGGTTTGGGTAAACAGTCTTAGAAGTCAAAGCAACCATCTCCTAGAAGCAAGCTGTATATCAGGTAGAGAAAGAATCCATGAAAAAGGGCTATGACTATGCCCATTTCAGTCATCTGCTTGGGATCCTGCCACATGGCAGAGTTTGGTGGACACAGCACTTCTCTGCTCCCTGGGACATAAGCAGAAACATCTTCGGCATGACTGAAGCATTCTACTCCCAAGATGGCCCCATGCATTGACCTGGCAGAGGAATGCCGTCTGAAGGCCAGGAGCTCAGTATGGCTATTGACTGGCCTGGCCTCAATTCTCCTCCACAGGGATCGTTCAGGCTTCTTACAATATGGCTGTCTCAAGGTAGTTAGAGGGTGACTTACCCCGTGTCACAAAAGCAGAAGCTTTCAGTTCTTCTTAGACCTGGGGTGAGTGCAGCCACCCTCTGCCATATAGTGTTGGATAAAGCATATCCCAGGGCTACTCTGGTTCAACAGAAAGGTATACACAAGGGTGTAAATGCCAGAGGTCAAGGTTTTTTGGGGGTTACCCAAGTGGAGTCAGTCTTCATTATTTGCAGATTCTCTCTTTGCAAATTCAGGTACTTGCTCTAATTTCTTTGTAACCCCAAATTAATACTCATTGCACTTTTGCGAACATTTAAAGCAGTAAATAACTTGAGTCACCTGGTTTGTACATTTCTGGCTAAGCTTGAACAAGGCAATGCTCTGCCTTCTTATTTCAGTTCATACTATCAACAAGTGCCTTGTTGTGGTCTATGGAGTGCCATGCTTTTTTCATTTTTGCGAAATGCAGCCTCTTTCTGCTGGTAATTTTGCTGTTTAAAATGACCCTAAGCATTGTGCTGGAGGGCTGTCAAGAGTTCCTAAGTGCAAGAAGGCTGTGATGTTGCTTACAGAGAAAATATGTGTGTTAGAGATGCTTCTTTCAGGTGTTCAGGCAGGAGTTACAGTTGGCCGTGAGTTCAATGAGAATGAGTCAACAATATGTATTCAATAATGTGCCTTTAAACAGAAACACACCTAAAACAAGGTTGTGTATTGATAATTTGATGAAAATGTGACCAGACACTCACAGGAACCTAACCTTATAATTCTCATAGGATCAATGGTTCAGTCTTTGCTAATTCAGTGTTTTTGGCGATTTTATAAAATGACTGCTGTGAATAATGAGAATTGGCTATATCAGTTCATCATAAACATCCAATGAGCTTTAGATTTGACCCAGATCTGATTCAAGTGATCGGAAGACTGAATGTATCCTGTGAAGGCAGGAGTCTACAGGACCAATTTCCACTGGTCACTTCCGGCAATAGGCCAAAGGGGCTGATCCACTCACTGCCCCTCTAGTTGAACAAATCTTAGAATATAGTGATTTGGCATTTTCCGCTTCTCTGATTCAAATGGGTGGGAATGGACCTGTCATCCATTTCATTAAGTGTTTTTAACTTTTTATTTTAAGATAATTTTTAAGACACACAAATTATTGCAAAAATGATACATAGAGTTCCTGTGGACCCTTCACTTAGCTTTCCCCAATTATAACATCTTATTTAACTATTGTAGACCATCAAAACCAGTCAACTGACATTGGTACAATACTGTATTATTCTGTTTTCTTCTGCTGATAAAGACGTACCTGAGCCTGGGTAATTTATAAAGAAAAAGAGGTTAATGGACTCACAGTTCTACATGACTGGGGCAGCCCCACAATCATGGTGGAAGATGAAAGGCATGTTTTACATGGCGGCAGGCAAAAGAGAATGAGAGCCAAGCAAAAGGGTAAATCCCTTATAAAACCATCAGGTCTCATTAGACTTATTCACTTCCACAAGAACAGTACAGGGAAACTGCTCCCATAATTCAGTGATCTCTCACTGGGTCACTCCCACAACACATCGGAATTATGGGAGCTACAATTCAAAATTCAAGATGAGATTTGGGTAGGGACACAGCAAAACCAGATCAAATACTCTTCACTAAATGACATTATTTTATTTCCATGGGTTTTATGTGAAATGTGTATGCATGTGTAGTGCTGTGAAATTTTATCCCCTGTATAGATTCCTATCACTATGACTATAGCCAAGCATGCACCTCTGCACGTGCCTGGCTACAGTGATGGTTGAGGGAATAGCAAAAGCCAATTTGTGAAAGAATATCTCAAAGGGAAAACGTAATGTTTCCTAATGTACAAGTTGTCTCCAGAGCAGTTACGGGGCACTATAACCTAACATCTGTGTGCTTGTAGGACAAGAGGCATCAAACAACCATGAGGTTGCAGGGCAGAGAGTAGGCTGAACTCAGGATGAATGCTGCATGGGCTGCAAGCTTGCTTTATTTTCATTTCTCTCCTCTCTTCCTCTATTATTAATTCATGAAGATTATAGGGACTGTTTCAGAGCTGGTAATGAAAGTATCTGCATTGAGCTGTCAAGACTCTAAACCCCAGTCTCAACAGACAGCACAAGTGGCTGGTTGTGGGCTTTAGTCTCTGGATTCTTCCTACTGCTGCTTTAAAGAGAGAAAAGCCACTCATAGCTTCCTGGAGAGCTTCGGTCCCCCTCATCATGGTCCCTGGGGACACTGACTATAGGCTCCAATGGGTAGAAACAGCATCTGTTTTGGACACTTCTGCATCCTACTGTGCAGTAGGGCTCCTGGTCTTCGAGCAGTGTTCCAGTCATGCCTACTGGCTTTTTAGTGCTCTGCTGCTCCACCCTTTGTGCTATCAGGACATTTATGGAAATTCCAATGCAACTACAGCGTCAGGCATCCTTTTTCCACCCACACACTATTTCTTTCCCCTGAGTCCAGGAATGGGGAAAGCAAAAACCAGAGAGGGCTCGGAGCAAGACCAAAGTACTACCTTTCCAGAAGCAAGGGGCCCCAGAGGCCTGGATATTAGTTGGTACTGTTACCGGAAAGGGGTCCTTATCCACACCCTAAGAGAGGATTCTTGAACCTCACGCAAGAAAGAATTCAGGGCAAGTTCATAAAGTGAAAGCAAGTTTATTAAGAAAGTAAAGGAATAAAAGAATGGCTACCCCATAGGTAGAGCGGCAGTGTGGGCTGCTCTGCTGATGATACCTATAGATACTTCTGGATTGAGATCGTTTGGCTCTGTGTCTCCACCCAAATCTCATCTTGAATTGTAATTTCCATAATCCCTATGTGTTGAGGGAGGGACCTGGCGGGAGGTGTTTGGATCATGGGGGCAGTCTCCCCCATGCTGTTGTCATGATAGTGAGCGAGTTCTCAAGAGATTTGATACTTTTATAAGGCAGTTTTCCCTGCTTTCTCTTGCACCTGCTCTCTTGCCTGCCGCCATGTAAGACATGCCTGCCTCCTTTTAAGCCATGATTATAAGTTTCCTGAGGCCTCACCAGCCTTGAGGAACTGTGAGTCAATTAAACCTATTTCCTTTATAAATGCCCAGGCTTGGGAAGTTTTTCATAGCAATGTGAGAATAGTCTAATACATTGATTATATGCTAAACAAGGGGTGGATTATTGATGAGTTTTTTGGGAAAGGGGTGGGCAACTCACAGAACTAAGGGCTCCTCCTTTTTTTCAGACCACATAGGGTAACTTCCTGATATTGCCATGGCATTTGTAAACTGTCATAGCACTGGTGGGAGTGTCTTATAGCATGCCAATGCGTTATAATTAGCATATAATGAGCAGTGAGGACGACCAGAGGTCACCTTCATCACCATCTTGGTTTTGCTAGGTGTTGGCCAGCTTCTTACTGCGTCCTGTTTTATCATCTGGGTCCTTGTTACCTGTATCCTGTGTTGACCTCTCATCTCATCCTATAACTTAGAATGCTTAACTTCCTAGAAATGTAGCCCAGTAGGTCTCAGCCTCATTTTACGCAGCCCCTATTCAAGATGGAGTCACTCTGGTTCAAATGCTTCTGACAGTATTTTCATAAAGGGGAGGTCATTCCTGGATCTTTCTATGCAAAGAGGACCAGAAAGATCCATTATAATTTATTACATAATACCTTTGGGTGTGTGTATTAGTCCATTTTCATACTGCTATGAAGAAAATACCTGAGACTGGGTAATTTATAAAGAAAAAGAGGTTTAATGGACTCACAGTTCTGCATGGCTGGGAAGGCCTCACAGTCATGGCAGAAGGTGAAGGAGGAGCAAAGGCACGTCTTACATAGTGGCAGGCAAGAGAGTGTGTGCAGGGGAACAGCCCTTTATAAAACCATCCTGGTTTTATAACAAGGAGATGGCACATTTTCACTTTTTTTTTCTTTTCTTTTTTTTTTTTTTTTTTTTGAGACAGGGTCTGTCTGTCACCCAGGCTAGAATGCAGTGGTGCCATGTCTGCTCACTGTAACCTTCACCTCCTAGACTCAAACAATCCTCCCGCCTCAGTCTCTGGAATGGCTGCGACTACAGGCACATGCCACTACACCCGACATATTTTTAGTATTTTTGGTAGAGAAGGGATTTTGCCATGTTGCCCAGGCTAGTCTTCAACTCCTGGGCTTAAGCAATCCGCTCACCTTGGCCTCCCAAAGTGCTAGGATTTCAGGCACTGTAGTCTAGTGCCACTGGACCCAGCTTTCTATTTTTTTGATTGTGTTAAAATACACATAGCAGTTGCATAGTGTCCTCATCTTTTCACTTCCTCCTCCCCCAAGCCCTGGCTGCATTGTTCTATTTTCTGCTTTGATGATTTTGACTATTCCAAGTATTTGCACGAAAGAGAAATACTTTTATCTGAGGAATTTGAGCACTTTCAAATTATTAGGCCCAGAATTGCATTAAGACGAGACAGCAATCGTGTCCTAGTCCCCGCTTTGAGCTATGTATACATCTGTTGAAACTGCTTGTCATTGTCACACATAACTATAAGTTAACCTAATAATACCACACTGGATACCACAACCCACACCCTATGGCCTAACGAGAGACAGCCAATCACGAATCAGTATTATTTCTGTAAACAGCAAGAATTTCTGACAAACAATTTTGTATCAATCCACTCCCTGTGAAATCGCTTCTCTATAAAAAGTGTAAAAATTAGCTGGGCGTGGTAGTGTGCACCTGTAGTCCCAGCTACTTGCAGGGGGCTGAGGCAGGAGGATCGCATGAGCCTAGGAGGTCAAGGCTGGAGTGAGCCGTGTTCATGCCACTGCACTCCAGCCTGGGCGACAAAGTGAGACCCGTCTCAAACAAACACATCCACTTGCAACGGCTGCTAATCAAAGCGTCTAAGTGTATATTCAGGGCAACTTGAATCTATTCTTCCAGTTTGCAAGCCTCAAGCTTGGCTCAAATAAACTCTCTATTTATATTAATTTTGCCTCAGCTTCTTCCTTTTAGGTTGACCACCTCAAATAAGCAGAACCACACTCTAGTTGTCCTTTTGTGCCTGGCTCATTTCACTTAGCATAACAGCCTCAAGGTTCATCTGCATTGTAGCCTGTGTTAGAATTTCCTTCCCTTTGAAGGATGAATGATTCAATCAATAACAATTTGAAACAAAAGCTTTCAGGCAGGGCTTAATCTTCCAAGAAGAAGACAATTTTAAATACATGGGCAATTTGAAAGACACTCTAAAACTGGCAAGGAAGCACTTTATGGTAACCGCAATTGCCAATTAACTCGATGTTGAAATCACATAGACAAAGAAAAAGGTGAGTGAAGAGAGGGCCAGAATAGCTTTGTTCCTCTTAATTGTCTTATTGTACACTGGAAAAGTTGCTTGGTTTGCAAAGACAGGTGTTTGGAGGAATCTACAGCGCTTAGAATTACCCCGGGTGAGCCAGCTGTTTCATGGGAGGATCTTTTGACTCAGCTTGGCCATTTTTCAAATGTGGAAAATAATCAGCTCTCAGAAAGGCAGTTTAGAGCAGTGAGTGCTATGGTTTGGCTGTTGGAGAAACCAGGGTCCTCTTCTGTCTGCCTCCTGGGTTTCTGATGTTTCCTTGGAGTATCTTCCTGCTTCCCCAGGATCTAAGGAACAGAAACATCAGTCACAGCTCTCATTTCACCGCAAATGTTTTTCTCTGCATGCGTCTCTACTGGAATACTTAAAACCCGGCAGACAGGTTTTTTTAGAGGGTTATCTTGTTGAATACAGAAAGAATTGAATGCGTCTAGCTCGGAGACCTCTCAAAAAAAAAAGAAAAAAGAAAAAGAAAAAGAAGAGAAAAGATTGGGTGTGGGGCTTTAGGGAGGCAAGCGGCTCCGCAGAGCTAACTGGGGGAGTTTTCAGAACAAAGCAGATGCAATGTCCATGGAATCCAATCTCCCCGTCCTTGCCCTTACAGGTCCCCAGGGGGAGGAGGCTTTGGGAAAAGGCAGACCTCACGACTCCTCTTTCCAAATGTCCCTTTGAAGACCTGCCCTAGATCTCTCTACAGAAGCCTCACCCCAAGCAGAAGGAGAGCCTGGATTTTAAAATTTTTGTTGTTTGCTTTTTGCAGACAGGTGGGTCCTACCTGAGGCTACCAATAATGAGATCCTTCGGGTGATAGGATATGGGGCCAGGTCTCCCATCCTCAGCAAGGCAGGTCACTGCAAGGCTTGGGAGGTGCCCTAAGGGGATTTAAACAAACTTGGGATTTTGTGCCTCCTACTGTTACAGGACAGGGGTCCCGAGACTGTATAGGGTAACTTCCTGACGTTGCCATGGCATTTGTAAACTGTCGTGGTGCTGGTGGGAGTGTAGCAGTGAGGACGACCAGAGGTCCCTCTTGTGGCCATCTTGGTTTTGGTGGGTTTTGGCCGCCTTCTTTACTGCAACCTGTTTTATCAGCAAGGTCTTTATGACCTGTATTTTTTGCTGACCTCCTATCTCTTCCTGTGACTTAGAATCCCTCAATCATCTGGAAATGCAGCCCAGTAGGTTTTAGCCTCATTTTACCCAGCTCCTAGTTAAGACGGCGTTGTTCTGGTTCACACACCTCTGACACTACTGTTAGGGTAGGTAGCGTGTCAGGCATGAACAGGGCAGGAGATGGGTTCCCCCTGCTGCCCTCCCCACACACACCAGAAATGTCAGAAGACCATCGGGTGATGGTCAGGCGGTTGATAAACTGTCTCTAAAATAATAATTGGTCACAGCACCAGGGAAAGGCCGTCTCCCAGTAAATAGAACACACCTAACACTGGTGGTCAGCAGCTTCCCAATACGATCTCAGGAGGTGAGTGAGTGGGCTCAAGCATGCACACTAAGGGGCAAAACGGCGGAGTTTAACTGGTCTACAACCTTCTAGGAACATTCAGCTGGTAAGGGAAGAACGCCTCCAGTGAGCATGCGTCCTACTCCAGTAAACACACTGCGCATGCTCCCCTCCCGAGTGCTGGCAGGCCCCCATGCATGCAGACAGCCCACCCCAAGACTCGGGGGAGAAAGGGGAGAAGGGACACAAGACTCCAGTCTAAAAGTCAACGCATAAAACCCCAAGTCTAAAGGTCAAACCACGCACTTGACTCTGAAGTTGCCCACCCGACCCTCTTCCAAGTATACTTCCCTTTCTTTCGATCGTGTTCTAAAGCTTTCTGATAAACTTTCACTCCTGCTCTCAAACTTGCCTCAGTCTCTCCTTCTGCCTTATGCCCTTCAGTCAAATTCTTTCTCCTGAGGAGGCAGGAATTGAGGTTTCTGCAGCCTGCTATGGCTTCACCTGCGGTAACACCACCACTCCAGTGCTTCCCAGGTGCCTGCTCTCCGGATGGCTGGGAAACGGGGCACCCAGGAAAGCAAGCAGCTCTCAGAGGAGGAAGGGTCCGCACTGGGCGGGTGTGCACAGGTGGGCTCCTGGCACCCACCTGCTGCCTGAGTCTCAGTCTTAGAGGAGCTCAGAGGATAGATGAGATGCAACCACTGCTGGGAACTGAGAGAAACGCAATCCCAAAGACAGGAGCAGTAGACGGGATCCCATTTCCTTCAGGGTTTGACCTGGATACCACAAAGCACTCCAAAAAATGGCACGGTGAATAAAGGGTGTCCATAGTAAACTGCTGATGAAGCCACAAGGAAACCACTGCCCGTCCTGGGCCTTCTTCCTGGCTCCAGGTCCCAGCAGGATGTCAGCCACCAGCCATGGAGGGATGGGTGTAGTATCTCTGAGACTGTGTGGTTTTAGTTTTCTATTTCAATTGTTGCAAGATGCACGTAACCTACAACTTACCATTTTGGCCACTTTGTGCAATTGGATGGCATTTAGTGCATCCGCAGCAGTGAATTCGTGTTTAGTGCACAATCGTGTTTCGCAATGATCATGCCAATCAATGATCAAACACTTTTTTTTTTCTGAGACAGGGTCTCACTCTATCACCCAGGCTGGAGTGCAGTGGCACCATCTCAGCTCACTGCAACCTCTGCCTCCCAGGTTCAAGTGATTCTCGTGCCTCAGCCTCCCAAGTAGCTGGGATTACAGGCGCCCGCCACCACGTTCGGCTAATTTTTGTATTTTTAGTAGAGATGGGGTTTCACCATGTTGACCAGGCTGGTCTTGAACTCCTGGCCTCAAGTGATCCGCCCGCCTCGGCCTCCCAAAGTGCTGGGATTACAGGCGTGAGTCACCATGCCTAATCAAACAGTTTTATTACCTACAAAGAAATTACACCCAATAGTTATCAGCCTCTCACCCTGCAATCCTCTCCCCACCTGAAGCTTCCAGCAAATACCACTCTGCTATCTGTCTCTCTGCCTATTCTGGGCCTTTCATATAAATAGAATCATACAATATGAGACCTTTGTGTCTGTCTTTTTAAACTTAGAATCATGTTTCCAAGTTCGTTCATGTTGCAGCATGTGTGAGAGCTCCGGTCTTTTTTATTGTGCAATCATAGTCTGTCGTGTGTGTGAGCTACATTTATGTAACTGCATTCATGCTCCAGTGAATGTTTAAGTTATTTCTACTTTTCGGCTCTTGTGCACAAAGCTGGTCTTCATTTATTTATTTGTTCGTTTGTTTTGAGACAGGGTCTTGCTCTGTCGCCCAGGCTGGAGTGCAGTGGCATGATCTCGGCTCACTGCAATCTCTGCCTCCCTGGCTCAAGCAATTCTTTCATCTCAGTCTCCCGAGTAGCTGTGACTATAGGCATGCACCACCCTTGGCTAATTTTTGTATTTTTTGTACAGACTGGGTTTCACCATGTTGCCCAGGCTAGTCTCAAATTCCTAGGCTCAAGTGATCTGCTCACCTTGGTCTCCCAAAGTGCTGGGATTACAGGCGTGAGCCACCCTACCCGACCCATGGTGCTGCTATGAATATGGTGTGTACATATCTGTTGGAGTCTCAATTCTTTTTTAAATTCTTTTCATTTTTAGCGATGGGGGTCTTGGCGTGTTGATCAGGCAGGCTGGTCTCAAACTCCTGGTCTCAAGTGACCCTCCCATCTTGGCCTCCCAAAGTGTTAGGATTACAGGCGTGAGCCATTATGCCCAGCCCCTATTTTTTTTTTTTTTTTTTTTTTTTTTTTTTTTTTTGAGATGGAGTCTCACTCTGTCACCCAGGCTGGAGTGCAGTGGCATGGTCTCAGCTCACTATAACCTCTGCCTCCCGGATTCAAGCAATTCTCATGCCTCAGCCTCCTGAGTAGCTGGGATTACAGGTTTAGTTTTAGTAGAGACAGGGTTTCACCATGTTGGCCAGGCTGGTCTTGAACTCTTGACCTCAGGTGATCCACACATCTCGGCCTCCCAAAGTGCTGGGATTACAGATGTGAGCCACTGTGCCTGGCCTCCAATTCTTTTCTGTATTTACCCAGGAGTGGAATTGCTGGTCATGCGGTTGAGACTGTTTTATGTTGGCTGTGCATCAGCTTTCAACCTCCATCCCATCCTGGAATAGAGGTACTGGTGGTTTCATAATTATATCTGACCGGTATCAGACCCACTTTTGTTTTTTTTTGGCTGACTGGTACTCTTTTTTATATGTCTTTCGTCACATTTTCTTGACACGTATCTGGGAATGCTTGACTGTGTGGGGTTGGTTGTGTGGAGTGCTCAAAGTAAGAAGAAAGAAAAAAGGAAGGAAGGAAAGGAAGATGGGAGGGAGGAAGATAAAAGGAAGCAAGAGAAAGGAAGAGGTGAAGGAGAAGGAGAAGAGGAAGAGGAAGACGAGGAGGGAGAAGGAGATGAAGGAGGAGGAGAAAAAGGAGGAAAAGAAGGAGGAGGAAAAATAGGAGGAGGAGGAGAAGGAGAAAAAGAAAAAACTGGAGGGAGAAGGAGGAGAAAGAGAAGGAACAATAGGAGGAGAAGGAGGAGGAGGAATAGAAAGAGGAGGAGAAAAAGAAAACTTGGAGGGAGGAGGAGAAAGAGGAGAGAGGAAGAAGGAGCTGGAGGAGGAGGGGAGGAGGAGGAAAGAAGGGTATTCACACCCTGAGAACTCTTTTACATTATCCACACAGATTTCTGTGCAGTTATATGATTAATTCAAGGCTCTAATATAATGTAGCCAAACCAAAAATCAACAAAATAGAAGGTACTCCCGGACACATTTCAGTTTCACAGGTTGGTGTGGGTTCGTGTCTTCCTAGCAGCACCTGAAGGTGTTACACGGTTTTTTAAAAAGGAGGAAGAGGAGGAGAGTGAGGAGGAGGAGGAAGAGAATGGGGAGGTCTTGCAGCCCAAGAGATGTCTGACATGACCTGGAAGTTCCTGCTGCACCTGCGCCATGGGGAGACTGTTCCGGGTCATTGTTTACCCATCGTTTAGACTTCGATGGCTGTCTATGGAGGTGTCCCCAAGTTCGGGTAGGGGGGGCCTGGCTGTCAGGTCAGGAGGACTCTGGACTGTCTTGAACGTTTCCAGGTGCACCCCACACAGAGGGTCTGTCTCAGGACTCCCACAGCTGAGGGAATTTACAAATTCTGCTTCCCATCTTGGTCTGCTCTGTCTAGCCCCCTCGCCTGGATGTGTTCCTATACCCACACCTGGTGGCTGTGGTCCAATTTTATTCTAAAAGTTTTCACTAGGAACACACGCTCCAACCCTCATCCAAGGCTAGAATCTTCCCAGCAGGTTCCCAGGGCATCTACTCTGAGATTTTACCTCCTGGGGAGAGAAAGGATGAGATTCTAGAATGTGTGTTTTATTTATTTAATTTTTTTTCTAAAGTGAATTGGAAAACAAAAGAATGAATCTCCTCAAACTTCAGTATGGCATGGAATTGGACTATGACAAGAGAAGCCAGTGGAAGTATAGAGACATCTTGGACTTAAGAAATGCTGTGTACCTATGGTTTGGCAGAGAGCAGTGGATTCCCTGACATTAGCCTGTGTGACCTGAAATAAAGCTGCAGGTGTCCCATGGCTGAGTAGGATGTGGGACGTCTTAGTGGGGGCCACTGAAGGAAATTCTTAGGTGACAGAGAGATAGTGGCAGATCAGAAGATTTGGATAGAACCTGGAAACAGACACATTAAAAAAAATTGCAGTAAGACTATCTAACATGAGATTTATCCTCTCAAGTTTTTAAGTATGGAATACAGCATTATTATTACTTGTTAACTCTTTAAAACATTGGAATAGTTTTTGGGGAACAGGTGGTGTTTGGTTATATGGATAAGTTCTTTAGTGGTGATTTCTGAGATTTTGGTGCACCGTGATCCGAGCAGTGTACATTGTACCCAATGTGTCCTCTTTGATCCCCCACCCCCCTCCCCCTCCCCCCCTCCCCCTCCCCCTCCCACCCTTCCCCCTGAGTCCCCAGAGTCCATTATGCCATTCCTATGCCTTTGCATCCTCATAGCTTAGCTTCTGCTTATAAGTGAGAGCATACGATGTTTGGTTTTCCATCCCTGAATGACTTCACTTAGAATAATGGTCTCCAATTCCATCCAGGTTGCTGCAATTGCCATTATTTCATTCCTTTTTATGGCTGAGTAGTACAGAATGCAGTATTATTAACTACAGGCACAGTATTGTAGACAGCAGATCAGAGCTTATTCGTCTTGTATAACTGAAGCTTTATACCCACAGAACAACTCCCTACTGCCCCTCCTCGGAGCACCTGGCAACCACCATTCATCCTCTGCTTCTATGAGTTTGATGAGTTTAGACTCCGCATATAAGTGAGGCATGGCAGTATTTGTCTTTCTGTGCCTGGCTGATTCTGCTTAGCATAATGTCCTCCAGGTTCATCTATGTTGTTGCCAATGATTGGTTGCCTTTCTTTCTTAAAGCTGAATAGTATTCCACTGTATATATGCATGACATTTTCTTTACCCATTCATCCATCCACGGACACTTAGACGGTTTCCATGCCCAGGCTATAGTGAATGATGCTGCAGTGAACATGGGGATGCAGATGTCTGTTTGAGATCTTGATTTTATTTCATTTGGACAAATATGAGTAGGGTTGCTGGGTCACATGGTAGATTTATTTTTAATTTTTTGAGGAACAGGAAATGGGCATTTTTTAAAACCACATCTGGAAGAGGGGAGGAGCCACAGAGTTAATTTCCGACACCTTCCTGTATGTTCTTTTCCGGTAGTTGTGCATAGTGTATCATACATAAGTTAGCTGCTTTGCAAACAGTGTGTAGTTCAATCTTCCCTTACCTTCGGAAACAACTTGGTCTCAAAAAGCTTATCTGTGTTGTCTCTGAAATAACGTTTGGGTGCAGTCTGTACAGTTAAGCCATGTGAAGTCAGTAACTTGCAGCTAATGCTTTTGCTATCCTTATAAAATGAGGAGACAGAGGCTTGAGCCTGACCTATCTCTTGATATGGTTTGGCTCTGTGTTCCCACCCAAATCTCATGTTGAATTGTAATTCCCAATGGTGGGAGGTGATTGGATCATGGGGGCGGATTTCCACCTTGATGTTCTCGTAGTGAGTGAAGTTCTCACAAGATCTGGTTGTTTAAAAATGTGTGACACTTCCCCCTTTGCGTACTCTAGCTCTCTCCTGCTGGGCTTGTGAAGATTGTGCCTGCTTCCCCTTCGCCTTCCACCATGATTGTAAGTTTTCTGAGGCCTCCCCACCCATGCCTCCTGTACAGCCTGTGAAACTGTGAGCCAATTAAACCTCTTTTCTCCATAAATTACTCAGTTTCACATATGTCTTCATAGCAGTGTGAGCATGGACGTATACAGCTCTATTGAGTCCAAGAGTCCCAACTTCAGGCATTCCTGTCAGGGGACAAACCCTCACCATATTAATCTTCTAGGTCCCACAGTCCTCAGAAATTTATTTTCTCACAGTTCTGCAGGCTGGAAGTCCAAGAACAGGATGCTGTTAAGATTGGGGTCTGATGAGGACTCTTCCTGGCTGGCAGACGGCCACCTTCTCGCTGTATCCTCACATGGCCTTTCCTTTGTCCTAAAGCAGAAAGGCGGTGGTGGAGATGGAAAGAGAGAGAGAGAGAGAGAATGAAGGAACTGTGGTTGTCTAGGGTTGGCAGGAGAAGGAATGGGGAATTGTTTAGTGGGTATAGAGTTTCAGTTATGCAAGACATATAAGCTCTGATCTACTGTACAGAATCACGCCTATAGTTAACAATACTGTATTGTGTACTTAAGTATTTAAGAGGGTAAATCTCATGTTAAGGGTTCTTATCACAATGAGAGAGAGAGAGAATCTGTCTTCATCTTCTTATGAGGACACCAGTCCTATAGGATGAGGGCCCCACTCCTATGAGCTCACTGAGTCTTTCTCATCTGCCGATAGACTCTATCTCCAAGTACAGCCACATTAGGGTTAGGGTTTCCCCATATGAATTTTGAAGGGACATGGTTCAGTCCGTAACACCTACTCCAGCCTGGAGCAATGTGCTCTCTTTCCTTTGGCTGGTGGTCTTGATGGAGTAGGAAGAGCTTCATCGTCATCCTGTACAGCACCTGCAGACGCTGGGACTTCTCTAGTGGGATGCAACTTGTTTCCAAAGTAAGTAAGTGAAAGTCGGGGCACGGTGGCTCATGCCCATAACCTTAGCTCTCTGGGAGGCTGAGGGCAGACGATTCCTTGAGCCCAGGAGTTTAAGACCAGTCTGGACAACATAGTGAGACCCTGTCTTTACCAAAAATTTGAAATTAGCCAGGTATGGTGGTGCATGCCTGTGGTCCCAGCTACTTGGAAGGCTGGGAGGTGGGAGGATTACTTGAGACTGGGTGTTTGAGGCTTCAGTGAGTTCTGATCGTGCCACTGCGCTCCAGCCTGGGCAACAGACGGAGACCCTGCCCCCAATTCCGCCCCCCCAGCCCTGCCCACCAAAAAAAGGAAGTGAAAACTGGCCGGGCACGGTGGCTCATGCCTGTAATCCCAGCACTTTGGGAGGCTGAGGCGGGCGGATCACGAGGTCAGGAGATCGAGACCATCCTGGCTAACACGGTGAAACCCCATCTCTACTAAAAATCCAAAAAAATTAGCCGGGCGTAGTGATGGGCGCCTGTAGTCCCAGCTACTCGGGAGGCTGAGGCAGGAGAATGGCGTGAACCCGGGAGGCAGAGCTTGCAATGAGCTGAGATCGCGCCACTGCACTCCAGCCTGGGTGACACAGCTAGACTTCATCTTAAAAAAAAAAAAAAAAAAAAAAAAAAAACTAAGTGAAAACTTCAGGGACGTGCTGGGACAGGTTTGAAAACTCATGATTTTCTCCCCTGGTCACCCAGCACTGGAAGCTCTAGAGCTTGAGGTACTTTCAGGTGTTTCTGACCACATGATAAGTAGAATTACCTTTTCACACCATTGATTGTTTGCTACTTCTAGCTGGGATATAATTGGTGTGCTACTTACCTGCACTTTTTTCATGATGAGGCCAATGTTATTATCTTATAAATAAGTATGGATCTTAATTGATAAACTTTCTGCTAATTCTATATTACCCTTCCCTTCTGCGTCCATCAGGTTTCTGTGTTGTCTTCTAGGAAACCCACGAAAGGTTGTGAAGTCAATAAGATTTAAACATCTTTCAAATTCCCAATGGCCGGACCGAAACATTTGTTTGCAAAAATTTCCCCAAAGAGGTGCACAGATAAATCTTTTAAGATGAAGCCATGCGAGAATATAAAGGAAGGGCTGGGCGCAGTGGCTCACACCTGTAATCCCAGCACTTTGAGAGGCCAAGGTGGGTGCATCACTTGAGGTCAGGAGTTCGAGACCAGCCTGGCCAACATGGTGAAACCCCATCTCTACTAAAAATACAAAAATTAGCCGGGTGTGGTGGCACATGCCTGTAATCCCATCTACTCGGGAGGCTGAAGCAGGAGAATTGCTTGAACCCAGGAGGCGGAGGTTGCAGTGAGCTGAGATTGCACCACTGCACTCCAGCCTGGGAAACAAGAGTGAGACTCTGTCTCAAAAAAGAAAAAAAAATAAAGAAAGACTGGTATCTGTTTGTCTGTTGAGTATTGGACAATGGGGAGGACAGGATTGTCTCTGCTCTTAACTTGCTTTTTAAATTAAACTTTTTTTGGAGGTGAGGTCTTGCTCTGTTGCCCAGGCTGGAGTGCAGTTGTGCAATCATGGTTCACTGCAGCCAGGGCTTCCTGGGCTGACGCGATCCTCCCAGCTTAGCCTCCTGAGTTCCCGGGACCACAGGTGTACTCCACCACGCCCGCTTAGTGTTTTATTTTTCGTAAGGATGGGGTGGTGCTGTGTTGCCCCACTGCTCTTGAGCCCCTGGGCTCTAGTGATCCTTTTCCCTCGGCCTCCCAAAATGCTGGGATTACATGCATAAGCCACTGTGCCTGGCCCTGGCTCTTAACTTTTGGGATAACTGAAGTGATGCCCACCGTAGGTTTCGAGAGTTAGGAGAAGACTAATTTTTTCTCCATGGAGAGGAAATTTATAGAACATAAAACTCAACATTTTGTTATTTTTATTATTTATTAATTAATTATTTATTTATCTTTGAGACAGAGTCTCACTCTGTTGCCCAGGCTGGAGTGCAGTGGTGCAATCTCAGCTCACTGCAACCTCTGCCTCCTGGGTTCAAGCAATTCTCCTGCCTCAGCTTCCCAAGTACCTGGAATTACAGGCGCCCACCACCATGCCCGGCCAGTTTTTGTATTTTCAGTAGAGACAGGGTTTCACCACGTTGGTCAGGCTGGTCTCGAACTCCTGACCTCAGATGATCCACCCACCTTGGACTCCCAAAATGCTGGGATTACAGGTGTGGGCCACTGCACCTGGCGAAATTCGCCATTTTAAAGTGTCCAAGCTCAGTGAGATTTAGTATGTTCACAAGCACATCTCTATCTAGTTCCAGAACATTTTCATATTTCCAAAACGAGACCCTGTACCCACTAGCAGTCACTTCCCATTCCGCCTCCCCAGCCTCTAATGGCCACGTGCTTTCTGTCTCTGTGGATTTGCCTATTTTGGACACTTTATATAAATGGCATCATATAGCACATGGTCTTTTGTGCCTGACTTGTTTTGCTGAACGTGCTGTTATTCAGGTGCACCCACACTGTAACCTGTGTCCGAGCCACATTCCTCCTTAGGGTTGCATCATGTTCCCTTGTGTGGATGGACCACGTTGTGTTTTTCTTCATCCACTCATGGTCATTTGGGTTGATTCCACTTGAGATGTTGTTTAACCTACGACTCAGGACACCTGGACTAGATTATTATTCATGATTTCTTCCAGATCTGCGATCTTAGATTTAAATAAATAGCAGTGTGCCATTTGGGTCACAGATGGTAGTTCTGTGTGAAACAGATCTATAGACAGGAAGAAGAAGTTTAACGAAGAGAAGATACAGACGGGCTGTGAAAAGTACCTGGGAAGAAATAGAAACTGCAACAGGGAAATGATGATAAAGTTTTTGGTGTGCAATGGATTATAAAAGGCGCTATACAACGGAGAGAGTGTGTCCTTATTGTGTTCAGAGGATGAGAAGGTGCGCAGGTGTGACTCTGGCCTTGAATCTTCAACCTACTACTTCATCATTATTTTATTAAAACAAAACTTCAATGCATTTCAAATCATTGTCTTTTCCACATTAAGTAAAATTACATGCTATTTTTTATTTGAAGTATTTTTGGGTTTTGGTGGAGTAATGCTCTTATGGGTCTTTCTAATTTTATTTATTTATTTATTTATTTGAGACAGGGTCTCTCTGTGTCCCCCAGGCTGGAGTGCAGTGGCATGGTCTCAAGTAGCTGGGATGAAAAGCACACACCACCACGTCCAGCTAATTTTTTATTTGTATTTTTACTTTTTGATATAAGAGTCTCACTCTGTTGCCGAGGCTGGAGCGCAGTGCTGCAATCTTGGCTCACTGCAACCTCCACTTCTCGGGGTCAAGAGATTCTCCTCCTTCAGCCACCTGAGTAGCTGGGATTATAGGCATGTACCACCAAATTAGGCTAATTTTTGTATTTTTCATAGAGACAGGGTTTTACCATGTTAGCCAGGTTGGTCTCGAACTCCTGGCTTCAAGTGATCTGCCCACCTCGGCCTCCCAAAGTGCTGGGATTACAGGCATGAGCCACTGTGCCTGGCCAATTTTTAAAAAATTTAACTTAAATTAAAATTATTTAATTTTTAATTTTTTAAATGTTTATTTTAGACTCAGGGGTACATGTGCAGGCTTCTGAACTGGGTATATTGCATGATGCTGAGGTTTGGGCTCCTGATGGACCTGTCACCCAGGTAGTGAGCCTAGTACCTGATAAGTACCTTTCCAGCCCTTGTCCCCCTTCCTTCCTCTCCCCTCTAGCAGTCCCCAGAGTCTATTGTTCCCATCTTTATGTCCATGGGTACCCAATGTTTAGCTCCCACTTGTAAATGAGAAGATGCGCTATTTGACTTTCTGTTCCTGCCTTAATTTCCTTAGGATAATGGCCTCCAGCTCCATCCATGTTACTGCAAAGGACATGATTTTGTTCTTTTTATGGCTGTGTAGTATTCCTTGGTGCAGATGTATCTCATTTTCTTTATCCAGTCTGCCATGGATGGGCACCTGGATTGATTCCATGTCTTTGCTATTGTGAATAGTGCTGTGATGAACATATGTGTCCGTGTGTGTTTTTGGTAGAATGATTTATTTTCCTTTGGGTAGAAACTATTTTTTTTTAACAACTTCATTGAGATATAGCTTACATACAATATCATTTACCCACTTAATGCATGCAATTCAGTGTTTCGTAGTATATTCAGAGTTGTGCAACCATCACCACTATCAGTTTTAGAGCATTTGATTTCTTTTTTTTTTTTTTTTTTTTTGAGACAGAGTCTCGCTCTGTTGCCAGGCTGGACCGCAGTGGCGTGATATCAGCTCACTGCAGTCTCCGCCTCCCGGGTTCCAGCGATTCTCCTGCCTCAGTCTCCTGGGTAGCTGAGATTAAGGCACGCGTCACCACGCCCAGCTAATTTTTGTATTTTTAGTAGAGACAGGATTTCACCATGTTGCCCAGGCTGGTCTCAAACTCCTGACCTCAGGTGATCACCTGCCTAGGCCTCCCGAAGTGCTGGGATTACAGGCGTGAGCCACCACTCCCGGCTGAGCATTTGATTTCTTTGGTAAGACACTTTGTACCCTTTAGCTATAACCACCTTAACACCCCCTGCCCCCATCCCTAAGCAACCACAAATCTACTTTCCACCTTTATAGACTGCCTTGTTTTGAATTATTCTTTACATGGGATCACACAGAACACAGCGTTTTATGACTGGCTTCCGTCACTTAGCAAAATGCCTTCAAGGCTCACTCATGTGGCGGCCTGTGTCAGAGCTTCAGTCCTTTTTAGGGCTGAAGAATATTCCATGATATGGATGGACCACATTTAGTTTACACATTCATTTGCTGACAGGCCATTTGAGGTTGTTACCACCTTTAGGCTACCATGAATAATGCTGCTGTGAATGTGTGTTTGAGAGTTTACGTGAGTACATGTTTTCATTTCTCTTGGAGATATACTTCGGAGTGGAAACCCACCATGTTTTAGCTGTGAAATATTAGACTTGTCTTAATGTCTCCAAACTTTTGTTTCCACATTTATAAAATACAGTAGTACTTTCCTGGTAGGATTTGGGTGGCAATTATATGATTGTAGTTTGCAAAGAAGTTAAGGAGTGGATGGCACATCATGAGTGCTTCAACAATCACAGCTATGGCTATTATTTGTAAAAATAAATTTGCAGAAAGGGAAAGCCTGTATAATGAAGGGGATAGATAAATGCTTGAAAGCACAGAAGAGTTTACCATGGATTCACATTCCTTTGTTGAGGGTTGAATCGTATGCCCAACTAAGATATGCTGAAACCTGAACCCCCAGTACCTGTGAATGGGGCCTTATTTGGAAATCCGGTCTTCACAGATGTACTGAAGGATGTGTGTGAAGTGAGTGATGCAGATGTAGGTTAAGGATCTGAAGATGAGCTCATCCTGGATTAGGGTGGGCCCTGAGTCCCCTGACAAGTATCCTTTTAAGAGACAGAAGAGGAGACAGGCACAGAGAAGGAGGCCACATGAGAAGGCAGGGAGTGGAGTGAGGCGGCAGCAAGCCCAGGGATGCCGGGAGCCCCCAGGAGCTGGAGAGGCAGGAAGGAGCCTCCCCTAGAGCCTCCCCTAGAGCCTCCGGAGGGAGCGCAGCCCCGACATTCCTTGATTTCAGACTCCTGGCCTCCAGGACCAGGAGACGATCAATTCCGGTTGTTTAAAGCTGCTCAGGTTGTGATACTGTATTACGGCAGCCTCAGGAAAGTCACTTGGGGTAAACACATTTGACACCCAAGAAGTGCTTCCTGCTGGGCGCAGTGGCGCACACCCATAATTCCAGCACTTTGGGAAGCTGAAGTGGGAGGATTTCTTTAGCCCAGGAGTTTGAGACCATCCTGGGCAACAGAGCAAGACCCCGTCTCTACAAAAAATAAAAAAATTAGCTGGGGCTGGGCGCAGTGGCTCACGCCTGTAATCCCAGCACTTTGGGAGACTCAAGTGGGCGGATCACCTGAGGTCAGGAGTTCGAGACCAGCCTGGACAACATGGTGAAACCCCATCTCTACTAAAAATACTAAAATTAGCCGGGTGTGGTGGTACACGCCTGTAATCCCAGCTACTCGGAAGGCTGAAGTGGGAGAATCGCTTCAACCCAGGAGGTGAAGGTTGCAGTGAGCCGAGATCGCGCCACTGCACTCCACATTCCAGCCTGGGCGACAGAAAGAGACTCTGTCTCAAATAAATAAATAAATGAACAAATAAATAATAAAAATTATCTGGGGCTGGGTGCAGTGTCTCACACCTGTAATCCCAGCACTTTGGGAGGCCGAGGTGGATGGATCACTTGAGGCCAGGAGTTCGAGACCAGTCTGGCCAATACGGCGAAACCCCGTCTCTACTAATAATACAAAAATTAGCTGGGTGTGGTAGTGCACACCTGTAATCTGAGCTACTTGGGAGACTGAGGCAGGAGAATCTCTTGAGCCCCGGAGGCGGAGGTTGCAATGAGCCAAGATTGCACCACTGCACTCCAGCCTGGGTGACAAGAGCAAAACTCCATCTTAAAAAATAAAAAAATAAAAGATAAAAGGTCTGGCCCAGATAGAATTCATGGGGTGTTTCCTTCCTTCCTCCTTTAACAAAAAGAACATCAAAACAGTAGCAAGATGACACCAATGTTTCCTATCCTCTGGGGTACCCCATTGGAGCTCTGACTTAGTTCATTTGGACTGCTATGACAAAATACCATATAATGAATGGCTTTTAACCCATTTTCCGTTTAGAAAAAAAAAAAAAAAAGGTACAGCTTGCTGCCTGCACTCATTTAATTTTACATAAACATGCTCGCTCTTTGAGGCTAAAGGAAATCTAATTGATTTTCAATGTGAAAATAAAATACAAAAATTGTTCTTGGAGTTATTTCGAAACAGAACTTGTGTCTAATCCTAACGTAAAATCATATACATTTCTGTTACATTGGGATTAGAGACAAGAGGATTCTCAGGGCAAATGGGAAAGGGGTTAAACAAAAGACATTAACTGCTCACAGCTCTGGAGTCCAGGATCAAGGTGTGGCAGATTCATTGTCTGGTGAGGACTTCCTGGTTCATAGATCTGGCACCTTCTCGCCGTGTCCTCACATGGTGGAAAGGGCGAGAGAGCTCTCTGAGGTCCCTTTTATAAGGGCACTAGTGCCATTCATGAGGCTCCTGACTTCATCACGTTCCAAAGGCCTCACCTCCTAACACCATCACCTTGGGGGTTCAATTTTGATTTGGGGGTAACATAAATCTTGTCTTTAGCAAGCTCTATCAACGCAAGTCATTGTTTGACTACATATTTCATCAAAATCACTTTGCCCCAATGTTGTACAACTAAGGTAATTTTCTTCTTCTCAAAAAAGCATTTTTTTTTTTTTTTTTTGGTCTCCCTAAAATGGTAACTACTGGTGTGAAAATACTGTCAGTCGATTCATGGATCATGAGTTTTTGGGAAGTGGGTAAGTTACAAAATACAAATCACTAAGTACCAGAAGCAAAGCCTGAACTTTATCATTTTTAGGTGCCTTTTCGCATGGGAGACTGTTGTACATCATTTGCAGGCATGAGTTTTGCATGAAACTGTGAACCCAACTGCCTACTTAAAAGTAAGATTTGTTAAAGGATACAAAGTTATAGGTAGAGAGTGGGAATAAGTTCTAGTGTTCTATAGCACTGTAGGATGACTCTAGGCAACAATAATATACAGTTTCAAGTAGCCGAGAGGATATTAAATGTTGCCAGCACAAAGAAATGGTACATGTGTGAGATGATGAGTATGCCAATTACCCTGCTGTGACCACTATACATTATATATATTGAAATATCACTGTGTATCCCAGGAATATGGACAGTTATTATACGTCAATGGAAACAACAAAATTCTTAAAAAAGGATTTGGCAGGATGGATTTTTATTTATTTATTTATTGAGATGGAGTCTCACTCTGTCCCCAAGGCTGGAGTGCAGTGGCACCATCTCGGCTCACTGCAACCTCCACCTCCCAGGTTCAAGCAATTCTCTTGCCTCAGCCTCCCAAGTAGCTGGGATTACAGGCACCTGCCACCACACCTGGCTGATTTTTGTATTTTTAGTAGAGACGGGGTTTCACCATGTTGGCCAGATTGGTCTCAAACCCCTGACCTCAGATGATCCACCCACCTCGGCCTCCCAAAGTGCTGGGATTGCAGGCGTGAGCCACCGTGCCTGGCCTCTCTTTATATTTTTAAAAATTGACAAATAAAAATTGCATATATTTATGATGTGCAATGTGATGTTTTGAAATACGTGCACATTGCAGAGTGGCTAAATTGAACTAATTAACATATGTATTACCTTATATATTTATCTTTTATGTGTGTGATGAGAATATTTAAAATCTGCTCTCAGTGATTTTCAAGTATGTAATACATTGTTGTGAACCATAGTCCCCATGTTATACAATGGATCCCTTGAACTTATTACTCCTAACTCAAATTTTATTTGTCTTTGAAATAAAAGTGTTGGTTGGGTGCAGTGGCTCATGCCTGTAATCCCAACGCTTTGGGAGGCCGAGGCAGGCGGATCACCTGAGGTCAGGGGTTCGAGACCAGCCAACATGGTAAAACCCTGTCTCTACTCAAAATACAAAAATTAGCCAGGCGTGATGGCACGCGCCTGTAATCCCAGCTACTTGGAAGGCTTAGGCAGGAGAATCGCTTGGACCTGGGAGGTGGAGGTTACAGCGAGCCAAGATCACGCCACTGCACTCCAGCCTGGACAACAGGGACTCCATCTCAAAAAAAAAAAAAAAGAAAAAAAAGTGTCTCCCCTGTGTTAAACATGGATCAGGTTTCTTTGGCTTTTTTCCTGACATAATTCTAATTGTCTTTTTTCTGCAAAAAGCAGAGAAAGAAAATGAGGCTGAGTGCGGTAGCTCATGCCTGTAATCCCAGGACTTTGAGAAGCTGATGCAGGAGGAGCGCTTGAGCCCAGGAGTTTGATACCAGCCTAGGCAACAGAGCGAGACTCCGTGTCTACAAAAAATAAAAAATTAGCTGAGTGTGTTTGCACACACCTATAGTCTCAGATACTTGGGAGGCTGAGGTGAGACAATTGCTTGAGCCCAGGAATTTGAGACCAGACTGGGCAACACATTGAAACCCCATGTCTACAGAAGATTTTAAAAAATAGCTGCATGTGGTGGCACATACCTGTAGTCTCAGCTACTCAGGAGGCTGAGGAGTTCAGGACCAGCCTGGGCAACATTGTGAGACCCCCATCTCTACAAAATATTAAAAATTAGCTGAGCATGGTGGCATGCACCTGTAGCCCCAGCTATTAGAGAGGCTGAGGCAGGTGGATTGCTTGAGCTCAGGAGTTTGAGGCTGCAGTGAGCTGCGATTGAACCACTGCACCCCAGCCTGGATGACAGAGCCAGACCCTGTCTCTGTCTCTGTCTCTCCCTTCTTTTTTTTTTCTTACACCAACTTCGGTACATTCTCAAACCTTTTAATCATTCACCCTTGAAGTACTGGTTTGTCATGTTCTGAAGCTCCCTGTAATGGGATGGGTTTCTGATCACCCTTGGGCTGTATTGGGCTGGCATCATTTAAATATCCGGGCATTTAGATTGGTTCCTGATAGGGAAACTTCATGTTTATTTCACACATAGGCTAATTGTTCGGTCTGCCTGCGAGTCCTGAGGAATTATTAAGGAAAACCACACCTGTTTCTGCTTTCTCATCCTGAGGAATGATTAAGGAAAACCACAGCTGTTTCTGCTTTCTCACTCGCAGTGAGAGAGTTCCTGGGAGAGATGCAGTCCCCGGTGGGTTCATTATCAGCCCCAGCCGCTGATGCACTATCAGCCTGCGGAGGAGGGAGCCCTGGGGCTTCACTAACCACAGGCTGGAGCTGCCCCGCACCAGCTCCAGTGAGATCGGGGTTTTCGTCTTCATCCAACACTTTCAACCCAGTTTCTGATGAAAGGGCTTCTTCCAGTCACCAGAGAAAGTGAGTTTGTATGTTTTTCCTCCAGAGCATTGCTGTGGGGTTCACGAGGAGGGCTGCTTATGACAAAATATTAACTTTGGCAGTTTTGGGGAAAAAGGACAAATAATGCATTCCTGGGAGAGGTGTGCAGCACATGTGCTGCGATGGGCCACAGGGACAGGTGCCTGGAAACCAGGGGTCAAAGATGAGCCTCTGAAACGGCTCTCTTTCTAGTCTGCACGCCCTTCACTGCTCTTCCTTTTTATAAAGATAACAAGTCTCACTGTGTGTCGTTTTAGAAATTGTGGCTCACGCCTGTAATCTCAGCACTTTGGGAGGCTAAGGTGGGAAGATCGCTTGAGCCCAGGAGTTCAAGACCTGCCTGGCCCACATAGCAAGACACCATCTCAAAAAAAAATTGGCAAAGTATACATAAGACAAAACTGACCATTTTAGCTATTTTCAAGTGTACAGTTGAGTGGCATTAAGTGCACTCATATTGTGCAACTGTCACCACCATCCACCTCTGGAAATTCTTCATCTTCCCACCTGAAACTCTGTCCCCATTAAACACTAATTCCCCATTCTCTTCTCCTCCAGCCCCTAGTAACCACCATTGTACTTTCTGACTCCATGAATTTGCCTACTGTAGAGGTACTGATATACGTGAAATCATACAATATATGTCCTTTAGAGTGTATTTCTTTTTTTAAAAAAAAAGTCAACTTTTATTATAGATTGAGGGGGCACATGTGTGGGTTTGTTACATGGATATAATGCGTGATGCTGAGGTCTGGGGTATGAATGATTCTGAAGCAGCGTTGTTCATCTAGGGTGATACCTGAGGTTTGTTGTCTCACGCTGAGGAAATCAAGGATGTGGACATACTAGAAGTGAGGCTAAGGGCGAAGGTTTAATAGGTGAAGGAACAAGAAGAGCCCTCTCCTGCAGAGAGAAGGTCCCGAGTGGGTTTTCTGGTCTGCAACAAAATGCAATGGGTTTTATAGATGAGCTTGATGAGGTGGTGTCTGATTTACATAGGGTGCAAGAGATTAGTTGGACCAGGTGTGTCATTTGCATAGGGCACAAAAAAACTGGTTAGGGATAGGCATGCCATTTGCATAGGGCACCCAAACCTGGCCACCTTCACCCTAATCTTATTATGCAGATTGATTCTCTACCTGGTTGGCACTATGTTGCCTGTTCCTTTAAGGTACACACGGTGACAAAGAAAAGGGAAGATGGAGCCTCCATGTTGAACGTGCCTGGCCCCCAGGTAGCCCTTTTCTGTTGGCACAGCTGCCGGTATTCACCTGGGCAAGCTTCCAGCTTGCTTATCTATGTCTGCAGCATGATTTTTCAGGCTGCTCTTTGTTAGAAAAGAAATGATTTTGGAGCTGCTTTTTGTTAAAAGAGAAATTCCGCCGAGGACTCTTTTACCCTCACTATCTGTCTGAATAATTTCTTTCTAGCTCCTGTATGAATCCCATTACTCAGGTAGTGAGCATAGTACCCAAGAGGCACTTTTCCAGCCCTGTCCCCTTCCCCTCCTCTCCCCTCTAGTAGTCCCCAGTGTCTATGGTTCCCATCTTTACGTCCATGAGTACCCAATGTTTACTTCCCACTTTATAAGTGAGAATATGCCCCATATTTGGTTTTCTGTTCCTGAATTAATTTGCTTAGGATAATGGCCTCCAGCTGCATCTTTGTTGCTACAAAGGACATGATTTTATTCTTTTTTATGGCTGTGTACTATTCCATGGTGTATATGTACCACATTTTCCTTATCCACTCCACATGGATGGGCACCGGGGTTGATTCCGTGTCTTTGCTATTGTGAATAGAGCTGCAATGAACATGTGCGTGCAGGTGTCTTTATGTTAGAAGAATGTATTTTTTCCTTGGGTATATAAACAGCGATGGGATTGCTGGGTCGAATGGTAGTTCTGAGTTCCTTGAGAACTCTCCAAACTGCTTTTCACTGCAGCGGAGTTAATTTACATCTGTCAGGCCTCTAAGCCCAAGCTAAGCCATCATATCCCCTGTGACCTGCACTTAAACATCCAGATGGCCTGAAGTAACTGAAGAATCACAAAAGAAGTAAAAATGTTCCTGCCTTTACTGATGACATTATCTTGTGAAATTCCTTCTCCTGGCTCATCCTGGCTCAAAAGCTCCCCCACTGAGCACCTTGTGACCCGCACCCCTGCCAGCCAGAGAACAACCCCCTTTGACTGTAATTTTCCACTACCTATCCAAATCTTATAAAACGGCCCCACCCCTGTCTCCCTTCGCTGACTCTTTTCAGACCCAGCCCGCCTGCACCCAGGTGATTAAAAAGCTTCACTGCTCACACAAAGCCTGTTTGGTGGTCTCCTCACGCGGACATGCGTGAAAACCTTCCCATCAGGAGTGTATTTCTGTGTTTAGCATCCATGCTTTGAGTCTGCCAGAAGATGTTGGATTTGATTCTACCCTGGGAGTAGCGGCGCATGTATCTGATTCTTCCACTTTCAAGTTGCTCATTGGAGCTGGAGTTTTACACTAGGCAGTGATGACTGAGGACCCCCAGATGAATCTCGGAATTTGATCTCAGAATGTGGCAGAGGCTACGTCCCCACGACCCAGCAGGGAGGACACGCCTCCTGCATCCCACGGCTGAGGAGAAAGTGGCTTTTACAGATAGTTACAGGCACCAATGGTTCTACTTCCCTGAAAAGCTGTGTATTTTTTCCATGCCGCTCTGAAGTATAGTTGCTGGAGGATTTGCGTAGACCGAAATGTAGGCTTGTAAATTAGGTTGGTGCAAACATAATTGCAGTTTTTGCCATTAAAAGTAATGGCCAGACTGGGCGCAGTGGCTCATGCTTGTAATCTCAGAAATTTGGGAAGCCAAGGTGGGCAGATCACTTGGGGTCAGGAGTTCGAGACCAGCCTGGTCAACATGTTGAAACCTCATCTGTACTAAAAATACAAGAAATAGCTGGGCATGGTGGTGCATGCCTGTGCTGCCAGCTACTTGGGGGGCCGAGGCATGAGAATCGCTTGAGCCCAGGAGGCAGAGGCTGCAGTGAGCCGAAATTATGGCACTGCACTCCAGCCTTGGCAACAGAGCAAGACTCCATTTTACACACACACACACACACACACACAGTCAAAACTGCAATCACTTTTGCACCAACCTAGTATAATCGGGGAATTCCTGGTTACTTTTTTATTCCACAAAAAAGCCTGCTCCCACTGGGGCAATGTGCCAGAGGAGGGGCAGGTTAGAACTGTAAAGCTTCAAGAAGACCCCCTGTATCCTGTGAGTGTCCTTGGTGTTCATTCTGCAGGCCATTATCAGTCTTGAGGGGGCTGCTACAACATTCTAGGGAATGAGAGAGCATTGCTGTGTCAGGAAGTCCATACTATTTTTTTCTGCCTCTTTCTCTACCTTAAAAGGATATGCTCAGAATGAGTTGAAATATGGCCATTTCTTTCCCCTGAAATCGACAGCCAGTTGTTTACTTGGAATCATTCAATGTCTCCATTCGTTTTGGGTTAGATTGTTTTGAATGGAGGATTCTACTACCACTCATAAGATGGCTTTGAGCAGAAACAAGGCTGATCAGCCGGTGTGTACACACTTCTTGGCTTTTCAATATTTCTTGGGACATTCTTGGGCTTAAAATATGGCCACACCTCTGCAGTGGTAGGTCAAACAGCCTCTGTCCCAGACCTAAGCTCTGTGGATGCCACACCCCAGATTGGGACTCCCAGTCTCCTCATGGTTCACGCTGGCAATGCCTGACCCAGGACATTATCTTGCCATTGAGACCAGGGTCCTTCTCCTTGGACGGTTCCTGTATCTGTTATTGAGTATTTTGAACAGCACTGAATATTTTGTTGAATATTGAATATTTATTGAATATATTGAATATCTTGAATAACAGTCCAAGCAGAAATAAATATCGGGACACTTTGTTCTCGTTGACAGTCTCAGGTCTCAGTTCTGGCCATATGAGTCTTGGGCCATTCATCATTGTGAAACCTCTACAAAGTAAGATGGGTGTATGGTGAAGAATAATCAAAGGTAAATGAAGGCACCATCTCAAAGTGGACTTGCCATGTCCCGTGGAAGCATGAATGTGTTGAGTCTTTTGTTGTTGAAATGGTTCTAGGCTGGGCACAGTGGCTCACGCCTATAATCCCTGCACTTTGGGAGGCCGAATGTGTTGAGTCTTTTGTTGTTGAAAATGGTTCTAGGCTGGGCACAGTGGCTCACGCCTATAATCCCAGCACTTTGGGAGGCCAAGGTGGGTGGATCACCTAAGGTCAGGAGTTCGAGACCAGCCTGGCCAACATGGCAAAACTGCATCTCTACTAAAAATACAAAAATTAGCTGGGCATTGTGGTGGGCGCCTGTAATCCCAGCTACTGGGGACGCTGAGGCAGGGAGAATGACAGGAGGCGGAGGTTGGGCAACAGAGCCTGAGGAGGGGAGGAGGGGAGGTGAGAGGGGGAGGGGAGAGGGGAGTGGAGTTCTAGGATCCCCAAGTCTGCCCTTGAGAATGTGGTTTGGGAAGGAAGGTGGATTCTTTCAGTGGTGTTCACAGAGCAATTGAAACTTTAGATTTCTCAGAGTGAGCTAGTTTACTAAAGCCTACGTATCTGAAAACATAAACATTTCTTCATCAAGGGTGCCCTTTAAGCCAGAAACAAACTCAACCACCAACCACCAAACCCCCAAATGAGACAAAACCAAACCAAACCAAAAATCCAACAAATAAACAAAAAACTCCCTGAGACAAGTCACAGAACTTTATTTTGGGAAAAGAAAACATTTTTTTGTTGGTCAAACTATCAGCTCCTATGAAATACTCTTAGAGATGTTTATCCTCAGCTAGTTTTTTTGTGGGGAGGTGCTGTTTACATGCTATGTTAAAAATAACATGCAAAAATTCACGAGACGTTGATGATGATGGTTATACAAATAACGAGAATGATATTGGCATACATCATGTGAGTGGGAAAAAAAAAGTTGATGGTGGTGATGACGATACGATCGAAACTGCTTTTGCTCCGTGGAAAGCCCTTTGAGATGGGGACCTGGCTGTGCAGTTTGCGGTGTGTTTGCCTAAAACGCCATCTGGCTGCTACGTAGAGGAAGAACACTGTTTGCTTTTCTGGCCTTTGTTTTCATAATTCTTCAATTTCTCTTTATGCTCCTAAAAATTCTACATAATCCCATTTCGAACATCGCATTCATTCTTTTTTTTTCTCTTAGAAAACAATAAGGGTTTTCATTAAGAAGTAAGTCACAAGACTGCAAGAGAACAAATAAAACTCTTAAGAGGTCTCCCTCCCTCCCTCTCTCTCTGCAGGCTGGGGGTGGAGGATTCAAATGAAATTTTGCTTGAGAAAGTAGCCTGCTCGCTTCAGAAAATTGAATATTTTATTCAAAAAAGGTTAATTTTGCAGAATCAATTTGCCACACCTTTGCATCATTCACACTACCTTCCCTGCCCCATTATTTACAGAATTCTAAGAAACATAATCTATACATGGATATAAAGTTGGGAACAGTAGATACTAGGGAATACTAGAGGGTGGAGAGATGGAGGGGCCGGGGCTGAAACACTACCTGTTGGGTGCTATGCTCAGTACCTGGGGGATGGGATCATCTGCATTCCAAACCTCGGTGTCGCATGATATACCCATGAAACAAACCTGTACCTGTACCACACAAATCTAAAATAAAAGGTAAAATTATACATAAAAAAGGAATATGATCCACAGAATGTATCAGACAAAAGGTGTCTGTTATGGTGGCTAATACACTTGGGGTTCAGAAAGTCAGTGGTGGCCACCAACGGTGGCTCATGCCTGTAATACTAGTGCTTTGGGAGGCTGAGGCGGAAGGATCATGTGAAGCCAGGAGATCGAGACCTCTCTGCTACAAAAAGTAAACAAACAAAAATTGGCCGGGTGTGGTTACGCATACTTGTGGTCCCAGCTACTTGGGAGACTGAGGTAGGAGGATCACCTGAGCCCAGGAGGTCGAGGGTACAGTGAGCTATGATTGCACCACCACACTCCAGCCCAGGCAACAGAGCAAGACCGTGTCTCTTAAAAAATTTTTTTGAAGAAAAAAAGTTGGTGGGGACATGAATTCTAGAACTTTCTCTCCTCAAATATTTAGAACAGGTTGACATGGTACACAACCTTCTTAAAAGAGCTTAGCAAGAGGACGGAGGCTCAGCATTTGAAGGAAGCTGAGTGAGACAGATTAACTAATAAGTCACCAGTTAAGAATTGGTCCAGGCATAGTGGCTCATGCCTATAATACCAGCACTTTGGGAGGCCAAGGTGGGAGGATCACGGGAGCTCAGGAGTTTAAGACCAGCCTGAGCAACATAGGAAGTCTTCATTTCTACAAATAATTAGCCCGGAATGGTGGCACAAACCTGTGGCCCCGCCTACTTGGGAGGCTGAGGCGAGAGGATCGCTTGAGCCTGGGAAGTGCAGTGGCGTGATCATAGCTCAGTGCAGCCTTCACTTCCCAGGATCAAGCGATCCTCCTTGTGTCCTCACATGGTCATCCCTCTGTGTGTGGCTGTGTCCTTTTATTTTTTTGGAGACAGGGTCTCGCTCTGGCCCAGCGAAGAGTGCAGTGGTGAGATCATAGCTCACTGCAGCCTTGACCTCCTGGGCACAAGCGATCCTCCTACCTCAGCCTCCTGAGTGGCTGGGACCACAGGCATACACCACTACACCTAGCTAATATATATATGTTTTCTAGATACGGAGTCTCCTTATGTTGCCCAGGCTGGTCTCAAATTCCTGGCCTCAAGTAATCCTTCCGTCTCAGTCTCCCAAGTAGTTGGGCCTACCAGCACGCACCACCATGCCCAGGTAATTTTAAAACTTTTTGTGGCTGGGTGAGGTGGCTCACGCCTGTAATCCCAGCACTTTGGGAGGCCAAGGCAGGCGGATCACTTGAGGTCAGGAGTTAAAGACCAGCCTGGCCAACATGGTGAAACCCCATCTCTGCGATATATACAAAAATTAACCAGGCGTGGTGGAGGGCGCCTGTAGTCCCAGGTACTCGGGAGGCTGAGGCAGGAGAATCGCTTGAACCTGGGAGGCGGAGGTTGCAGTGAGCCGAGATTGTGCCACTGCACTCCAGCCTGGGCGACAGACGGAGACTCCGTCTCAAAAAAAAAAAAAAAAAAAAAAAAACACCAAAAACTTTTTGTAGAGACAGTCTTGCTATGTTGCCCAGGCTGGTCTCGAACTCTTGGCCTCAATGTATCCTCTCTCCTGGGCCTCCCAAAGTGCTGGGATTACAGCACTTGGCTCCAGCTTGACCTTTGTCGGTAGAACTACTCAGAAAATGTGACCGATTTAGAAATTGGGTGATGCCAAGTGAACCCCACCCAAACCTATCCCCGCACCAGTTCTCATCTACCCTTTTCGCGTGCTGGAGAACTAGGAAGGCAGGGGCTGCGGCTTGCGGGGGCTTGGCCTCCCTCACACAGCTCAGGCTCTCAGACAGCGAGGCCCAGGGCTCTGGCGCTGCGACCGCCACCTGCCCCGAGGCCCCAGTCCCCTCCCCTCACCGCCGCATCAGGGCAGCGCGGCCAAGAGCCGGGCCTTTCGGGGGCCGGGGCGGACGTGGCCCGAGATGCCCGGGGACAGGCAAGAGACCATGGGTATGCGGCGATCACAGGCCTCTCCGGCCCGGGAGACTGATGTTTTGGGGGGCAGTGTTTTGATACCAAATGTTGTTTCCAGACCGTATGCTTGCCGCTTCCCGCACTTGGAAAGACCAATCGTTAGGCCCGAGGATGCAAGACCCACCCACTTTGCGATGGAGGCAGCCAATCCAGTTGCTCGTTACTTCCAGCGTCGCAGGCGCCCTTACGCAAGATCCTGTCCAATCGTTACCAGGAACGTCCTCCTAGTCCCGCCTCAGGGCCATCGCAGAGGCTGTCAATGCCATCTGACCCCTTCACCCCATTGGCGTACTTCCTTCCGACGCCATGACGTGAACAGCACCTGGCCGGCGCGGGCCAATGGCGGTGGCGGGAACGTGTTATATGGATGACCTCTGCCGCAGCTGCCGCTGGGTCCTGGAGGCAGAAGCCGCCCTGAGGAGTGCACAATAGGCCAGGCGCGGTGGCTCACGCCTGGAATCCCAACACTTTGGGAGGCCGAGGCGGGTGAATCACAAGGTCCGGAGATCGAGACCATCCTGGCTAACACGGTGAAACCCCGTCTCTCCTAAAACTACAAAAAATTAGCCGGGCATGGTGGCGGGCGTCTGTGGTCCCAGCTACTCGGGATGCTGAGGCAGAATGGCGTGAACCCGAGGCAAAGCTTGTAGTGAGCCAAGATCGTGCCACTGCGCTCCAGCCTGGGCGACAGAGCAAGACTCCGTCTCCAAAAAAAAAAAAAAGAAAAGAAAAAGAGAAGCGCACCACGGACCAAGAGCTCTTGCTGGAGAGGCGCCGCCGCCGAACCCGCAGCCAGACGCCCCTCAGTAGCGCCTGCATCGGGTGCCGCGGCTCTCGCGTAAGCCATGGGCGCGCCCGAGGGGCGGGCTCGCCTCCCATCGGCCCTCACCGCTCGGCTGGGCTCGGAGTCCACTCCGCCGTCGCCTTCCTGCTCGGGCCGGGAAACGCAGCCGCGGAGCCCGATGGGAGGCGCCGCTGGCCTCAGGACGGTGGTCGGGGCGGGCGGGGACATTCGCGCTGCCTTGCGGCCTGCAGGCCCTCCCCGTCGACAGAGCTGCGCCGCAGGCCTCGGGGCGGGCCTGGGGGGCCAGAGGGCTTCGGGGCGGTAGTGAGGAGCCAATAGGGGGCTCTGGGGCGGGCCTGGAGGCCTGAGGCCACCGGGGATCCCCGGGCGGGTGCTGGGTGCTTGCGGAGCGGGGGCGCCGACCTCCGACCCACGAGAGGGGCGCCTTGGCGGTGCTGGTCGTAGTTATTCTCAGCGTCCCTATTATCTGATTTGAAATGAGAGCAGGCAGCTCTCGAGCTCCGAGCCGGAGGGGAGCAGGGGAACTGGGAGCAATGTGTACATTCCACGCCTAGGACCCTGCCGCTGGGCAAATGGAGGCCCGTGTCCCTGCGGTCACTGCCTGGGAGGGCGCACGAGGTCCCCCAGGCGAGGTGACCCGCAGGAGGTTTTGTGACGTTGAGCGGCCCAGGCCTGGGGGTGGTGTGTGCTGGTGGTGGAGGGCAGCCTCCTAGAGGAGCTGTCAGCCTTCCAGGGAAAGCACCCGGCCGGTCGGGTAGACTCGCCGGGGCTGCGGGGGAAGCTCCACCTCCCCGAGCGCCTCCCGGGGAGACTCAGGACGCAGGGGTAGCCCTGCGCGGGTACCCCGAGCCGCAGCGGGGCAGGGCCCTCCCCAGGAGGTCGGCACCCGGGGCCCTTTGTCCTATGACAGCTTCACCTGGAGCCACCAAGAACTGGAAGAGGCAGGAAGGAACCCCCCCCCCCCCAGAGCCTCCAGGGGGAGTCCAGCCCTGCCCACAACTTTGTCAGATTCCTGGTTTCCAATACTGGAAAAGAATAAGCTTCTTTTACTTTCAGCCACCCAAATTGTGGTTATTTGCTTCAGCATCCGTAGGAATAAACTAAGAGGTATGAATTTTATGTTGCCGCCAAAAGGCTTTTTCTAGGACAAGTAGATATTTAACCTAGATAGTTGTAGCCTTTTCTCGTCTTCATTGGGATCGGAACTCAGTTGATGTCCTCCATCCTCCTATCTCAATGTTGATTTTACTTTCTCTTTAATCCTCTGTTCTGAAGCAGTGACCCTTTTAATGTTGCTTAAGTAAATGTCAATGTTTTTCTGGTCATTGTGAGACAAAAACTTTTTTACTTTGGGTCTGAGAAGCAGTATTTTCCCTCCTCCTCCTCCTCTTTTTTGAGATGGGGTCTCTCTCTGCTGCCCAGGCTACAGTGCAGTGGCATAATCCTAGCTCACTGCAGCCTCAAACTCCCGGGCTCAAGTGATCTTCCGGCCTCAGCTTGCTGAAAAGCTGAGACCACAGGTGTGTACCACTATGCGCTACATATATATATTTTATTTGTAGAAATGAGGTCTCACTATGTTGCCAGGCTCGTTTCAGACCTTTATCTCAAGTGTTCCTCCTCTTTGGCCTCCCAAAGCACTGGGATTACAGGTGTGAGCCACCATGCTTTGGCATGGTGGGGTATGCAGTAGGAGAGCAGGGGTGGTGGCAGTGTCTCCATATGTACTCTCACAAAAACTGGTGTGGGTGGATACTGGATGCCTACTTATTTAGGGGCGTCTAAATTCCTGTGCTAAATTAGAAAATAGAGGCAGCTCTTGAAAGGAGTGATGGCGTGAAGGAGAGATGCTTGGACCAACACCACACGACCCTTATAAATAATTGATACCCTTGGTTTTGATGCCATGTCCTCTTCAACAGTTGTTGGTTGAAATGACACATGATTCCAGGCGAGCTTTTCCAGATAAATTGCCCTGGAACTTCGGACTTTGTCAGGTGAATTGCTGTGGAATTTCAGAATGGGCTGGAGTGTCTAAGATGGGCATGTCCAATATTCAGCTCAGTGTGGGGAAACTGGTGGTGGCCAGGGCTGATTGCAAGCTGAGTTGTAGGGGTGACAGTTCACCTGAGAAACAAGAAAACATACCTAATACTGGCTAATTTATAAAGGAAAGAGGTTTAATGGATCCACAGTGCCACATGGCTGGGGAGGCCTCACAATCATGGCAGAAGGCAGAGGAGGAGCAAAGTCACGTCTTACATGGTGGTAGGCAGGAGAATGTGTGCAGGGGAACTGCCTTTTATAAAACCATCAGATCTTCTGAGACTCATTCACTTATCACAAGAACAGCATGGGAAAAACCCACCCCCATAATTCAATTAGCTCCCACCAGTTCCCTTCCACCACACGTGAGGATTATTAGAATTCAAGGTGAGATCTGGGTGGAGACACAGAGCCAAACCATATCAATTGATAATTAGCAGATTAAAGGGAAAAGGGCACATCTGTTGACTAAGACAGCCTTCACGTTTCCCTCAGCTTGACTGAGTGTTACACAGTTTTCCTCCCGACCTCCTTGTCTATTTTTTAGTTTTAATTTTTTTGATACATAATTGATGCACATATGTTGGGGGTACATGTGATTACTAAATACACTCATAATTTGTAAAGATCACATCATTGTGATCAAGATATTCATCACCCTACATATTTGCCTTTTCGTTAAGCTAGAAACATTTAAATTCTTATATTTAGCTATTTTGAAATATACAATAGATTACTGTAAACTACAGTCACCCTGCTGATTTATTGAACAGTGGGTCTTATTTCTTTTATCAAACTCTGTATTTGCAAGGCAGGAGGATTGCTTGAGCCCAGGAGTTCGAGACCAGCCTGGGCAATCTAGTGAGACCCTGTCTCTACAAAAAATACAAAAATTGGCCTGGCATGGTGGCATGCACCTGTAGTCCCAGCTACTGGGGAGGCTGAGGTGGTAGGATCACTTGAGCTCAGGAGTTCCAGGTTACTATGAGCTACAATCGTATCACTGTACTCCAGTCTGGGCAACAGAGCAGAATCCTGTCTCCAAAAAAACAAGAACCCCTACTTATTTGTACCCATTAAGCAAACTATTTTTATCTCCCTTCTCTGCTCCCTTCCCAGCCTCTGGTAGCCACCAGTCTACTCTCTACCTCCATGAGATCCAGGTTTTAAGCTCCCACATGTGAGTGAGAACACGCAGTATTTTTCTTCTGTGCCTGGCTTATTTCACTTAACATAATGACCTCCAGTTCCATCCATCAGGCCTCCTTTTTTCACGGAAGATTTATTTTAGGAAACTTGCAATTGTGAGTTCTTTCTCTACCTCTTTGAGATGCAAATCTTCTCCCAAATTTTCTTCTAGCCTCTTCCTAGTTTTGCAACCCAGGAATGTCTTTCTCGACTTCAGAGCCATCCCTTTAAAATGCAATTATTGAAGGAGATGATACATCTGTGTCTCAGTTTTTGTAGAAGGGCAGGTTCCCAGTTTTGAAAAATTCCAATGAGCCAACACAGATAGCTTCACAGCATTTCCTAACCTCTTCCTGATGTCTCCAGTTCCTTCTCAGCATCTCACCCCGGCACTTAAAAACTCTCCAGCCTTTTGTTTCAACAAAGTTAAGCTCCTTCTCTCTTCCGTATTGCAATAGTCCTGACTGAGTCCTTCCTTGAAGGTTTAACTTGTCTGGTGCAATTTTTTCTGACAATGTCCAGATCAAATGATCCCACAGAAACACTGAGTGTGATTTTAGCCTGAGAAGGGGGAGGGTAAGAAGATAGATTGGGAAGCAGCTGTGTAGGCAGGGGACTTGGCCACTCCCTAAACCTCTCCCAGTCTCATCTGTAAATGGAGTGCATAGGCAGCAGTGCTTCTCCCCCGAGGCTGGGGCGATGGAATCAGTTAGACTATTGAGGGCATCTGGAAGGGCATCTGCCTCAGGGTTAGTCCTCAGGGTATGGTGGCCAATGGGTTTCTTTTGGTTGACTGTTGACAATGCGTTTGTTGAATGGCAGCCTGCTCTAGGCGACGCTGAAGCCACAGAAGATACCGCAGTGGGAGAACCAGCATGAGCTGCTGCCCCCAAGGAACCTCGAAGTGCAGGCAGAGGACCAGCCATCCCAGCAGCACAGGTAAAGTGTGTCACCTGTCGGGTGAGGGGGTGGGGGAAGTGTGTGTGCAAAGGAGGTGTGTGTATGCGTGTGAGCACGTGTGATGGCTAGTGTGACTGCATGTGAGGGACTGTGAACAAGCGTGCGAGGGTGCGTGTGCAAATGTGTATGCATATGAGAATATGTGTCTGTGGATGAGTGCATTTGAAAGCATGTGTGTGGTCATGAAGGTAAGTTAGTGACTGCGCAGGATATGTGAGTGTGCATGGAACACTGTGGCAAGTGTGTAGGCATGTGAAGACAGGCAGAAGTGTGTCAGTGTTGTGATGATGGGAGTGTGAATGAGTGTGCAAAAAGGTGTGGAGTGAATGTGCATGGAAGTGTGTGTGTAAACTATGAAGGCATATAGTGTGTCAGTGTGTGCAGTGCAAGTGTGTGTGGGAATGAGTGCTTGTGGGTGTGTCCACATCCAATGGGTATGTGTGAAAGCATGTTAAAGTGTGTGTAGTGTGATGGTGTATGGATGTATCAGTGTGTATAAATGAGAGCATGTAAATGTGAGTGTTGAATGAGTGTATAAGTGAGTGTGCATATGTGAGGCTGTGCGTGTGAGTGTAACCATGAGGGTGTGAACGTGCTTAAGTGTATGTGCATGTGACAGTGCAAGTGTAGGGGTGTGATGCATGTGTGGGTGTGCCAGTGTATGAGTGTACATGGTGTGGATCTGAATGTGCAGTGTAAAGGGCATGAGTGCAAGTGTGAGTGTATGTGAATGAGTGGTAGTGTGCATGCATGGGTGAGTGCACACTCAGAAGCATGCATGGGTGCAAGCCTCCCCTACTAACTCCTGCTCCTTCCTGAGATCAAAAAAGGATGTGTTTTCTGTGTTTCAAAAATGTTTTAAAATTATGTACTGTATTTAATAGCTCTTATGACTACAGTGTTTTTCTCTCTGTTTAAAACATAGCAGGGGCTGGGCGCAGTGGCTCACACCTGTAATCCCAGCATTTTGGGAGGCCAAGGCAAGTGGATCAGTTGAGATCAGGAGTTCAAGACCAGCCTGGACAACATGGTGAAACCCCATCTCTACTAAAAATACAAAAATTAGCCGGGCACGGTAGCGGGTGCCTGTAATCCCAGCTACTGGGGAGGCTGAGGTGGGAGAATCGCTTGAAGTCAGGAGGCTGAGGTTGCAGTGAGCCGAGATTGCACCACTGCACTCCAGCCTGGGTGACAGAGCGAGACTCTATGCAAAAAAACCCAAAAAATCCAACGTAGCTAAAGGCAGTTTGATGATAACAGTGACGTTGAAATGAGAATTGTGTCAGAAAAACCACAATAATGAAATGGCTCCTATATAACCCATCCCCAAAAACCCACGTAAAGAAGAAAACAGGGCTGGGCCTAGTGGTTCATGCCTATAATTCCAGCACTTTGGGAGGCCCAGAAGGGAGGATCGCTTGAGCCTAGGAAACCGAGGCCACAGCGAGCTGTATTTGCGCCACTGTACTTCAGCCTGAGAGGCAGAGTGAAACCTTATCCCAAAACCAAAAAGATGAAAAGCGTACCTGAGGTATTAACTCTGATCATCAGTGAGTGGAAAGATTCTGGTATTCTGGTGTTTTCCATTTTCTTTTAGCTTATCTTCATTTTTGAGTTTTCTGGAAGAGCATTTATTGCTTTTTTTCTTTTTGAGACGGAGTCTCCCTCTGTCGCCCAGGCTGGAGTGCAGTGGTATGATCTTGGCTCACTGCAACCTCCACTTCCTGGGTTCAAGCATTTCCTGCCTCAGCCTCCCAAGTAGCTGGGACTACAGGTGCATGCCACCCCGCCCAGCTAATTTTTTGTGTTTTTTTTTAGTAGAGACAGGGTTTCACCTTGTTAGCCACGATGGTCTTGATCTCCTGATCCTGTGATCCACCCGCCTCAGCCTCCCAAAGTGCTGGGATTACAGGCGTGAGCCACCGCGCCCGGTCGCATTTATTGCTTTAAGAAAAAAAAAATTTCACTTGATGGGAAAAAGCTAAAATGAGGTTGACTAGGAAAATATCATTACTAAAAACATTCTCCTTCATTCACGGACTTTTTTTTTTTTTGAGACAGAGTCTCGTTCTGTCACATATGCTAGAGTGCAGTGGTACAATCTCGGCTCACTGCAACCTTCGCCTCCCAGGTTCAAATGAATTCTTGTGCCTCAGCCTCCTGAATAACTGGGATTAGAGGCATGCACCACCATGCCCAGCTAATTTTTGTATTAGGGTTTTGTCATGTTGGCCAGGCTGGTCTCGAACCCCTGACCTCAAGTGATCCACCCGCCTCAGCCTCCCAGAGTACTAAGCCTCCCAGAGTGCTAAGCCTCCCAAGTGTAAGCCACTGCGCCTGGCCTTGTTTTGGCTAACTCTGTGAGTGAAACTCTTTCTGCCATGGGAGATCCTACCTTACCATTGTTTATTTCCAGGGTCTCCTGAGAACACAGACCAGAATTACTGAGGTAATCTTGGCACATTTTCTTAACCATTCTATGCGACTTTCAAATTCCTTATATGTAGCTGGGAAAAAAGGCTTTGCTAGATGATCTTTTTCAACCTTTGTGAAGATAAAGATTAAGAAAAAAGTTTAAACCCGAGGCACTGATAAGGAAAATACAGAAGAAAACCTAAACAAAGTTTCAGTTCTCAGCCCCTGAGCAGCCACTCAGTGGGGGGCGTTTCCTTCACTCCCCAGTGGGCACCTACTGTGTGTTCCGTATGGCGCAGGGCAGGGAGGAGCAGGCCAAGAAACAAACAAGCCTTGGGGTCGGGGCCACAGAGGGCATAGTGAGCTCTCAGGATAGGGCGGGAAGGGAAGGCAGAAAGGCCCTGGGCACAGGCTGGGCTGTCAGCTCCAGAGGGGCGCACTGACCCTGCATCCATGGGAAGTGTGGGGCACAGGCAGCCTGGGCTGCAGCCTCTGAGCGGAGCAGAACCCGGGGTGTAAGAGGCCAGCTGGGGCAAGCAGGTACCAGGAGAGCCCAGGCTGGCCATTATTTGTGGCTGCATTTCCATTTCCAAAAATGTATGATTTTTTCAGTTAATGGAGAAAAAGCACTGACAAAATTCAACATGCTTTCATGATTAAAAACACTCAGCAAACTAAGAATAGAGAAAACTACCTCAACATAATAAGTCATATATGAAAAAGCCACATCACACTCAATGGTGAAAACTGAAAGCTTTTCCTCTAAAATGAGGAACAAGACAAGGATGCCTGCATTCATTACTTCTATACAACACAGTGCTAGAAGTTCTAACCAGCACACTTAGGCAAGAAAAAGAAATAAAAGGCATCAAAGTTGAAAAGAAAGAAGTAAAATTATCTCTATTTGCAGATAGGATCTTATAAGTAGAAATGCCTAAAGAGCGCGCACGCACACACACAAGTTAGAACTAATAAATGAGGCCAGGCATGGTGGCTTATGCCTATAATCCCAGCACTTTGGGAGGCAGAGGTGTGCAGATCACTTGAGGTCAGGAGTTTGAGACCAGCCTCACCAACATGGCAAAACCCCATCTCTACAAAAAAAATACAAAAATTAGCCAGGCATGGTGGTGGGCGCCTGTGGTCCCAGCTACTTGGGAGGCTGAGGCACAAGAATCTCTTGAACCCTGGAGGCAGAGGTTGCAGTGAGCCAAGATTGTGCTACTGCACTCCAGCCTGGGCGACAGAGCAAGAGAGTGAGATTCTTTTTTCTTTTTTAAAAAAGAATTAAAAAAAAAACAAAACTAATAAATGAAATCAGCAATGTAGTAGCATACAAGGTACATACACAGGCCAGGTGTGGTGGCTCACACCTGTAATCCCAGCACTTTGGGAGGCCAAGGTGAACGGATCACTTGAGGTCAGGAGTTCGAGACCAGCCTGGTCAACGTGGTGAAACCCTGTTTCTGCTAAAAATATAAAAAAATTACTGGTGGTACGTGACTGTAGTCCCAGCTACTCGGGAGGTTGAGGCAGGAGAATCACTTGAACCTGGGAGGTGGAGGTTGCAGTGAACTCAGACTGTGCCACTGTACTCCAGCCTTGGCGACAGAGCGAGACTGAAAAAAAAAAAAAGTCAATACACAAAAATCAGCTACATTTCTAAATACTAACAATGAATAGTCTGAAAAGGAACTAAAGAAAATGAAAATTCCACTTAAAATCTAGCAATTCTACTTCTGAATATATACCCCAAAAAACTGAAAGGAGGGTCTCAAGGAGGTAATTGAACACCTGTGTTCACAGCATTATTCATAATAGCCAAAAGGTGGAAGCAACCCAAGTGTCCATTGACAGATGAATGAATAAGCAAAATGTGGTATGCACACTGAAATTTTACTCCACCTTAAAGGACATTCAGACACTTTCTACAACATGAACCTTGAGGATACTGTGCTAAGTGAAATAAGCCAGTCACAGAAAGACAAATATTCTGTGATTCCACTTCTGTGAAGAAAGTAGCGTAGTCAAAATCATAGACACAGAAAGTAGAATAGTGGCTGCTAGGGTTGGGGAAAAAGGGAATGGAGAGTTGCTGTTTATGGGGACAGTTTTTTTTTTTTTTTTCTCCCCCACTTACCCCAACTTGAAGCTCAGAGTTTTAGTTGCACAAGATGAAGAGTTCTGGAGATGTGTGGGGGTGATGGCTGTACAACATCGTGAATGTATTTAGTGCCCCTGAACCACACACTTACATATGGCTAAGATGGTAAATGTTATGCTATGTATATTTTACTACAATAAAGTATTTTGGAAAAAAAATTTTGATGTGATAATGCAAACTTACAGCGACTCACACCTGCTTTATCGGGAGTTTCAGAAGGGGCAGGAGGGAGAGGACACGCTAAGCAGCCAGGGGCTATTGACATACCAGAAGCACCCCCAGGGACTGCCTTTCTCAACATCACCCTCTGTAATGACAGCGTCAGCCAAGAGTGCACTGCCATTGGTTTTACTGACCAAACCTAAAGAAACGGCTGCGTTCCCATCAGATTTGCTCACTAAATCATGCCGACACACAGACGCGCATCTTCCAGCCTGTTCGGCAGCAGTGCAGACAACATGGGGGTCCCAGATCCTCCACTAGAATGATTCTGGTCCTGCCTGAGCCTTCGCCTGAGTCCCCATCAGACATTGTAAAGGTCAACTTAAGGATGATGGGCAGGCAGAGGCAGGAATAAGGACTGATATGGTTTGAATCTGTCCCCACCCAATCTCTCATTGGTTTAGCACCATCCCCTTGGTGCTGTTCTCATGATAGCTGGTTGTTTAAAAGTGTGTGGCACCGGCCGGGCGCAGTGGCTCACGCCTGTAATCCCAGCACTTTGGAAGGCCGAGGCGGGTGGATCATGAGGTCAGGAAATCGAGACCATCCTGGCTAACACGGTGAAACCCCGTATCTACTAAAAATACAAAAAACTGCCAGGCGTGGTGGCGGGCACCTGTAGTCCCAGCTTGGGAGACTGAGGCAGGAGAATGGCGTGAAACCAGGAGGCGGAGCTTGCAGTGAGCCGAGATCGCGCCACTGCACTCCAGCCTGGGCGACAGAGCAAGACTCTGTCTCAAAAAAAAAAAAGGAAAAAAAATGTGTGGCACCTCCCCCGGCCCCTTGTCCCTGCTGTGGCCATGTGACGTGCCTGCTCCCACTCTGCCTTCACCGTGACTGATTCTGAAGCATTCCCAGAAGCCGAGCAGATGCCAGCACCATGCTTCCTGTACAGCCTGTGGAACTGTGAGCCAACTAAACCTCTTTTCTTTATAAAATACCTGGTCTCAGGTATTTCTTTATAACAGTGTGAGAATGGCCGAAAACGACACCCAGATGCAAACATGACCTGCAGGCCACCGCCACGTGCTGACTCTCTCGCCAAGCAGGAGCAGGCCCGTCCCTCACGCGGAGCTGCTGGCATGGACAGCCCTGGGGAGGTCAGGCTGAGCGTCCTTTCCTCTGTGCAGCCCCGGAGGGTGTTCCCATTGGCTTTCTCAGACAGCACCATCTCAGGGTCCAGCTGGCCATGGCCTGGATTAAGTTTAAAATGCTGGGCCAGTCCCCACTTCCCTATATATGACTTTTTACAACTCTGACACTTAAAGCTTTTGGGCCTCAGGGAGCAGCTTGATAAGTCAAAAAGCGCCTGCCTCTCCCTCTGATCTTCTTCCACACTGAGTTCTGAATAATCATCAGAATCTGGCAGATGACCGTCGGCCAAATCATCCCTTTTTATGAACTTATCTTTAGCTTTATACTTGGCAGGTCGAGATAACCGTCTCAACGTGTCTTCGCTTTTAACGATGGTTTTAGTTTCTCAGCATGTTTTGTATGCAAGTTGGAAATAAATAAACGTCCCGAACTGGATGAAACATGTTACAGTCGGCGAACTGGAGGCCGACAAAGGGGTCAACATGGTGCCCTGTCCATTTGGAGCCTTGGGGGCTGGGACTCTCTTTGCAGGGACCACCTAGAGGGCTGGCAGTGGTCTCTCTACAAACCCCTGAGCAGGAGGCTGATGTAGGAAACATGACTGTGGCTCGGTTCTCACGAGGGGCCGTACCCTGAGCAGCTGGGGACTGGTGATGTGGAGTCCCACCAGGCGGGAATTCCTCCGGGGCGGCTGGCTCTGTCTTGCAGATTGGGGCTGGACTGTGGCCAGTAGGGACATTGGCCGTTCCTGACCTTTTGTTTCTCCAGATGTTACCTTGACACAAATGGCTTCTAGTTGCTTTCCTACAGAAAGACAAGAAAGGGAAAAGAAGCATTGTGCTTATCAACATGTCTGCAATTTTGTTCTCACAGTAAATCCACTATTGACATTTTTTCTAAATTACGTCTTACATGTACAATTTATGTAACGTGTTTGTATTAAGTGTTTTTCAGACCTTTCTGACCAGAAACCACAGTGATACAGGCCCGGTGCGGTGGCTCATGCCTGTAATCCCAGCACTTTGGGAGGCCAAGGTAGGCAGATCATTTGAGGTCAGGAGTTCGAGACCAGCCAGGCCAAGATGGGGAAACCCCATCTCTACTAAGGATACAAAAATTAGCCAAGCATGGATGGTGGTGCACACCTGTAATCCCAGCTACTTTGGAGGCTGAGGCATAAGAATCGCTTGAACCTGGGAGGATGAGGTTGCAGCGAGCCAAGATCGCGCCACTGCACTCCAGCCTGGGCGACAGAGCGAGACTCCATCTCAAAAAACAAAATGGCCAGGCACGGCGGCTCACGCCTGTAATCCCAGCACTGTGGGAGGCCGAATCACTTGAGGCCAGGAGTTCCAGACCAGCTTGGCCAACATGGTGAAACCCCGTCTATACTAAAAATACAAAAGTTAGCCGGGTGTGGTGGCACATTCCTGTACTCCCAGCTACTTGGGAGGCTGAGGCAAGAGAATTACTTGAGCCTGGGAGGCGGAGAGGCTGCAGTGAGCCGAGATCCCGCCACTGCACTCCAGCCTGAGTGACAGAGCTAACTCAGTCTCAAAAACAAACAAAAAAAACAAAAACAGACCACAGTGACACATTTTACATTATGACCTAGTACACATGTATATAAATATTTGCATACATAAATGAAATGAAAAGTTGATGGAACTACTTAGCATTCCTATGTAAACGCCTGCTGATTGTATCTATTCATTTCTACATCACCTTTTATTTTTTTTCTTTTTTTGGAGATAGGGTCTCACTCTGTCGCCCAGGCAGGAGTGCAGTGGCGCGATCTCAGCTCAGGGCAACCTCTGCCTCCCAGGTTCAAGTTATTCTCCTGCTTCTGCCTCCTGTATAGCTGGGATTACAGGCACACACCACCATGCCTGGCTAATTTTTGTATTTTCTGTAGAGATGGGGTTTCACCATGTTGGACAGGCTGGTGTCAAACTCCTGAACTCAAGTGACCCGCACGCCTCGACCTCCCAAAGTGCTGGGATTACAGGTGTGAGCCACCGCACCTGACCCTAATCTACATCACTTTTAAAAAAATACTAGTCATAATCCACTAAGTTGATTTCATGACGAATTAAGAGATAATAAGAGCCTTCTTAACAGTTTCACCCATGTGTTTTTGCTTGGAGTTTTTAGTACTCTAAAATCAGATGTAATTCATAATGTGGGCCCATGTTTTTAAAAAAGTTTCTAATAAAATTCTAGAAGCCACAAAAAAGCCATAAAGAACAATATTACCCAGGATCCTCCCGCCCAACCTGCATGCCCATTTCTTCAACCTGTTCTGAATGTGCTGTTCAGCATTCTTATGCTTTCTAAATATTTACATGGCATATGCAGATATTTCTAAGAATATATAGTTCAGTTCTGAAATGCTTTAAAACTTTATAGAAATGATATCATCTCCTGCAACTTGATAGGGCTTTTTCCGGTTTCTTTACTCCATTTTGCTTTGTGAATTTTATCCTCATTGACATGTGTAGCTCTCAGGGGTTGATTTTCTCTGCAGTCTGAGTACACCAATCTCCTACCGATGGCCAGGTACTTTCCAACCTTCAGCTCTAAGGTCTGCTCTGAATCTCCATGGATGTATGTGTGTACATGTGTGAGTTTCTCCAGGGCCATGTATCTAGGACTAGGGCTGAATATCTTTTTTTTTTTTTTTTTTTTTTTTTGAGAGAAGGTCTTGCTCTGTTGTCCAGGCTGGAGTGCAATGGCATGATCTCAGCTCACTGCAACCTCCGCTGCCCAGGTACAAGTGATTCTCCTGCCTCAGCCTCCCGGGTAGCTGGGATTACAGACACGTGCTACTACGCCTGGCTAGTTTTTGTATTTTTAGTAGAGATAGGGTTTCACCATGTTGTCCAGGCTGGTCTCAAACTCCTGACCTCAAGTGATCTGCCCCACTCAGTCTCCTGAAGTGCTGGAATTACAGGCGTGAGCCACCGTGCCCGGCCGGGCTGGATATCTTCAACAACTTTTTACAAATATATCTAACAAAATTTCAAATACATGTGCTTTTTGATCCAGTAATTCTACTTCCTGGATTCCAAAATTAAAAAAACTTAGATGGCCATAAAGATGTTATGTTCTACGAGGTTCAAGACAGCACTGTCTGTAACAGCAAAACACCTACCAAAGGGGAGAGCTACCTTCAACAACATCCCACAAATACATATTGATCACTGACCATGTGCATGAGACACTGCTACAGGTGTCAGAGAAACAGCTCTCATACAGCTTAGGGGAGAAGGTCGGGAAGCAAAAGAAACAAGGCTCCTGCCCTCACAGAGCAGAAATAATGAGCATCTTCCTCCAGGGAGAAAAAGAGGCAAACCTCGTCATCCAGAGCACAATTTCACAACCAACATTTCAGAACATCATCCTTTGACATGGGTGGCTGGAGGATGCCCAGCAGCATCCCTGCCTGTACCTACTAGATGCCAGTAGTGATCCCAAGTCCTGACAAGATATTGCCCTCGGTTGAGAACCACTTATTTGGGACCACCAACTGGCCCTCTTTGGACTCGACCTTCTGGTGTGACCCTCAAACAGTAGAAAGTCAATAAAAATGTCAAACAGGGCCGGGCGCGGTGGCTCACGCCTGTAATCCCAGCACTTTGGGCGGGCGGATCACAAGGTCAGGAGATCGAGACCATCCTGGCTAAACAGGGTGAAACCCTGTCTCTACTAAAAATACAAAAAAAATTAGCCGGGCGTGGTGGCGGGCGCCTGTAGTTCCAGCTACTTGGGAGGCTGAGGCAGGAGAATGGCGGGAACCCGAGAGGCGGAGCTTGCAGTGAGCAGAGATCGCGCCATTGCACTCCAGCCTGGGTGACAGAGCGAGACTCCGTCTCAAAAAAAAAAAAAAAAAAAAAAAATGTCAAACAGGACAGAATAAAGACCCTCACTGCGATCAGGCTGGAGTGTGTCTCTCGTCTGTCTCTTGTTATACACTAATACAAATAACAGAGGTCAAGTGTACCGAGGTGGCACCACAACCCTGGGAGTCCCCATTCCTGGGCTACTTGTGAATCAAATGACAACTAGATTGCCTGTGCATAGCCTTCAGGAACGATGTCTGTTTCATTTTACTACCAATCACATAGAATATCTCCCTAAGGGCCAAACACAAATCACACCTGTAGTAGCAGTGCTTTGGGATGCTGAGGCGGGAGGATTGCTTGAAGCCAGGTGTTCAGGGCCAGCCTGGGCAACAGAGCAAGATCCTGTTCCCACAAAACATTAAAAAACAAACCAAAAAAAACCAAAACAAAGAGTCTCACTGTTGCCTAGGCTGGACTGCAGTGGCGCATTCTTGGCTCCCTGAAACCTCCGCCTGCCGACTTCAAGCGATTTTCCTGACTTGGCCTCGCTGGTAGCTGGGATTACAGGCGTGCGCCACCATGACTGGCTCATTTTTCTAGTTTTAGTAGACGAGGTTTCATCACGTTGGCCAGACTGGCCGCAAACTCCTGATCTCAGGTGATCCACCCGCCTCAGCCTCCCTAAGTGCTGGGATTCCAGGGGTGAGCCACCGAGCCCCGCTTACAAAACATTTTAAAATTAGGCTTGATGGTACATGCCTGTAGCCCCAGCTACTTGGGAGGCTGAGGGGGAAGGATCGTTTGAGTCTGGGAGTTTGAGGCGTAGTGAGCCGTGATCAGTCCAGCCTGGGTGAGAAAGCAACAGCTTGTCTCAACAAAACCCCAAAACAACAACAAAACACATATACACACAGACACACAACCTAAACCCTATGGTTTTAGGATAACCACAGCAGCAAAGCCGGCCTAATAATGTATTCATCCTCTATCCTGACTGGCTTACCCCATGGGTATTATGCGTCATGCTTTCTTGTGTGTTTATTTCAATCGGCGAACGTTGACTAAATATTTCTGGATGTTATACATACACACTAGCCAAGTCCTAGCCTCACCCTTGAGATGGTGGGCAGTGTCCCTGCCATGCCTTAGTCCCCGCACACCTGCTGAATCGGATATCCTGGGGCAGAGACCCGATCTGCCCTTTCAAAAGCTCCGCTGACGATTTCGAAGGCAGACAAGTTTCCTAAGGAATGCAGACAGGTGAGGCAGACAGGAAAAATGTCATCGTGGTACAACAGGTGCAATAAAGAGGCAGAACGGCCCAGAGGTGGTGGGCTGCCCAGAAGCAGTGATCTCCGAGGGGCATTTTGAAGGCTGGGAATTTTTGCCAGGTAGGGCATTCTGAGTATAAAGAAAAATGTGTACACGCATGGATGTATGAAAAGGGGTAGGCATGTTGGATGGAACTGGGCCTTTCTGGGGGGTGGGAAGCGGGAAGATGGGGAGAGGCAGGGGCCTCCATCTGACCCAAGTGTATCCGCTGGTCTATGTTTCTGATCCACACCATCCCCCACAGCGAACCACTGGGCCTTCTGCTGTGGTTGTTGAAATGCACCCCACCACCTGCCGCAGAACCTGCCTTTCCTCTTCTGCATTTTCAACTCAGACTCACCCTTTCAAATCTAGTTAAGATACCACTTCTTCAACAAAGCTGCTTCTGATTTCCTCGGCCAGAAACAATCTCCCTTTCTCTAACTACATTTAGTTCTTCATCACTAGCTTTCAGGCCTTGATTAGAAGGTATCTGGGTCATGTTGTATCTCCTGTTAGTTCATAAGCTACTGAGGGGCAAAGTACACATCTGGTTTGACTTCGCGGCCTTCATGACACAGCTGGGGCTGAAAAAGTATTAGCAGAATGTGCTACAAAGGTACATTATTGGAGGTAGAATTTATACATCTCCATCAGATTAGCTACAGAATAAGTCCCATCATGCCGCCTAATCTTGACTAAGTTTGCTTTTACTTTATGAAAAATATGTCATTTTTTGACTCCATTCCAAACCCAAAAAGCTGTGGCCACATTCAGCAGGGTGTGCTGGGGAGAACAAGGGCTCTGGAGAGCAGCCACACCTGAGGGATCTTGGGCAAAGCCACTCAACCTTCCTGCAAAATGCTGGTACAAAAACACTGCTGTGAGCTAAGCAACCCAGCACAGTGCCCGGCACAGAGCAGAGGCTCTGCAGACGGCTGTCCTGGGATGGTGTCTTGCAGCCTTTGGACCCAGACCAGAGTCCAAAAAGGTCGAGTTACCCGAGGTCACACCTCTAGATAGTGTGGCATTTGGGCAGAATCATACATGTCTTCCTAAACCTTAGCAAGACAACTCTCCACTCTTGATGATCAACTGCATACAACAACTCCAGGCAGCTAAAATCACGAGTGAAGTCGAAAAAACTCACGAGTGAAGATCGCTGATTCTATTCTCTAACGCATCTCTTCTAGTGGAAAAAGCTCTCTTCTTTTGGAAATTTGGGATAAGACTAATTTTATTTACAACCCCAGCAATGAAATGAGATGGAATTTTACAGACGCCGTGTAGGACCCCTGGGAGGACAACGAGAGTACCCACCCCAAAAGCATAGTATCTGTATGCGAAAACAGAGAGAGAGAGACACACACACAGACACAGCAAGAAAATGCTGAGAAGCAGCAATGAAGAGAAGAAAATGCTGGGCCGTGGCACTTGCTGTGCCTTAGACCTGACAAGCTCAGATGGTTCCTTTTAATTCATTCAGGTCTCAGGGGCAGTGTCTGACCTACGGGACCACCCACTCTAAAGCGGCCCCCCCACCGTCCCTCCCAGAACCTGCCTGATGTTCGTTCTTCGAGTGTGTTGAAGGCTGCACCTCCTGCACTTAGGTGGGAGTGCCCCACAATGGCTGAACGAGTGGTCACAGGCGTGTAAGAAGAGCTAGGCAGCACAGGGGAGCCCCGGGCAGGGCTGTGGAGGCAGAGAGGGCACGACGGCGTCCCAGGCAGAGGGCCCAGCGTGAGCATCGGCTCCTCAAGTGAGGCTCCTGGGGTGAAAACGCCAGGGTGGTGGCAGGTGGGGGCCGAACGCCGTCCCTAAGGAGCTCAGCTTAGGGACACCCTGAGTCTTGACTGGGGCCGGATACTGGCCACCCCGGCCAAACAGCTAACCCCGCCGCGGGGCCTCGGCCCCCTCCGGGCCTCAGTTTCCCCATGTCCCTCCTGGAGCCTCACCTGGGGCGGCAGCAGGCGTGGCGGGCACGGGGGCTCGGCGCCAGGGTCCCGCTGGAGGGCGGCCTGCTGGGCCGCGGCAGCAGCAGCTGTCGCCTTCCTCACCTGCTTCAGGACCTGCCGCAGCTGCTCGGGGCCCAGCGGGGCCACACGTGCAACGCTGCCCTGGCCCGGAGAAGCCTGGCCGCCGCATCCGCCATGGCGGCTGAAGCGGGGACTCGAACCTGGGCCACTGGGCGACGGCGTGCCTCACCTGGGAAAGCGGCGGGCTGCGAGTGCCCCGCAGGCCAACACACCTCGGAAGGCGACCCTGCCCGGCCGGGACAGCCGCCGCGGCGCCTAGGACCGATCGGCACAGCGGAACCACCTTATTTTCTCATTGCCTGTCACGGATGTGTTTAACACTCAGATGTCACCTCCTCCGGGAGCTGTCCCGGAACTCCCAGGCGGAGGTCTTTGAGGTTCCAAAGCCCCTGACCCAAAATTATCACATTCTTTGAGGTTCCAAAGCCCCTGGCCCAAAAGTTACCACATTCTCCACGTGTTCTGACGTCATCGTGCATCCCAATCAGCGGAGGATCCTGTCTGGATATGCGGAGTCCTAGGTCCACCAGCAAACGTTTAGGTTTATAAATCTGAGAGGGGACCCAAAGTTTGAATTTTTAACAAGAGTGCTTCCCAACCCCCAAACTGTTCCCATGTCACCCTACCGTCTCTCCCCTCACCCACCCAGACTGCGTGTACCTTGAAGGGAGAGATGATATGTTACTCATTCGGTGCCCAGTACAGGCCCTGCCCAGAACACACGCTCAAGGCATGAAAGATGGATGGATGCATAGAAACCAGTAAATGAACGGGTGAACAAATCAATGAACCCACCCTCTCCACATGTCCGTCCCATCCATGCAGCCCCAATGCCCCGTCTTCCTCAGCCCGATCGCCTCTCTTACAGGGTCGAGGCTCTGTGCACCCTCCCCACCGAGTCTTGTAGCTGCAGGTGTGTACACATGGCCCACTTCCTCTCCCCAGGGAGCGTAACAGGTCCGCTTGCCAACAAACACTTATTAAACACCTGGTGGGTGAGTCGCCATTCCCTCCCTGGGGGGTACCACAGGTCTAGCCGGCCAGAAGGAGGAAACTGGCATTTGCAGCACAATATGATGAGTACCATGAAGCCAGGAAAGGTAAGGCTGGGGGGCCAGGCTGGTGTCAGAGAAGGTTCTGCAACGTCACCATCATCCTCATCAATACGTCACATTCATGATGCTCCCTGCTATTTTTTAATGGTGAATTTCATATTATGGGTATCTTACCACAATTTTTTTTTTTTTTTTGAGACAGGGTCTCACTTTGTTGCCCAGGCTGGAGTGCAGTGGCACGATCTCAGCTCGCTACAACCTCGACCTCCCGGGCTCAGGTGATCCTTCCACCTCAGCCTCTGGAGTAGCTCGGACTGCAGGCATGTGCTACCATGCCCAGCTAATTTTTGTATTATTATTATTATTATTATTATTACTATTTATTTATTTATTTTTTTAATAGAGAGAGGATCTCACCATGTTGCCCGGGCTGGTCTCCAACTCCTGGGCTCAGATGATCCACTTGCCTCGGCCTCCCAAAGTGCTGGAATTACAGGCGTGAACCACTGCGCCTGGCCGGAGTCAATCTTTCCTAGTTCCTTCCCAAGAAGGGATTTATGACAACTGAGTTCTTTTGAGATCTTTTGGGAAGCTCTGCTTTTCGGCAGGTAACAAATTTCAGGAATTCAAATGCCTTCGTCTCAAAATAATTTTCATGCCACCGTGGCACATTCTAAACCCCTTCAAGTTCAGGAAACTTGAGGGCAGCAACCTCCACCGACTCCTCCGTGCTCTGTCCCTGCATCTAACCTGGCACGACTATTGCCAAGATGTGACATCCAACTTGTGTACAGGTTTCTATTTCAGGTGTTAGCCGACCCAGGCTCCCCTAACGTTGCTTATAGTAGCGGCAGCAGCGCCATCAGCTGGCGTTTATTGAGAACTTTTACTACACCCTGGGCACTTAACCAAGGTTTTAAGCCAGTAGTCTGTAGATTTTGAGCAGCTACTGATTTAGATCAGAGTTAGTAGATGTTTCCACTGGAGAGTTTTCAAAAACAGGTGGAGCCCCTGTTGGATCCTGACAGAAAATGGCACTGACCCTACACAACTGGCTTTGTTCAACAGAGCACACCTGACCACCCCGGAAAGCTGAACCACCAGCGAGAAATTCATCCACTTGCTCTGGCTGCAAAATGCAGAACCAACAGGAAGAAACGTGAAGCCTAAGATGTCTCTGAACAGAAACGAGGCGGGAGGGAGGAGCAAGAGAAGGTTTCCAGAGGCTTCCACAACCGGAACGCCTCTCTAAAAACATGGCAGTCATCTACTGGCTGGTCACTTTCTCCACGTGGCTTGGGATTTGTGTCTCCCTTACCGTTTTGCTCCCCACCTAGAACGGTGCTGGGCATGCAGTAGCCCCACATACCATCTGTGGAATGCATTCATTCCAGACCTGGATTTTCAACCCTAACACTTCCCCGCAAGGCGGCCAAGGGAACACGAGGCGGTGACATCTGGGAGCACCTGTCTTCACTGGGCGATTCCTCCAGGGGAGCCACAGCCTCAGGAAGCGCGGGGGCGTCAGGGGTGGGGGCTGAGGGCCGGAGATGTGGATCGCTTTGGATGTCCTGAGTGCCCTGCAGGTGGCGGAGGGTGCAGGGACTCGGGTGCGGAGCCACCGCCCCAGCGCATGCCTGGTGCCTCCCGCTCTCCCCAGCAGGCTGCCCTCCACACGACCACCTCTGGGCGGGGAGACCAAGAGATCCTGCAATTCGCTCCTACCCGCACGCCGCTCACAGTACCTGAAAGGCGCATTTTTCACAAACCGTTGTAGAAAGAGTTCATTGTGGGATGGCAGCGGAAAAAAAAAGCTAAAACCGTGGCCGGTGCGGGAATCGAGCCCGCGACCTTGGCGTTATCAGCACCACGCTCTTACCAACTGAGCTAACCGACCGCCTGACGCCAGGGTGCCCCCGGAGCGTACAAAAGGGCTCCACGTTCGCGCCCCTCCACGAGCGATTCCTCGTCAAGGCCGCGCGCCTCTGGCTGCCTCCCGCTTTGCCCGAGCCGCGGGGACTCCGGTGAGGAGCCACCGCCCCAGCGCTGGCCGGGTTTCTCCCGCTCTTCCCTACCAGGCTGCCCTCGACAACCTCTGGGCCGAGTCCAAGAGATCCCGCAAGTCGCTCCTGCCCGCATGGGGCTTACAGAAGCCGAAAGGCGCATTTGAAAAAGAGTTGCAGAAACAGTTCATGGGAAAAAACAAAGAAACAAACCAACAAAAAACTGGGACCAGGGCCGGTGCGGGGATCAAGCCCGCGACCGTGGCGGTATCAGCACCACACGCTCACCAAGCGAGATAACCGACCGCCCGACCATCTAGTGCTGCCCGAGCGTCTAAAAGGGCTCCATGTTCGCGCCGGCCCGCGACTGATTCCTTGCAGAGCCCGCGCCACTGGCTGCCTCCCGCTTGGCCCCAGCTGCGACTTTTGACCGCCTCACTGTCATCCCCAACGGGTGGGTGCAGAAACCGAGACCTAGGAGACTTCGAGGAGAAGGGAGGCGGCTTCCTACAGGGAACCGCAGCCTTTCACAGGCAAAATGCAGACTGCACATGGGAGGCTTGGCTCTGCAGTGAGGTTTTCAAACATTACCATTCAATGCTGTTTTTAACTCTGAGAATCCTGCAGCCTGGCAACTTCGTGTATGAAGAGCCTTTTAGCATGGTTAAATCCAGCTCAGAAAACACAGAAAACCAAAGGCCAAAAAAAACACCGAATTCCCTATTGCCCAAAAAATAACGGCCGCAGGGGTCTCGACTTCCTTCTTGTCGATTTTTTTTTTCTTTCCCTGTACACGTGTATTTCTATATACATACATGGCATCCTTGGGCCGGGAGCGGTGGCTCATGCCTGTAATCTCAGCACTTTGCGACGGATGGATAGATAAATAAATAAATAAATAAAACCCAAAGCCTTGTTTGAAACAGTGTACTTTGCCTTTCTTCTTGCATTTAATATTCTACCATGAAGCATATCCCTAAATAATTACAAATGTCATTTCAAATGATTCCTCAGTGTTTTGAGTGGACAAACTATAGCTCTCTCCCATCTTTCTTTTTCTTATTTAAGTGTTGGAAAAATGTATTCCATTGCTGTTGCTTAATTGAGCACATGAATAAATGAAATGGTACAGGGTAGAAGGGCTGAAACAGCTGCTGGGTGGACAACGATAGTATCTGTATTCAAAAAGAGACACACAGAGAGAGACAGAGAGAGAGGAGAAAGAGAGAGACAGAGAGGCAGAGAGAGAGAGAGAGAGAGAGAGACACACACACAGACACAGCAAGAAAATGCTGAGAAGCAGCAATGAAGAGAAGAAAATGCTGGGCCGTGGCACTTGCTGTGCCTTAGACCTGACAAGCTCAGATGGTTCCTTTTAATTCATTCAGGTCTCAGGGGCAGTGTCTGACCTACGGGACCACCCACTCTAAAGCGGCCCCCCCACCGTCCCTCCCAGAACCTGCCTGATGTTCGTTCTTCGAGTGTGTTGAAGGCTGCACCTCCTGCACTTAGGTGGGAGTGCCCCACAATGGCTGAACGAGTGGTCACAGGCGTGTAAGAAGAGCTAGGCAGCACAGGGGAGCCCCCGGCAGGGCTGTGGAGGCAGAGAGGGCACGACGGCATCCCAGGCAGAGGGCCCAGCGTGAGCATCGGCTCCTCAAGTGAGGCTCCTGGGGTGAAAACGCCAGGGTGGTGGCAGGTGGGGGCCGAACGCCGTCCCTAAGGAGCTCAGCTTAGGGACACCCTGAGTCTTGACTGGGGCCGGATACTGGCCACCCCGGCCAAACAGCTAACCCCGCCGCGGGGCCTCGGCCCCCTCCGGGCCTCAGTTTCCCCATGTCCCTCCTGGAGCCTCACCTGGGGCGGCAGCAGGCGTGGCGGGCACGGGGGCTCGGCGCCAGGGTCCCGCTGGAGGGCGGCCTGCTGGGCCGCGGCAGCAGCAGCTGTCGCCTTCCTCACCTGCTTCAGGACCTGCCGCAGCTGCTCGGGGCCCAGCGGGGCCACACGTGCAACGCTGCCCTGGCCCGGAGAAGCCTGGCCGCCGCATCCGCCATGGCGGCTGAAGCGGGGACTCGAACCTGGGCCACTGGGCGACGGCGTGCCTCACCTGGGAAAGCGGCGGGCTGCGAGTGCCCCGCAGGCCAACACACCTCGGAAGGCGACCCTGCCCGGCCGGGACAGCCGCCGCGGCGCCTAGGGCCGATCGGCACAGCGGAACCACCTTATTTTCTCATTGCCTGTCACGGATGTGTTTAACACTCAGATGTCACCTCCTCCGGGAGCTGTCCCGGAACTCCCAGGCGGAGGCCTTTGAGGTTCCAAAGCCCCTGACCCAAAAGTTATCACATTCTTTGAGGTTCCAAAGCCCCTGGCCCAAAAGTTACCACATTCTCCACGTGTTCTGACGTCATCGTGCATCCCAATCAGCGGAGGATCCTGTCTGGATATGCGGAGTCCTAGGTCCACCAGCAAACGTTTAGGTTTATAAATCTGAGAGGGGACCCAAAGTTTGAATTTTTAACAAGAGTGCTTCCCAACCCCCAAACTGTTCCCATGTCACCCTACCGTCTCTCCCCTCACCCACCCAGACTGCGCGTACCTTGAAGGGAGAGATGATATGTTACTCATTCGGTGCCCAGTACAGGCCCTGCCCAGAACACACGCTCAAGGCATGAAAGATGGATGGATGCATAGAAACCAGTAAACGAACGGGTGAACAAATAGATGAACCCACCCTCTCCACATGTCCGTCCCATCCATGCAGCCCCAATGCCCCGTCTTCCTCAGCCCGATCGCCTCTCTTACAGGGTCGAGGCTCTGTGTACCCTCCCCACCGAGTCTTGTAGCTGCAGGTGTGTACACATGGCCCACTTCCTCTCCCCAGGGAGCGTAACAGGTCCGCTTGCCAACAAACACTTATTAAGCACCTGGTGGGTGAGTCGCCATTCCCTCCCTGGGGGGTACCACAGGTCTAGCCGGCCAGAAGGAGGAAACTGGCATTTGCAGCACAATATGATGAGTACCATGAAGCCAGGAAAGGTAAGGCTGGGGGGCCAGGCTGGTGTCAGAGAAGGTTCTGCAACGTCACCATCATCCTCATCAATACGTCGCATTCACGATGCTCCCTGCTATCTTTTAATGGTGAATTTAATATTATGGGTATCTTACCACAATTTTTTTTTTCTTTTGAGACAGGGTCTCACTCTGTTGCCCAGGCTGGAGTGCAGTGGCACGATCTCACCTCGCTACAACCTCGACCTCCCGGGCTCAGGTGATCCTTCCACCTCAGCCTCTGGAGTAGCTCGGACTGCAGGCATGTGCTACCATGCCCAGCTAATTTTTGTATTATTATTATTATTATTTATTTATTTATTTTTTAATAGAGAGAGGATCTCACCATGTTGCCCGGGCTGGTCTCCAACTCCTGGGCTCAGATGATCCACTTGCCTCGGCCTCCCAAAGTGCTGGAATTACAGGCGTGAACCACTGCGCCTGGCCGGAGTCAATCTTTCCTAGTTCCTTCCCAAGAAGGGATTTATGACAACTGAGTTCTTTTGAGATCTTTTGGGAAGCTCTGCTTTTCAGCAGGTAACAAATTTCAGGAATTCAAATGCCTTCGTCTCAAAATAATTTTCATGCCACCGTGGCACATTCTAAACCCCTTCAAGTTCAGGAAACTTGAGGGCAGCAACCTCCACCGACTCCTCCGTGCTCTGTCCCTGCATCTAACCTGGCACGACTATTGCCAAGATGTGACATCCAACTTGTGTACAGGTTTCTATTTCAGGTGTTAGCCGACCCAGGCTCCCCTAACGTTGCTTATAGTAGCGGCAGCAGCGCCATCAGCTGGCGTTTATTGAGAACTTTTACTACACCCTGGGCACTTAACCAAGGTTTTAAGCCAGTAGTCTGTAGATTTTGAGCAGCTACTGATTTAGATCAGAGTTAGTAGATGTTTCCACTGGAGAGTTTTCAAAAACAGGTGGAGCCCCTGTTGGATCCTGACAGAAAATGGCACTGACCCTACACAACTGGCTTTGTTCAACAGAGCACACCTGACCACCCCGGAAAGCTGAACCACCAGCGAGAAATTCATCCACTTGCTCTGGCTGCAAAATGCAGAACCAACAGGAAGAAACGTGAAGCCTAAGATGTCTCTGAACAGAAACGAGGCGGGGGGGGAAGAGCAAGAGAAGGTTTCCAGAGGCTTCCACAACCGGAACGCCTCTCTAAAAACATGGCAGTCATCTACTGGCTGGTCACTTTCTCCACGTGGCTTGGGATTTGTGTCTCCCTTACCGTTTTGCTCCCTGCCTAGAACGGTGCTGGGCATGCAGTAGCCCTACATACCATCTGTGGAATGCATTCATTCCAGACCTGGATTTTCAACCCTAACACTTCCCCGCAAGGCGGCCAAGGGAACACGAGGCGGTGACATCTGGGAGCACCTGTCTTCACTGGGCGATTCCTCCAGGGGAGCCACAGCCTCAGGAAGCGCGGGGGCGTCAGGGGTGGGGGCTGAGGGCCGGAGATGTGGATCGCTTTGGATGTCCTGAGTGCCCTGCAGGTGGCGGAGGGTGCAGGGACTCGGGTGCGGAGCCACCGCCCCAGCGCATGCCTGGTGCCTCCCGCTCTCCCCAGCAGGCTGCCCTCGACACGACCACCTCTGGGCGGGGAGACCAAGAGATCCTGCAATTCGCTCCTACCCGCACGCCGCTCACAGTACCTGAAAGGCGCATTTTTCACAAACCGTTGTAGAAAGAGTTCATTGTGGGATGGCAGCGGAAAAAAAAGCTAAAACCGTGGCCGGTGCGGGAATCGAGCCCGCGACCTTGGCGTTATCAGCACCACGCTCTTACCAACTGAGCTAACCGACCGCCTGACGCCAGGGTGCCCCCGGAGCGTACAAAAGGGCTCCACGTTCGCGCCCCTCCACGAGCGATTCCTCGTCAAGCCCGCGCGCCTCTGGCTGTCTTCCGCTTTGCCCGAGCCGCGGGGACTCCGGTGAGGAGCCACCGCCCCAGCGCTGGCCGGGTTTCTCCCGCTCTTCCCTACCAGGCTGCCCTCGACAACCTCTGGGCCGAGTCCAAGAGATCCCGCAAGTCGCTCCTGCCCGCATGGGGCTTACAGAACCTGAAAGGCGCATTTGAAAAAGAGTTGCAGAAACAGTTCATGGGGGAAAAAAAAAAAAAGAAACAAACCAACAAAAAACTGGGACCAGGGCCGGTGCGGGGATCAAGCCCGCGACCGTGGCGGTATCAGCACCACACGCTCACCAAGCGAGATAACCGACCGCCCGACCATCTAGTGCTGCCCGAGCGTCTAAAAGGGCTCCATGTTCGCGCCGGCCCGCGACTGATTCCTTGCAGAGCCCGCGCCACTGGCTGCCTCCCGCTTGGCCCCAGCTGCGACTTTTGACCGCCTCACTGTCATCCCCATCGGGTGGGTGCAGAAACCGAGACCTAGGAGACTTCGAGGAGAAGGGAGGCGGCTTCCTACAGGGAACCGCAGCCTTTCACAGGCAAAATGCAGACTGCACATGGGAGGCTTGGCTCTGCAGTGAGGTTTTCAAACATTACCATTCAATGCTGTTTTTAACTCTGAGAATCCTGCAGCCTGGCAAGATTCGTGTATCGAGAGCCTTTTAGCATGGTTAAATCTCGCTCAGAAAACACAGAAAACCAAAGGCCAAAAGAACCACCGAATTCCCTATCGCCCCAAAAATAACGGCTGCAGGGGTCTCGACTTCCTTCTCGTCGGCTTTTTTTTCCTTTTTTTTTCCACTGTACACGTGTATTTTTATATATATACATAGAATCCTTGGGCCAGTAGCGGTGGCTCGTGCCTGTAATCCCAGCACTCCCGGATAAATAAATAAATGAATGGAATCGAAGGCCTTGCTTGAAAAAGTGTATTTTGTCTTCCTTTTTGCATTTAATAGTCTATCATTAAGCATATCTGCAAATAACTGCAAATGTCGTTTTCAATGATTCATAAAAAAGAAAGAAAAGAAAAAAAATGAGACGGGCAAAGACAGAAATAGAGAAACAGATAATGATATGGTTTGGCCACGTCCCCACTGAAATCTCAACTTGAATTGTATCTCCCAGAATTCCCTCGTGCTGTGAGAGGGATCCAGGGGAAGTAACTGAATCATGGTGGCCGGTCTTTCCTGTGCTATGCTGGTGATAGTGAAGAAGTCTCATGAGATCTCATGGGTTTATCGGGGTTTCTGCTTTTGCTTCCTCCTCATTTTCTCTTGCTGCCCCCATGTAAGAAGTGCCTTTCGCCCTCCGCCATAATTACGAGACTTCCTCAGCCATGTGGAACTGTCAGTCAAATTAAAGCCCCTTTTCTTCCCAGTCTCGGGTATGTCTGTATCAGCAGCGTAAAAACAGACTAATACAGTACGTTGGTACCGGGAGTGGGGCATTGCTGAAAAGATACCCAACAATGTGGCTTTGGAAATGGGTAATAGGCAGAGGTTGGAACAGTTTGGAGGGCTTAGAATAAGGCAGGAAAATGTGGGAATGTCTGCAACTTCCTAGAGACTTGTTGAATGGCTTTGGCCAAAACGCTGATAGCGATATGACAATAAGGTCCAGGCTGAGGTGGTCTCAGATAGAAATGAGCAACTTCTTGGGAACTGGAGCAAAGGTGACTCTTATTATGTTTTAGCAAACAGACTGGTGGCATTTTGCCTCTGCCCTAGAGATCTGTGGAACTTCGAACTCGAGAGAGATGACTTAGAACATCTAGTGGAAGAAATTTCTAAGCAGCAAAGCATTCAAAATATGACTTCGGTGCTGTTGAAAGCATTCTGTTTTAACAGGGATACAGAGCACAAAAGTTTGAAAATCTGCAGCCTGATGATCCAGTAGAAAAGAAAAATCCATTTTTGGGGGGAGAAATTCAAGCCAGCTGCAGAAATCTGCGTAAGTAGCAAGGAGCCTAATGTCAATCTCCAAGACCACGGGGAAAATGTCTCCAGGCCATGTCACAGACCTTCATGCAGCCCCTCCCATCACAGGCCCAGGAGGAAAAAGTGGTTCTGTGGGCTGGACCCAGGGTCTGGGTGCAGCCTAGGGACTTGGGACCCTGGGTTCCAGCTGCTCCATCTGTGACTGAAAGGAGCCAACGTAGAGCTCAGGCTGTGGCTTCAGGGGGTGGAAGCCCCAAGCCTGGGCAGCTTCCATGTGGCGTTGAGCCTGCAGATGCACATAAGTCAAGAATTGAGGTTTGAGAACCTCCGCCTAGATTTCAGAAGATGTATGGAAATGCCCCGATGTCCAGGCAAAAGTCTGTGGCAGGGGTGAGGCCCTCATGGAGAACCTCTGCTAGGGCAGTGCAGAAGGGAAATGTGGGGTTGGAGCTCCCACACGGAGTCCCTACTGGGGCACTGCCTAGTAGAGCTGTGAGAAGAGGGCCACCATCTTCCAAACCACAGAAAGGTAGATCCACCAACAGCATGCACCATAGGCCTGGAAACACAACACACTCAACGTCAGCCTGTGAAAGCTGCCGGGGGGGAGGTTGTACCCTGCAAAGCCACAGGCGCAGAGCTGCCCAAGACCATAGGAATCCACCTCTTGCACCTGATGTGAGACCTGGAGTCAAAGGAGATCATTTTGGAGCTTTAAGATCTGACTGCCCTGCTGGATTTTGGACTTGCACAGGCCCTATAACCCCTTTGTTTTGGCCTATTTCTCCCATTTGGAATGGCTGTATTTACCCAATACCTGTATCCCCATTGTATCTAAGAAGTAACTAGCTTGCTTTTGATTTTACAGGCTCATAGGTGGAAGGGACTTGCCTTGTCTGACTGTGGACATTTAGGTTAATGCTGAAATGAGTTAAGACTTTGGGGGGACTGTTGGGAAGGCACAATTGGTTTTGAAATGTGAGGACATGAGATTTGGAGGGGCCAGGGTGGAATTACGTGGTTTGGCTGTGTCCCCACTGAAATGTCAACTTGAATTGTATCTCCCAGAATACCCATGTGTTGCAGGAGGGACTCAGGGGGAGGTAACTGCAATCATAGGGGCGGGTCTTTCCCGTGCTATTCTCATGATAGTGAATAAGTCTCACGAGATCTAATAGGTTTTCAGGGGTTTCTGCTGTTGCTTCCTCCTCATTCTCTCTTGCTACCGCCATGTAAGAAGTACCTTTTGCCCTCCGCCATGATTATGGGACTTACCCAGTCATGTGGAACTGTAAGTCAAACTAAACCTCCTGGCCGGGCGCGGTGGCTTACACCTGTAATCTCAACACTTTGGGAGGCTGAGGTGGGTGGATCACCTGAGGTCAGGAGTTCCAGACCAGCCTGGCCAACATGGTGAAGCCCCGTCTCTACTAACAGCACAAAAATTAGCCGGGAGTTGGGGCACGCACCTGTAATCCCAGCTACTCAGGAGGCTGAGGCAGGAGAATTGCTTCAACCCGGGAGGCAGAGGTTGCAGTGAGCCTAGATCGCGCCACTGCACTTCAGCCTGGGCGACAGGAGCAAGACTCCGTCTCAGAAAAAAAACAAGAAATTCAACCTCCTTTTCTTCCAAGTCTAGGGTATGTCTTTATCAGCAGCGTAAAAACGCCTAATACAGAGAGTAATGCATAAAGACACAGCGGGAGAGAGAGACAAAAAGAGAAAGAGAGAGAGAGAGAGAGAATGAGACAGGAGGAAGGGAGGGACAGGAGAAAAAGAGAGGGCCCTCTTCCCACTATCCTTCCAAAATCAGGGTTTCCTCATGACCCCTTCCTCAAGGCCTAGGTGCCAAAGAGGTCACTGAAGGAAGCAAAGTCCCCTCTTCCTCAGCAGGCCTGAAGGCTCCTGGGCTATGGCCGCTGGTCTTCCTAAGCCAGAAGCTATAACCCTGAGCCACTGGGCTTCTCAGCCCAGCTTCCTCCTGTCCAAAATGAGAGGACAAACAGGAGTTAGAGGGCCTGAGAAGTCCTGTCCCAGCAACACACCCCCCTAAGAAGGCACAGGCTGACCACTGACAACTGTTTAAATCCAGCGCCCACGTTCGGCTGGGATATTCTGACCCACTCAGGGCTGCCCCATAAACCAGTGCGCGTCCGGATCCAAGCGCACCGAGAACTCGAAACCTCTCTGTTAAGCTGCCCACTGGGGGGTTCAGTTCAAAGCCAGAGGACAAAGGAAACGGATGAAGCGTCCGATACAAGAATTAGCCATTTCAGACGCACAAGACGAAGAGCACAGGCGGTGTCAGGACATGTTAGGATCCGTCCCCAACTCCACCGTCTTGATCCCCACAAAGCCACGGAACACCTGTACCCCGGAGCCCAGTTGCTCCTGCAGCCCCTGGAGAAATCTGTACATTCCCCGCCGAGGACCCTGCCGCTGGGCACACGGGGAGGCTGGCCTGAGGGACCCCACGCCCGTGTCCCTGGGGCCGCTGCCTGGGAGAGCGCACCAGTTACCCCAGGCGAGGTGACCCACAGGAAGTTTGGTGACGTCGGACGGCCCAGGCCCCAGAGTGCTGTGTGTGCTGGGGGTGGAGGGTGGTCTCCGAGAGGAGCCGTCGGCGTTCCAGGGAAGGCACCCGGTCGGTCGGGGGACTCGCCGGGGCTGGGGGGTGCGCTCCACTTCTCCGAGCGCCCCCCAGGGAGACCCAGGGCGCAGGGGCAGCCCCGCGCTGGGATCCCGAGCCGCAGCGGCGGGGCAGGGCCCTCCCCAGGAGGCCGGCACCCGGGGCCCTTTGTCCTACGACAGCGTCCCGGCCGCGCCGCGCGCCCCTGTGGGCCGAATCACCGCGCGCACTCACTCACCCACGGTGACCAGCGTGTCGAAGTCCTGAAGGCGGTTGGCAGGCGGCTCCAGCGACCGCGCCTCGGGGCTGGGGCAGAGCGCGGGCGCCCAGTCCGGGGTCTCCTCTGCCACGGCCGCCTGGGCCAGCCCGGGCGCCTCCAGGGGACGCACTCAGGTCCGGGACGCCGGGCCGGGCCGGAGCGCTCGGGGAGACGGGCTTCCGGGGACGCGGCCTCGGAGGGCGGCGCGGCGGCAACAACGGAGACTCCCCATGCGCGCCATGCGGCTTGTGGAGGCCAGGACTCGGCCCACCCGGCCCGGAGCCCACAAGACGCCAATGCGCCTTCCGGTGCGCGCGCGGCCCGGCGCGGCTGACGGAGCGGCGGGGAAAATGGCTGGGCGGCGCTCACTGCACGAGCAGCAGTGGCCCCAGGTGGGAGCAGCCGCCGGCCTCGGGGGGCGGGCACGGAGCGCCGGGAGGCGACGGGGGCCGCGGCCCGGGCTTGTAGAGCGAGGTGGGAGCCCCGCACATTCCCAGTCTCGCGCCCCCTGCCTCCTGCAGCTCGGTAGCCGCGTGTGCGTTGAAGAGGCGGGCGGAAGCCTCCCGGGCGAGGCCTGGGGCTGGGGGCGTCGCCTTCGCACGCGCTCCGCCCCTGCCGCGATCCAGCCCAGGAGCCGGAGACCTGGGCGTGCCCCGCCACCGTGAGCAGGCGCGGCTCTGGGGAGGTGCTCACGCCCCCTCCGCGCCCGAGGCGTCCCTCGGGTGGCACCCAGGACGACCTCTCACCGCGACCGACCGCCCCGACCCTCTTAGGCGCAGAGGCGCACAGGTCCAGACCCGGCTACTCAGGAGGGAGGAAACATTTTACAGCCTATTCTCTCTTGTCTTTGAAGCCTGCTAGCTAAAAGCTTCATCTGCATAGTAAAACTTTGGTCTCCACCACCTCTTATCCCAACCCAGACATTCCTTTCTGTGATCCCAGGTCTTCAGATAAACTCAACCAACTGTCAACCAGAAAATGTTTAAATTCACCCATAGCCTGGAACCCCCCTTCCCCCATCCCCCCGCCCCAGCCCACCACTTCTACTTGTCTCTTTTCTGGACCAAACCAATGTATTTCTCAAATGTATTTGATTGCTGTCTCATGCCTTCCTAAAATGTATAAAACCAAACTGCACCCCAACCACCTTGGGCACCTGTTCTCAGGACCTCCTGAGGGCTGTGTAATGGGCCATGGTCAGTCGTATTTGGCTCAGAATAAATTTCTTCAAATATTTTACAGAGTTTGACTCTATTTGTTGACACCTTTTCTTAGACAGCTACTACAAGATGTTCTTCAGAAAAAGGATGGCGCAAACTGAGAACAAGTAAGACGTGGATTCAGAAAGTTAGGAGATCCGGTGGAGGAGAGAAGTGCAGTTGGTGGCCAGGGTGACAGCCATTCACCAGGTTCCATAGGCAAACAGTTCATGTTGGAGATGGGGTTCAAGAGATGCTAGACGGAGCCATCCAGGAAGAAAGAGCAGGAATGAACGGACAAAAAGTATGGGAGTTAGAAAAACTGATGAGTTGAGGGGCACATGGTAGGCCTTTTGGAGCACTGGGATAAAATAGTTTCAGGCACTAAGTAAATTGTATATAAAACGAAGGCAGCCCAGTGCAGTGGCTCATGCCTGTAATCTCAGCAACTCCAGAGGCCGGGTTGGGAGGATCACTTGAAATCAGGAGTTTGAGGCTGCAGTGAGCTATAATTGCACCACTGCACTCCAGCCTTCTAGCTTGGGTGACAGACCCTGTCTCCAAAAAATAAAAAGGCAATTACTAACTCCAGGAAAAAGGAAAGAAAGAAAACATAATCATTGTAGTCACTGGTTCATCTTTGAATATCATTGCAATGGTCATCATAATGGAAACACTGATGATTTCTTAAACCAAATATTGTGACCTAAATGTTTAAAGAATGTGGTAGGAGGGAAAGGACATTTGTGATTGGATGGAAAGGCAGGCAGGAGAGTGTCACAGTCTGAGGGGTTCTTCTTTCCTGCTGCCCCCCAGAAGCCCAATGCACTGAGAACAGCAGATGTTGCAGCAAAGAAGGAGGTTAATAATTGCAGGGACTGCTAATTGAGGAGAATAGGAGAGGTTTCTCAAATCTGTCTCCCTGAAAAGTTGGAAACTATGGTTTTTCATGGTACTTTCGTGGGCAGAAGGCTGGGGAACTGCAACAATTGATTGGCTATGGATGAAATCTCAGGGGTGTCTAAAACAGTCTTTGTGCAGGTGAGTTAGTTCCCAGGAGCGGGTATCTCAGGACCAGGTGGCATCTCTTGGTCTGCCAAAATGCTAAATCTGAAAAATATTTCAAAGACCATTGTTTAGGTTTTACAATAGTAATGTTATCTACAGGAGTAGTTTGGGAAGTTATACATCTTGTGATCCCTGGTTACATGACTCTGGTGCAGTGAACAACTTACATGAAAACACGCTAAGTGATGGCAGGTCATTGATTAACTATGCCTATTCTTTAGCAAAGGTCAAGCCCCTATGGTAATTCTAACCTTGTTTTCTGAATGTGGCTTTAATCTGCAGTCAAGGAGTGGGGTCAGTTTCCTTGCCTCAGAGTTTAACTCTCTCTCTCTCTCTGTATAAATATATATACACAATTATTATTTATTTATTTATTTATTATTTTTTGAGACACAATCTTGTTCTGTTGTGCAGGTTGGAGTGCAGTGGTGTGAGCTCGGCTCACTGCAGCCTCAACTTCCTGGGCTCAAGTGATCCTCTCACCTCAGCCTCCTGAGTAGCTGGGACTACAGGTGCACACCACCATGCCTGGTTAATTTTTGTAAATTTTTTGTTGAGAAGGGGTTTCAGTATGTTCCTGAGGCTGGTCTCCAACTCCTAGGCTCAAGCAATCCTCCTGCCTGGGTCTCCCAAGGTGCTGGGTGGCACCATACCTGGCTTCAAATTTTAACTATAAACTAACTTCCTCACACAGTTATCTTGGCTGCCACACTAGAATAAGCAAAAACAAAACAAAACAAAACAATTTAGCCTGTGAGGTTTAATGGAAAATGGAGTCAGTCACATTAGATTTCTCACATTTGTTTTTCTTTTTCTTTTTTTGATGGAGTTTTGCTGTTGTTGCCCAGGCTGGAGTGCAATGGCACGATCTCAGCTCACTGCAACCTCTGCCTCCTGGGTTCAAGTGATTCTCCTGCCTCAGCCTCCCGAGTAGCTGGGATTACAGGCACCTGCCACCATGCCCGGCTAATTTTTTTTTTTTTTAATAGAGACGGGGTTGCACCATGTTGGCCGGCTGGTTTTGAACTCCTGACCTCAAGCGATCTGCCTACCTCAGCCTCCCAAAGTGCTAGGATTACAGGCATGAGCCACCGCACCCAGCCAAGATTTCTCACATTTCTTATAATTCTGCAATCTCAGTTTCAAGACCAAATCCTCAGTAACCATAAGGCGTAAAATTGACAAATCTTGAAATTGTAGTATAAGAATATTACATAGGACCATGATTGTAAATATGAAAACAAACCTTTAATGGATTGAAATTGAATAGAGGCTGGGAATGGGACATTTTGATACAAGGAGGTTTTTTTTTAAGTACTAACTTTTTCATATTGCCTTTACAATAATCTGCTTAAACTTTAAGAACATTTGGAAAAGAAGGTGTCACAGATGTTCCATTCCAGGCAGACACGTCTTCACTTCTTTGGTTTTACTCCTCTGGAGAGATCACGGCAGAGCTTGGCACCGTATATATATACTCATGGGGCACTGATGGCAGTGGACATTTGAGTGAGGCAGTCTTTGTTTTTTACTTTTGGAGGGTGATTGTGAAGATGAAATGAAATAACCCACATGGCAATGCCCATAATTCACCAGGCACATAAACGGGGTGTCAGGAAATATTAGCTCAGCAGAGATTCTACATTCATCTTTTCCCTGAGAATGATCATGAGGGATGTTTAGTACTGAAATCAGAAAGAATCAAAACACAGGTGTATCGACCTATTCTTAGATACAGCAGAAGTGTGTTTTTCTCTGTCCTGGAACAGAAGCAGATGCAGAGATGCAAGTGTTAAAAACTGCATGGTAAAATAAATACTCCATGCGCTTGGAGTGGCCATATTTAGCAAATAAAAATTGTAATAAATTTAAATTTCAGATTACACATTTTAAAAAGTTTTAAATTTTAATTCTATTTATTCTACTTTTTAATTTTTATTCTTTGAGACAGGGTCTCACTCTGTGGCCCAGGCTGGAGTACAGTGGTGTGATTACGGCTCACTGCAGCCTCTACCTCTTTGGGCTCAGGCAATCCCCACACCTCAGCCTCCTGAGAAGTTGGACTACAGGTGCGCAGCATTTTGCTCAGCTGATTTTTGTGTTTTTGTAGAGACAGGGTTTCACCATGTTGCCTAGGCTGGTCTTGTACTCCTGGGATCAACAATCTCCACCTCAGCCTCCCAAAGTCCTAGGATTCCAGGTGTGAGCCACTGCACTTGGCCAAGTAACAGATTTTTAAGTATCAGTATGCTCCATGTCATACTGGGGGCATATGGATACTAAAAAATTATTCAGTATTTATCTGAAAATCACATTTAATTGGTGTTGTGTCTTTTATCTGGAAACCTTATAGATGGCTGAATTTGCAGCTGTCATGTCACTGTTTGTGGCTTAATGAAGGAATTCATTTGCCATTTACGAAAATTCAGTACCCAGAAGGAGAAAGGGGATGCTGTTTGGAAGAACATGATGTCACTGCCAATGCTGAATTAACTTGGTGGTCTGGAATACACAATCTGCTAACATCAGTCTCTGTTTTTGTTTTTGTTTTTGAGATGGAGTCTTTCTCAGTCGTCCAGGCTGGAGTGCAGTGGCACCATCTCCGTTCCCTGCAACCTCTGCCTCCCGGGTTTAAGCGATTCTCCTGTCTCAGTCTCCCAAGTAGCTTGGACTACAGGCGCGCACCACCATGCCCAGATACATTTTGTATGTTTAGTAGAGATGGGGTTTCACCATGTTGGCCAGGCTGAGCCTTCAGAGGGAGTGTGGCTCGGACCGCACCTTCATTTCAGACTTCTGGTCTCTAGAAATGTGAGAATGCACATTAATTGAGACGCATTCAGTGTCTCAATTTATGGTACTTTGTTAAAACAGACCTAGGAAAATAATACTCCCAATCAGAAGGACAGAACAAACAAGTGGAATTTTCAACACAACACAAAATTGGAGGTATGTACCTTTTTTAGCAGTAATTGTATATTAACTTGCTCTTCCAAAGTGGTGGTTTGGAGAACGGATAAGCCCAAGTGTCAAGGATGAAAATAATGATCAATTGAACTCCAAATGGAATATAAACCAATTTCAGCCTGTCAATATAACATGGGTAATTATTTAGTCTTCATGTTGATTTAATATTTGCTTTAATAGAATGAAAAAATATAGGTACACTCACAACTAGGGGCCCTAATCAATGATCATTTATCATGAGCATTTGATTTTCAACACATTATGAATTACATGGTGGTATAGTCAATGCAGCTCACAGTAGTGGCTTTGAATCTGCATTGCCCCTGGCCATATGACCTTCAACATATTTTGAGGTTGGGGGAACAGGAGGAATATTTTTTACGAATTTTGTGTTTGAGCCAATATGGTTGTTTTTGAAAGGGCTTTGTGACCCTCTGTGGAAATAAAGTTGATTTGTAGCTGAACTGGACAAGCTCTATCTATCTCTCGCAACTACTAGAAGTCTGGTCTTTGACCCGTGGTCAGTGGGTTTTATGAGTTGTTGCTTAAAGTCTCATACTGGGCTTGGTAATTGTAGAATAGAGTGGTTCTATGCTTTGCATGGTGGGATAAGATTTCTTTTTTAAAGTTTTTAATTTTAATTTTTAATCTTTGTAGATACATAGTAGGTGTACGTATTTATGGGGTGCATGAGTTGTTTTTGTTTTTTTTGAAACAGAGTCTGGCTCCATCACCCAGGCTGGAGTGCAGTAATGTGGTCTTGGCTCATTACAACCACTGACTCCTGGATTCAAGCGATTCTCCTGCCTCAGCCTCCTGAGTAGCTGGGACTACAGGTGTGCACCACCATGTAAGGCTAATTCTTGTATTTTTAGTAGAAATGGGGTTTCGCCATGTTGGCCAGGCTGGTCTTGAGCTCCTGACCTCAAGTAATCCACCCGCCTCGGCCTCCCAAACTGCTGGGATGACAGGCGTGAGCCACTGCACCTGACCACTAAGATATCTTTTTGTTTTGTTTTGTTTTTGAGACGGAGTGTTGCTCTGTTGCCCAGGCTGGAGTGCAGTGGCGTGATCTCGGATCACTGCAACCTCTGCCCCAGGTTCAAGCGATTCTCCTGCCTCAGCCTCCCGAGTAGCTGGGATTACAGATGCCCGCCACCATGCACGGCTAATTTTCGTATTTTTAGTAGAGACAGGGTTTCACCATGTTGGTCAGGTGCATCACCAACTGTTGGACTTGAAAGCTGTGAGCTTTTTCCGCAGGAAAACACACATCAGAATTGATTCACGATTTCCTCTCGTGTGTCCGGGGATTCCCGGGATCTCCCTGGAATCGTCTTTGCAGAGTGAAGAGGTCCTGATGGCCAGGAGGTAAAATTCGGAGGAATTCACTCAGGAGGGAGAGAGCCGTATCCTCATTTCGGGAGCTGAGAGGCAGGCCCCCTGGCCTGCTTCCCGGCTGAGACCCAGGGAAGAGCTGAAGTTAACTGGGTGCCTGTGTAGAAAGCAGCCAGCAGAGGTGGCTGCAGGCTGCCATAGGGCAGAGAAATCCGAATCAGCTGCCCCCCAGAAACTCGGGGGATACCTGGCATGCTTCCCTCATCCCCTGGGAGGCACACCTTCCCCTGCTCCCGAGCCTCAGCTGAGTGTGCACAGAGGGGCACACCTTCCCCTGCTCCCGAGCCTCAGCTGAGTGTGCACAGAGGGGCACACCTTCCCCTGCCTCCTAGGAATATGAAGACATAGTATATTTTATTTATTTATTTATTTATTTATTTATTTAATTTTTTTGAGATGGAGTATTGCTCTGTCGCCCAGGCTGGAGTGCAGTGGCGCGATCTCTGCTCACTGCAAGCTCTGCCTCCCGGGTTCACGCCATTCTCCTGCCTCAGTCTCCCAAGTAGGTGGGACTACAGGCGCCCGCCACCTCACCTGGCTAATTTTTTGTATTTTTAGTAGAGACGGGGTTTCACCATGTTAGCCAGGATGGTCTCGAACTCCTGACCTCGTGATCCACCTTCCTCAGCCTCCCAAAGTGCTGGGATGAGAGGTGTGAGCCACCGCGCCCAGCCAGTAGTTTCTTTTATGAGTTGGAATCTGCTCATTTGAAAATACATTTGTTTTTGAGATGGAGTCTCGCTGTGTTGCCCAGGCTGGAGTGCAGTGGCGCGATCTCAGCTCACTGCAACCTCCGCCTCCCAGGTTCATGCCATTCTCCTGCCTCAGCCTCCCAAGTAGCTGGGACTACAGGCACCCACCACCTCACCCAGCTAATTTTTTGTATTTTTAGTAGAGACTGGGTTTCATCGTGTTAACCAGGATGGTCTCGATCTCCTGACCTCATGATCCACCTGCCTCAGCCTCCCAAAGTGCTGGGATGAGAGGCGTGAGCCACCGCGCCCGGCCAGTAGTTTCTTTTATGAGATGGAATGTGCTCATTTGAAAATACAATTTTTTTTGCAAAAATCTTTAGAGAATACTGAGTGTATCACAAAAATTAGCCACAACACCCAGCTAATTTTTTTTATTATTATTTTTTGTAGAGATGGGGTCTTGCTGTGTTGTCCAGGCTGGTCTTGAACTCCTGAGCTCAAGGGATCCTCCCAGCCCAGCCTTCCCAAAGTGCTGGGATGACAGGCTTGAGCCACTGCACCTGGCTTCTCGGTTCTTTGTTATCTGCCTTTTTAAGTCACACTCAGGGACAGGAACACCCAGGTTTTCAGCTAGGGCTTTCGGCTGTGAACCTGCCACGTCTGCTGTGATCACAAGTAATGATTATTTCAGAAGAGAGGGACAGGGGCCTCCCTCTGATTCAGAATGTTCCCCAAAGGAGAGATAGCATCTGTGACTCATGACTAATTCTCTAGAACATGCTCTGCAGGGCTGTTTCTGCTGGGGTTTTTTTTTGGGGGGGGTGGGGGTGACAGAGTTTCACCCTTGTTGCCCAGGCTGGAGTGCAATGGTGTGACCTCCGCTCACTGCAACCTCCGCCTCCCGGGTTCAAGCAATTCTCCTGCCTCAGCCTCCCGAGTAGCTGGGATTATAGGCACGCGCCACCACGCCCAGCTAGTTTTTGTGTTTTTAGTAGAGACGGGGTTTCGCCATGTTGGCCAGGCACGTCTTGAACTCCTGACCTCAGGCAATCCACCTGCCTTGGCCTCCCAAAGTGCTGGGATTACAGACATCAGCCACTTCGGACAACCTTAAAACTCAATTTCCAGTACCCCCACTGAGGAAAAAAGACAACGTGGTCATCAGCTTGCTGTGGGGTGAGCACTGTCATCATGACCATAAACCTGAGTCCCTGGATTCTCATTTAATCACTTTTCTGACTTCTATCTTTAAACATTAGCCGGGCGTAGTGGCGGGCGCCTGTAGTCCCAGCTACTTGGGAGGCTGAGGCAGGAGAATGGCTCGAACCCGGGAGGTGGAGGTTGCAGTGAGCCGAGATCCCGCCACTGCACTCCAGCCTGTACAACAAGAGCAAAAATTCCATCTAAAAAAAAAAAGACAGATGCCCTGGAGAAATACCTACCTAAACTCCCGCCATGGGTAGAATAGAGATTTATTTTTATTTTATTTTTTCGGGGGGAGGAGGGACAGGGTCTTGCTCTGTCACCCAGATTGGAATTCAGTGGCAAGATCTTGGTTCACTGCAACCTCTGCCTCCCAAGCTCAAGCAATTCTCCTGCCTCGGCCTCCCGAGTAACTGGGATTACAGGCGCCCGCCACTACCGCCTGGCTAATTTTTATATTTTTGGTAGAGACGGGGTTTCACCGTGTTGGCCAAGCTGGTCTTGAACTTATGAGCTCAGGAGATCCACCCGCCTCGGCCTCCCAACGTGCTGGGATGACAGGCGTGAGCCACCTCGCCTATATGCACTTATTTTTATACATAGTGTATATTGTATACACTTATTTTTAAATATACACATACACAAAATATACAAAAAAAAGTTAGCTGAGTGTGGCGGTGTGTGCCTGTAATCCCAGCTACTCGGGAGGCTGAGGCAGGAGAATTGCTTGAACCCGGGAGGCGGAGCTTGCCGTGAGCCGAGATCGCGCCATTGCACTCCAGCCTGGGCAACAGAGTGAGGCTCCGTCCCAAAAAAAAAAAAAAAAGTTTTAAACTAATAGCCAGTTGGGTAAAGTGTGAAAAATGAGGTCCTATTCCAGCCAATCGAAAGTGGATGCAGCAGTAGGTTAGACGTGTCAGGTTATAAATAACTCTGTCTCCTTTGTTCGGTGTGCTCTCGTGGCTGGACAGCTATTGAGTAGCGATCATTTGTTCCTGCGTTAATTCTTTTTTTGTGTGTAGTTTTTTTTTTTTTTTTTTTTTTGAGAGGAGTCTCACTCTGTTGCCCAGGCTGGAGTGCAGTGGCGCGATCTCGGCTCACTGCAAGCTCTGCCTCCCGGGTTCATGCCATTCTCCTGCCTCAGCCTCCTGAGTAGCTGGGACTACAGGCGCCTGCCACCACGCCCGGCTAATTTTTTGTATTTTTCGTAGAGACGCGGTTTCACCGTGTTAGCCAGGATGGTCTCCATCTCCTGACCTCGTAATCCACCCATCTTGGCCTCCCAAAGTGCTGGGATTACAGGTGCGAGCCACCGCGCCTGGCTTTTTTTTTTTTTTTTTTTGTGTCGGAGTCTCGCTCTGTGGCCCAGGCTGGAGTGCAGTGGCACGATCTTGGCTTCATTTGCAACAAAGTGTAAACCTGGAAAATCTGAGACAGGTCGGGGCACAGCTTGTTTTTTTTTTGTTTTGGGTTTTTTTTGCAGGGGAAGGGGTGGTTTGGAGTCTCGCTCTGTAGTCCAGGCTGGAGTGCAGTGGCACAATCTCAGCTCACTGCCACCTCCGCCTCCCAGGTCCTGGTTCAAGCAATTCTCCTGCCTCAACCTCCCAAGTAGCTGGGATTACAGGTGCCCGCCACCATGCCCAGCTAATTTTTGCATTTTTAGTAGAGGCCGGGTTTCACCATGTTGGCCAGGCTGGTCTTGAATTCCTGACCTGAAGTGATCGACCCGCCTCGGCTTCCCAAAGTGCTGGGATGACAGGCGTGAGCTACCGCGCCTGGCCACAGCTTGGTTTTATACATTTTAGGGAGGCGGAGCTTGCAGTGAGCCGAGATCGCACTACTGCACTCCAGCCTGGGCGACAGAGCGAGACTCCGTTTCAAAAAAAAAAAAAAAAAAAGAAGTACAGGACGGGCTCAGCGCTCAGCAGCTCACACCTGTCATCCCAGCACTTTGGGAGTCCAAGGCAGGCGGATCACCTGAGGTCAGGAGTTCAAGACTACCCTGGCCAACATGGTGAAACCCTGTCTCTACTAAACATACAAAAATTAGCCAGCATGGTGGCACACGCCTGTCATCCCAGCACTTGGGAGGCCGAGGCAGATCACCTGAGGTCAGGAGTTGAGACAGCTGGCCAATATGGGAACCCGTGTCTACTAAAAATACAAAAATTAGCCAGGTGTGGTGGCAGGTGCCTGTAATCCCAGCTATTCGGGAGTCTGCGGCAGGAGAATCGCTTGAACCTGGGAGGCGGAGGTTGCGGTGAGCCAAGATCGTGCCACTGCACTCCAGCCTGGGTGACAGAGTGAGACTCTGTCTCAAAAAAAAATGATAAAAGAAAACAGAAAAAAAAGAAGTACCTGTGGTTCCACCCAGAAAGGCAGGGACAGCTCAAAGCCAGGAGGGTGTTTCCAGGTAACAGGTAGGTGGGAGACAGATGGTTGCACTGTTTTCAGTTTCTGATAACCCTTTCCGAAGGAGGAGATCAGATGTGGATCTATCTCACTGAGCAGAGGGGTGACTTTGAATACAATGGGAGGCAGGTTGGCCTGTAGCAGTTCCCAGCTTGAACTTTCCTTTTAGCTTGGCGATTTGGAAGGGGCCCAGGATATTTTCCTTCCACCCTATACGCCGTGGAATATACTACACAGCCATAAAAATGAAGGAAATAAGGTTTTGTGCAGCAACCTGGATGCAGCTGGAGGGCATTATCCTAAGAGAATTAACAAAAGAACAGAAAACCAAATACCGCAGTTTCTCACTTTATAAGTAGAAGCTGTATATGTATATGTACATGTACATGTATATGTAGACATATATATGCACTCTGTAACATTGCTAACACACACTATTAGATTGCTATCCACTATTAGCATCTATATATATATACACATACATATATATATACACATATACATATATATATATATACATGTATATACTATAAGATTGCTGGCCAGGTGCAGTGGCTCACACCTGTCATCCCAGCACTTTGGGAGGCCGAGGCGGGCAGATCACGTGGTCAGGAGATCGAGACCATCCTGGCTACCATGGTGAAACCCCGTCTCTACTAAAAATACAAAAAATTAGCCGGGCGTGGTGGCAGGCGCCTGTAGTCCCAGCTACTCGGGAGGCTGAGGCAGGAGAATGGTGTGAACCTGAGAGACGGAGCTTGCAGTGAGCCGAGATCGTGCCACTGCACTCCAGCCTGGGTGACAGAGTGAGACTCCATCTCAAAAAAAAAAAAAAAAAAAAAAAAAAAAGATGAAATGCTTTATTCTTTGTTTATAAAAAAAAAAAATCCTCTGAAAATCAGATGAGGTGGCTCAAGCCTGTCATCTTAGCACTTTGGGAGGCTGAGGCAGGTGGATCACCAGAGGTCAGGAATTTGAGACCAGCCTAGTCAAAGTGGTGAAACCCTGTCTCTACTAAAAATGCAAAAATTAGCCGGGTGTGGTGGTGCATGCCTATAGTCTCAGCTACTCAGGAGGCTGAGGCAGGAGAATCACTTGAACCCGGGAGGCGGAGGTTACAGTGAGCTGAGATCGCACCACTGCACTCCAGCCTGGGCAACAGAGCAAGACTCTGTCTCAAAAAAAAAAAATTCCTCTGAGAGCTGGTCATGGTGGCTCACGCCTGTAATCCCAGCACACTTTGGGAAGCTGAGGCAGGTGGATCACCTGAGGTCAGGAGTTTGAGACCAGCCTGGCCAACATGGCAAAACCCTATATCAACTAAAAACAGAAAAATTAGCCAGGCACGGTGGCAGGCACCTGTAATCCCAGCTACTTGAGCTAGCAGAAATTTGAGGAGGGGGCAGTGAGCTGAGTGCCACGCACTCAGCTGGCAACAGAGTGAGACTATCAAAAAAAAAAAAAAAAAAAAAAAGCTGGCACAGGTCAGCCTGTAAAGCACTGGAGGGAGGGATGACATGAGGTCAGGAGTCAAGACTACTGCAACGTGAAACCACTCTACTAAAAATACAAAAATTAGCTGAGTGTGGTGGCGGGCAGCTGTAATGCCAGGTACTCAGGAGGCTGGGGCAGGAGAATCGCTTGAACTCGGGAGGCAGAGGTTGCAGCGAGCCAAGATCACACCACTGCACTCCAGCCTGTGGGACACAGTGAGACTCCGTCTCAAAACAAACAAACAAAAAATCCTCCGAGAATCCAGTGCTATGGAAATGATACATGGACGGAACTGGGGGCTCACAGAGTGGGAAGATGGTTTTACAGAATTTTGGATGTCCTGCCTTGGGGTTTATGTGACAACGTTCAGGCACAAAAACGAACTGGGAGTAAATCTCCTCGAGCAATTGGCTCCTATCTGCCATCAAGCCTTTGAACACAGAGACCCATGTGGGGGAAAGTTAGCATCGCAGTGGCTGCATTAGGCGGTGAGGCTGCATCTTCAGACGCTCCTAGTCCTACCATCATTGGCGTGGAGAATTCCCATCCATGGTGGTGTGGAGTCCCCAGGACACTCCCCTCAGTCTTTAAACGTCAACGTGGATCCTGACGTTGACTTTGAGAGTGGTGTGTCCATCACAACACCACATAGGCGCTGTCATTCATCACAAAGGTGAAGCCGCCAATTGTGACCACATCACCGCCTTGGAGGGGCTGGTGGGGAAGCTGGAGGGATGCCCCAGAGGCCTCTTTCTCCTCGGTCTGTGGGTCCAGCGTCCTGGGTGACTCGGCTTCAGTCTTGGCCAACTGGACCACCAGGGGCTCCTCAGGGCCACCTTCTTGCTCCACACCTGCCATCTTGTTGAGGTGGGCCACGTTCTGGGTGTCTGTGATCCACTCCTACCAGGAAGAAACATTCTAGCTCAAACACAGTGGAGACACCAAGACAGACTCCTGAGCATCCGTACAGACGGTACCCACCGCAGACATCCCTGGACATCTTTCTCTTTCTTTCTTTCTTCCCGTAAAACAACGCCATTCCCAATGGAACAGGAAAACACTCTCATCTGGGAGGTCTAAGCCCCTACAAAGCTCTTGTTTGGGGCATACAGGGGCTCTGACACTGATACCCTTGTAAACCAAAAATGAATTCTTTTTTTTTTTTGAGACAGAATTTCGCTCTTGTTGCCCAGGCTGGAGTGCAACGGCGCGATCTCGGCTCACTGCAACCTCCGCCTCCCCGATTCAAGTGTTTCTCCTGCCTCAGCCTCCCCAGTAGCTGGGATGACAGGCACCCACCACCACATGCGGCTAATTTTGTATTTTTAGTAGAGATGGGGTTTCACCATGTTGGTCAGGCTAGTCTCAAACTCCCAACCTCAGGTGATCCGCCTGACTCGGCCTCCCAAAGTGCTGGGATCAAAGGCGTGAGCCACCGAGCCTGGTCCCCAAAAATAAAATTCTAAGCCCTCCAACAGACTGACGGACTCTCCAGTCAGCCAAGGTGATTCCAAAGTTAAGTTAAAACCTAGTTTGAGCCGGCCGGGCGCGGTGGCTCACGCCTGTAATCCCAGCACTTTGGGAGGCTGAGGGGGGCAGATCATGAGGTCAGGAGATTGAGACCATCCCGATTAACATGGTGAAACCCCATCTCTACTAAAAATACAAAAAATTAGCCGGGCGTGGTGGCGAGCGCCTGTAGTCCCAGCTACTCCGGAGGCTGAGGCAGGAGAATGGCGTGAACCCGGGAGGCAGAGCTTGCAGTGAGCCGAGATCGTGCCACTGCACTCCAGCCTGGGCGACAGAGCAAGACTCTGTCTTAAAAAAAAAAAAAAAAACCTAGTTTGAGTCATAATGGGAAGTCAGAGTTGGACATGCTTCTTTATACTCTCTTCCCTTTGAAATTCAGACACAGCTGACCAGCATTAAAATCAACACATAGGACACATAGGCCGGGCATGGTGGCTCTCGCCTGTAATCCCAGCACTTTGGGAGTCCAAGCTGGGTGGACTTGAATTTGAGACCAGCCTGGACAACATGGTGAAAAAACCCGTCTGTACTAAAAATAGAAAAATGAGTGGGGCATGGTGGCGGGCGCCTGTAATCTCAGCTACTCAGGAGGCTGAGGCAGGAGAATCGTTTGGCCCCAGGAGGCGGAGGTTGCAGTGAGCAGAGATCAAACCAGTTTTCTTTCTTCCATCCTTTCTTCCTTTCTTTCCTTCTTTCTCTCTCTTTCTTTTTCCTTTCTTTTCTTTTTTTCTCTCTTTCTTTCCTTTTTTTCTCTTTCTTTCTTTCTCTCTGTTTCTTTGTTTCATTGTTTCTTTCTTTCTTTCTTCTTTCCTTCCTTCCTTCCTTCCTTCCTCTCTCCCCCTTTCCTCCCTCCCTCCTTCCCTTCCTTCCTTCCTTTTTTTTTTTTCTTGACAGAGTCTCGTTGTGTCACCCAGGCTGGAGTGCAATGGCACAATCTCAGCTCACCGCAACCTCTGCCTCCACGGTTCAAGCGATTCTCTTGCCCCAGCCTCCAGAGTCACTGGGATTACAGGAGTGAGCCAGCACGCGCAGCTAATTCTTGTACTTTTAGTAGAGATGGGGTTTCACATGTTGGCCAGGCTGGTCTCGAACTCCTGACCTGAAGTGATCCTCCCACCTCGGCCTCCCAAAGTGCTGGGATGACAGGCATGAGCCACCGTGCCCGGCCGTTAACGTCGTTCTCTAAAAGGGTCACGCTCAGAGAGATAGGAGTGCGGGCAGAGGTGCACCTGCTTGGTGGAGAGGAGAAGAGACACAAGGAGAGGGCGGATACCTGGAAGTTCCCTTGGTGTATCTCAAAGAGCCCGGGGAAGATGTATTTTGGGTCTGGCACGCTGGGCATGAGAAACTTCTTCACTCTGAAATAGGGACAGAGAGTGTGGTCAGGTCGGCCACAGCCCCGCAGGCAGGGCTGGCAAGAAGCACCTGCAGGGCATGGACCCCAGGGAGAGACCAAGAAAGGCAGAGCGGGGCCTTCCACCTGGACACGTGTCTCCTCCCACTCCCCAGGGACCCTGCCTCTGGGGTCCTCATAAAGTTCCCACCAGGAGGCTGGGTGCGGTGGCTCACGTCTGTAATCCCAGTACTTTGGGAGGCCGAGGCGGGTGGATCACCTGAGGTCAAGAGTTCGAGACCAGCCTGGCCAACATGGTAAAACCCCCTCTCTAATAAAAATCCAAAAAAATTAGCTGGGCGTGGTGGTGGGCACCTGCAGTCCCAGCTACTCGGGAGGCTGAGGCAGGAGAATGGCGTGAACCCGGGAGGCAGATGTTGCAGTGATCCGAGATCACGCCGCCTGCACTCCAGCCTGGGCAACAGAGCAAGACTCCATCTCAAAAAAAAAAAAATACAAAAATTAGCCAAGTGTGGTGGCAGATGCCTATAATCCCAGCCATTCGGGAGGCTGAGGCAGGAGAATCACTTGAACCTGGGAGGCGGAGGTTGCAGTGAGCCAAGATCGCACCACTGCACTCCGGCCTGGGCAACAGAGCAAGACTGCATCTCAAAAAAAAACAAAATATACAAAAATTAGCTCGGTGTGGTGGCGGATGCCTGTAATCCCAGCTACTTGGGAGGCTGAGGCAGGAGAATCGCTGGAACCTGGGAGGTGGAGGTTGCAGTGAGCCGAGATCACACCACTGCACTCCAGTTGGGGCAACAGAGCAAGACTCCATCTCAAAAAAAAAAAATACAAAAATTAGCCAGGTGTAGTGGTGGATGCCTGTAATCCCAGCCATTCGGGAGGCTGAGGCAGGAGAATCACTTGAACCTGGGAGGCAGAGGTTGCAGTGAGCTGAGATCACACCACTGCACTCCAGCCTGGGTGACAGAGCGAGACTCAGTCTTAAAAAAATAAAAGTTCCCACCAGGATAAGGTGTGACGGACAGTGAGCCACGTCCTGTGCACACAACGGATTTGCATTAAATATGTGATTATTTCCACTTTGTTGATATGATGGGCTGAAATGGGACCCTGATTCCTGAAAGTTCCTATGTTGAAGTTCTAATCACCGACCTCCCAATGAGACTATCTTTGGAGATGGGCGTCTCTAAAAAGGTGATGACGGTAAAATGAGGTCACTAGGGAGGGTTCTGTTTCAACAGGACTGAGGTCTTTATAAGAAGAGGAGGTTGGCCAGGCAAGGTGGCTCATGCCTGTCATCCCAGCACTTTGGGAGGCCGAGGCGGACGGATCTGAGGTCAGGCATTCAAGAACAGCCTGGTCAACACGGTGAAACCCTGTCTCTACTAAAAATACAAAAAATAGGCGGGCGTGGTGGTGCGCACCTTTAGTCCCAGCTACTCGGGAGGCTGAGGCAGGAGAATCGCTTGAACCCGGGAGGCAGAGGTTGCAGTGAGCCGAGATCGTGCCACTGCACTCCAGCCTGGGTGACAGAGTGAGACTCCGTCTCAAAATAAATACATACATACATACATACATAAATAAGAAAATGACTCAACCTCCCAGCTACTCAGGAGGCTGAGGCAGGAGAATTGCTTGAACCCAGGAGGCGGAGGTTGTATTGAGCCGCAATCGCACCACTGTACTCCAGCCTAGGTGACAGAGTGAGACTCCATCTCAAAATAAATACATAAATAAATAAATAAATAAATAAGAAAATGACTCAACGTCACATTTTTGGAAAGCTGTCTGTGGTCTGAAAGAATATTGTTTCGGCTAGAACTCTAACTGGATTCAAAGCCAAAAATTCAGTGACAGATGGAGCGAAGACAGTATTAGATCTTGGGCAATTCTTATTGCTACCCTCACCAAGTTGCCCAGCTTACCTGGACTTCTTTAGTTTTTTTTTTTTTTTTGAGAGCCTGGATCGTGCTCTGTCACCCAGGCTGGAGTGCAGCGGTGCAATCACAGCTCACTGCAGCCTTAAACTCCCAAGCTCAAGCCATCCTTCCACCTCAGCCTCCCAAATAGCGGGGACTACAAGTGCACGCTACCACGCCTAGCTAATTTCATTTTTTCCTTTTTTTCAGACAGAGTTTCACCCTTGCTGCCCAGGCTGGACTATAATGGTGCGATCTCAGCTCACTGCAACCTCCGCCTCCTGGGTTCAAGCGGTTCTCCTGCCTCAGCCTCTGGAGCAGCTGGGACTACAGGTACGCGCTACTGCGCCTGGCTAATTTTTATATTTATATTTATATTTTTTATTTATTGTTTTTATTTTTTTGAGGCAGAGTCTCGCTCTCACCCAGACTGGAGTGCAGTGGCGCTATCTCGGCTCACTGCAAGCTCCGACTCCCAGGTTCACGCCATTCTCCTCCCTCAGCCTCCCAAGTAGCTGGGACTACAGGCGCCTGCTATACCATGCCTGGCTAATTTTTTTGTGTGTTTAGTAGAGACGGGGTTTCACCATGGTAGCCAGGATGGTCTCGATCTCCTGACCTCGTGATCCGCCCACCTCGGCCTCCTAAAGTGCTGGGATTACAGACATGAGCCACCACACCCAGCCGGGCTAATTTTTTTTTTTTTTTTTTTTTTTTTTTTTGAGACAGAGTCTTGCTCTGTCACCCAGGCTGGAGTGCAGTGGCGCGATCTCGGCTCACTGCAACCTCCGCCTCCCAGGTTCAAGCAATTCTCCTGCCTCAGCCTCCCAAGTAGCTGGGATTACAGGCGCACCACCACGCCTGGCTAATTTTTGTATTTTTATTAGAGACGGGGTTTCCCCATGTTGGCCAGGATGGTCTCGATCTCTTGACCTCGTGATTCACCTGCCTTGGCCTCACAAAGTACTGGGATTACAGGGGTGAACCACCGCACCCGGCCCTAATTTTTGTATTCTTAGTAGAGATGGGATTTCACCATATTGGCCAGGCTGGTCTCAAACTCGTGACCTTGTGATCTGCCTGCCTCAGCCTCCCAAAGTGCTGGGATGACAGGTGTGAGCCACCGTGCCCGGCCCCTCCGAAATTTCTTGTAATGCACCGTCAGAAAAGTGGGCATTGCATGGAAACTGAGGACCAGCAAAATGACTCTATCAGACGATTAACCTTTTTTCCTACTTCACAGACATTTTGCAAGCAGATCCCTCCACCCACAGGCAGGGGGAGTCATCCTTACCTCCATAATTTCCATAAAGACAGAAGGAGGAGAGACACCATCAGAAGGATGGCCAGGCTGGAAATTAAAATAAATTTGGACAGCTTTGGTTTGGGAGGCGTTGGTGTCTCTGCGCAGGAATCTGAAACAAAACGAAAAGACGGCTGTAAGTTTTCAACATGACGTTACATCTCATCCCTAACCACCCTTCTCATTCTTTGGTGTTTTTTTTTTTTTCTTGGTTTTCGTTGCTTTTTTTGTTTTGAGACGGAGTCTCGGTCTGTCGCCCAGGCTGGAGTGCAGTGGCCCGATCTTGGCTCACTGCAAGCTCCGCCTCCCAGGTTCATGCCATTCTCCTGCCTCAGCCTCCCCAGTAGCTGGGACTACAGGCGCCCGCCACCACGCCCGGCTAATTTTCTGTATTTTTAGTAGAGATGGGGTTTCACCTTGTTAGCCAGGATGGTCTCTATCTCCTGACCTCGTGATCCGCCCGCCTCGGCCTCCCAAAGTGCTGGGATTACAGGCGTGAGCCACTGCGCCCAGCCTCGTTGTTTGTTTTTTGTTTTGTTTTTGTTGTTTGTAAATATTCGTGTCAGCAAATCTTTTATTTATTTATTTATTTGAGACAGAATCTCACTCTGTCACCCAGGCTGGAGTGCAGTGGCACCATCTCAGCTCACTGCAACCTCCGCTTCCCGGATTCAAGCGATTCTCCTTTCTCAGCCTCCCGAGCAGCTGGGATGACAGGCGCCTGCCACCATGCCCGGCTAATTTTTTGTATTTTTAGTAGAGACAGGATTTTGCCATGTTGGCCAGGCTGGTCTCGAACTCCTGATCTCAGGTGATCCACCCGCCTCGGCCTCCCAAAGTGCTGGGATCACAGGCTTGAGCCACTGTGCCCAGCCCAGTCTGGTATTTTTAATACAGAAATTCTCCTGCCTCAGCCTCCCGAGTAGCTGGGACTACAGGCGTCCGCCACACTGGGCTAATTTTTGTATTTTTAGTAGAGATGGGCCTATTTTTTTTTTTAAATGAATGTTGGTGTCAGCAAATTTTGATTCCTATGGAAAATATCCTGGAAAGAGACACTGTGTCTCTGGACAACCACGCATCCCACAGCCACCCCCAGGAAGTAAGGGCAGGTTCAACACGCAGCCTTTGGAGGCTTGTGGTTGCTGGAGGTCTTACAGCATATGAGAGCTTGCTTTCATCTGTTGGTGGCTGTGCACCTGAAATCATGCCCCCTGCAAACATACGTTGAAGGCTGGGCACGGTGGCTCACGCCTTTAATCCCAGAACTTTGGGAGGCTGAGGCGGGCGGATCACAAGGTCAGGAGTTCGAGACCAGCCTGGCCAATATGGGGAAACCACGTCCCTACAAAGCATACAAAAATTAGCTGGGTTTGGTGGTGCGTGCCTGTAATCCCAGCTACTCAGGAGGCTGAGGCAGAATGGTGTGAACCCGGGAGGCGGATCTTGCAGTGAGCCGAGATCGCGCCACTACACTGCAGCCTGGGCAACAGACTGAGACTCCCTCTACAAAAAAAGAAAATAAAAAAATAAAAAATAAAACCATTTAGCCAGACATGGTGGCGCGTGTACTGTAATCCCAGCCACTCAGGAGGCTGAGGCAGGAGAATCACTTGAACGTGGGTGGCGGAGGTTGCAGTGAGCCGAGATCACACCACTGCACTCCAGCCTGGGCCACAGATGGAGACTCCCTGTACAAAAAAATAAAATAAAAAAATAAAAAATAAAAACATTTAGTCAGCTGTGGTGGCACGTGCCTGTAATCCCAGCCACTCGGGAGGCTGAGGCGGGAGAATTGCTTGAACGTGGGAGACAGATGTTGCCATGAGCCGAAATCACACCACTGCACTCCAGCCTGGGCAACAGACTGAGATTCCCTCTAAAAATAAATAAATAAAAAATAAAAACATTTAGTCGGCCGTGGTGGCTCGTGCCTGTAATCCCAGCCACTCGGGAGGCTGAGGCAGGAGAATCGCTTGAACTCGGGAGGCAGAGGTTGCAGTGAGCCAAAATCGCGCCACTGAACTCCAGCCTGGGCCACAGACTGAGACTCCCTCTAAAAAAAAAATTAAAATTAAAAAATTAAAAATAAAAACATTTAGTCAGCCGTGGTGGCGCGTGCCTGTAATCCCAGCCACTCGGGAGGCTGAGGCAGAACGTGGGAGACAGATGTTGCAGTGAGCCGAGATTGTACCACTGCACTCCAGCCTGAGCACCATGAGAATGTTTCTCAAAAAAACAAAAGAAAGAAAACTCTCCCGAGTGAAAGCAGCTGGGGAGTGAAACAAAGAGATGAATTGCTTTCAGATGGAGCCCTGGAGGATGACAGAAGGCTGAGCTTGCTCAGACACATCCTGCTCAGACACACCCTCCCTCCCACCTCCCGGGAAGGCAGGACACCCTCCCTCCCACCTCCTGGGAAGGCAGGACAGGGTCAGTGGCTATGCCTACTCCAGCCTGGTGACAAGGCTATGGGACACTGCCGCGTAACAAGCATTACCCCGAATCTCGCCTCTCTGCCAGCACGTCACCTCTGACCAGTCGCTTGGGTATGTGTCTGGCCCATATGCATCCTCCATAGCCTTCACCCTGACCCGGAAGGAGTAACACTTCTCGGCATCCAAGCCTTCTATGGTGACATTGCAGGTATTTTCCTGTTTGGACTGGAGAAACACACACACACACACACACACACACACACACACACAATGATCAGTGAAGTAACCTGTCTGTCCGGAGTTTTCCTTCCGGAGGGTTTGCAGTCTCGCTGACTTCAAGAATGGAGCTGTGAGGCCGGACCCGGTGGCTCACGCCTGTAAACCCAACACTTTGGGAGGCCGAGACGGGTGGATCACCTGAGGTCATGAGTTCGAGACCAGCCTGGCCAACATGGTGAAACCCCATCTCTACTAAAAATATAAAAATTAGTCGGGCAAAGTGGTGGGAGCCTGTAATCCCAGCTACTTGGGAGGCTGAGGCAGGAGAATTGCTTGAACCTGGGAGGCGGAGGTTGTAGTGAGCCGAGATTGCACCACTGCACTCCAGCCTGGGCGACACAGCGAGACTGCGTCTAAAAAAAAAAAAGATATGGGGTCTTGCTGTGTTGCCCAAGCTAGTCAACAACTCCTGGGCTCAAGCAATCCTCCTGCCTTGGCCTCCAACAGTAGTGGGATTACAGGCATGAGCCACTGTGCCTGGCCTGTATTTACTTTATTATTATTTTAAAATATAATTTATTTATTTACTGAGACAGAGTCTTGCTCTGTTGCCCAGGCTGAAGTGCAGTGGTGTGGTCTCGCTTCACTGCAACCTCTGCCTCTCAGGTTCAAGCAATTCTTGTGCCTCAGCCTCCTGAGTAGCTGAGATTACAGGCACCCGCCACCATGCTAGGCTAATTTTTGTATTTTTAGTAGAGAGGGGGTTTCACCACGTTGGCCAGGCTTGTCTTGAACTCCTGACCTCAGGTGATCCACCCTCCTTGGCCTCCCAAAGTGCTGGGATTAGAGGTGTGAGCCACTGCATCCAGCCTGTATCTATATATCTCTACAGATATAAATGGATATAAAAATACAGATAAATGTTCTATTCTATGTATCAATTTATACATATATAGTTTATATATGTTTGTAGATATATGTACCAATAAGATATCTCTATATGTATATTTATATATGTGTGTATATATAAGCTGTATATATAAGGTGTGTATATATAATTGTGTATATATAAGCTGTGTGTATAAGGTGTGTATACATCTGTGTGTATATAAGCTGGGTATATAAGCTGTGTATATATGTGTGTATATATAAGCTGTGTATCTATATGTGTGTGTATATATGTGTATATATAAGCTGTGTATCTAAGGTGTGTATATATGTATGTGTGTATATATATGTATATATAAGCTGTGTATATAAAGTGTGTATATACGTGTATATATATGTGTGTATATAAGCTGTGTATATAAGGTATGTATATACGTATGTATATATATGTGTATATAAGCTCTGTATATATGTGTGTATATAAGTTGTGTATATATGTGTGTATCTGTATGTGTATATAAGCTGTGTGTGTATATATATAAGGTATGTGTATATATGTGTGTGTATATACATGTGTATATATACGTGTATATAAGCTGTGTATATGTGTGTATATATGTGTGTATATAAGGTATGTGGATATGTGTGTATAAATATGCGTATATAAATTGTGTATAGAAGGTATGTATATACATGTATATATATACGTGTATATAAGCTGTGTATATAAACTGTGCATATATGTGTGTGTATATATGTGTATATAAGCTGTGTATATATGTGTGTGTATATATGTGTGTATATAAGGTGCGTATATACATGCGTATAAATATGTATATATAAGGTATGTATATATGTGTGTATATATGTGTATATATAAGCTGTGTATCTATATGTGTGTATGTGTGTGTATATGTATATATAAGCTGTGTATATAAGGTACACACACATATATGTAGATATACAGTCATGCGTTGCTTAACGATGGGGACATGTTCTGAGAAATGCATTGTGAGGTGATTTCTTCATTATGAGAATATTCTAGAGTTTACTTACACACACCTAGCTGTCTGGCCATGATATAGATAGATTGAAAGACAGAGAGAGAGATAAAATAGAATGAGATAGATAGACTGATTGATTGATAGATAGATAGACAGAAATATTATTGGTTCTCTTTCTCTGGAGACCCCTCAGAGACACAGAGAGAAACATGAAAAAGACAAGCTGGACTAGAGCTCTCTCAGGAAGATACAGCAGAGTGGAATTCAGGAAGGTGTAGACAGAGGGGACTGGGGTCTGATGAAACAGCGAATCCCACAGCCTGCACCTGGGGGACACTCAGCCACCATCGCCCTGAGTCGTGGCCGCCCGGCTCACCTGCCACTCCGTGTCGAAGGGGCTCCGGTACTGAACCTCATAGAGGAGATCCCCATAGGACAGGTCAGAACACGTCACCGTCACCACGTCCTGATGCCACGAAAAGCTCACGTGTTTCGGGAAACTGGGTTTCACTGAGAAGAAGAAATAACAGAAGCGACATCCCTCCTCTCTGAGCTGATTGTGACAGGCTTACCTCATCCCCTTTCTCTAGCCTGTACCCCTCCTCCCCTTAATACCTTATGGGTCTTGGGGTTCACCCGTCCTCATTACTTTTATAGCAGAAGCTTCCACCAGAGTTCTGAGAATCTGTAGGTTTGCAAAGGAAGGAACTCTCTAAAATTCTGTAGAAAGTGTCCTGTGTGTCTGTTATGGGATAAATTATGTCCCCCACAAAAATATATGTTAAAATCCCAACTCCCCAGAAACTCAGAATGGGACTGTATTTAAAAATAGGATCCTTTAGAAGGCTGAGGTGGGCGGATCACCTGAGGTCGGGAGTTCGAGACCAGCCTGGCCAACATGGAGAAACCCTGTCTCTGCTAAAAATACAAATTTAGCCAGGCGTGGTGGTCGTGCCTGCAATCCCAGCTACTCGGGAGGCTGAGGCAGAAGAATCGCTTTAACCCTGGAGGCAGAGGTTGTGGTGAGCAGAGATCGTGCCATTGCACTCCAGCCTGGGCCACAAGAGCAAAACTCTATCTAAAAAAAAAAAAAAAAAGTTTCCATCTGGCTGGGCACAGTGGCTCACGTCTATAATCCCAGCACTTTGGGAGGCCGACGCAGGTGGATCACCTGAACTCAGGAGTTCGAGACCAGCCTGGCCAATATGCTAAAACCCCGTCTCTACTAAAAATATGGGCATGGTGGCACATGCCTGTAATCCCAGCTATTAGTGAGGCTGAGGCAGGAGAATCGCTTGAAACCGGGAGGCGGAGGTTACAGTGAGCCAAGATTGAGCCACCGCACTCCAGCCTGGGTGACAGAGAGAGACTCTGTCTCAAAAAAAAAAAATTAGTTAGGATGACGTCATACTGGAGAAGGAAGGGTTCTGAATCCAATGACAGGTGTCCTTCTTGGAGACTGGAGGAGACACAGACACAGAGGAGAAAGCCACGTGGAGATGGAGGCAGAGACTGGAGTGATGTGGCCACAAGCCCAGGGATGCCTAGAGCCCCCAGGAGCTGGGAGGGGCAGGAAGGACCCTCCCTTAGAACCTCCAGAGGGAATGCGGCTCTCAGACATCACCATCTCAGACTTGTGAGACAGAGTCTTGCTCTGTCACCCAGGCTGGAGTGCAGAGGCACGATCTTGGCTCACCACAAACTCTGCTTCCCAGATTCAAGCGATTCTCCTGCCTCAGCCTCCCAAGTAGCTGGGATTACAGGCATGCACCACCAAGCCCGGCTAATTTTGTATTTTTAGTAGAGACGGGGTTTCTCCATGTTGGCGAGGCTGGTCTCGAACTCCTGACATCAAGTGATCCGCCCGCCTTGGCCTCCCAAAGTGCTGGGATTACAGGCGTGAGCCACCGCGCCCGGCCTTATTTATTTTCAAATAATAAATTTATAAATCGCCCAGGCTGGAGTGCAGTGACACCGTCTTGGCTCACTGCAGCCTCTGCCTCCCGGGTTCAAGTAATTCCCCTGCCTCAGCCTCCAGAACAGCTAGGATTACAGGCATGCGCCACCAGCCCGGCTAATTTTTTTTTTTTTTTTTTTTTTTGGAGAGATAGGGTTTCACCATGTTGGCGAGGCTGGTCTCGAACTGCAGACCTCAAGTGATCCGCCCGCCTTGGCGTCCCATAGTGTTGGGATTACAGGGGTGAGCCACGGCGCCCCGCCTTTAATTCATTCCCTTAAATCACAGTCTCCCAGGGTCATCTGGTCTCCCCACTGGGGACAGATTCAATCCCCAACCAGTGTGCGTGTAAGAGGGAACTTCCTAGAAGGCCGGTTTCTTCCCACTTGGACTCAGGAACCGGGCACTGGGCTCCAGTGGCCAATGGTCCACGAGCTTGATTTTCAGAATTTACTGAAAGTAACTGAAGGTAACGAGCTGAAGGGGTACTGAAAAGTGTGCTGGGCTTGCTTTTTAATCGTTACGGTAATCATTTATCCCGCGACTTGCCAGAGCTTGCTTTTCGGTACTTATGGTAATCAGCTGAAGGAAGTACTGAAAAGCATGCTGAGCTTGCTTTTCAATAGTTATGGTAATCATTGATCCCGCGACTTGCGAGAGCTTGCTTTTCAGTACTTATGGTAATAAGCTGAAGGAAGTACTGAAAAGCATGTTGTGCTTGCTTTTCAATAGTTACGGTAATCATGGATCCGGTGATTTGCATGAACTTTTTCGTACTTATGGCAATAAGTGAAGGAAGTAGTGAAAAGTATGATGGGCTTGCTTTTCAATAGTTACGGGAATCACTGATCCCGCGACTTGCGAAAGCTTGCTTTTCAGTACTTACGGTAATAAGCTGAAGGAAGTACTGAAAAGCATGGTGAGCTTGCTTTTTAATAGCTACGGTAATCACTGATCCAGTGACTTTCATGAGCTTGCTTTTCAGTACTTATGGTAATAAGCTGAAGGAAGTACTGAAAAGCATGGTGACCTTGCTTTTCAATAGTTACGGTAATCATGGATCCGGTGATTTGCATGAGCTTTTCAGTACTTATGGTAATAAGCTGAAGGAAGTAGTGAAAAGTATGCTGGGTTGCTTTTCAGTAGTTACGGTAATCATTGATCCAGCGACTATCATGAGATTGCTTTTCAGTACTTACGGTAATCAGCTGAAGGAAGTACTGAAAAGCATGCTGAACTTGCTTTTTTCTTTTCTTTTTTTTTTTTTTTTTGAGATGGAGTCTCGCTCTGTTGCCAGGCTGGAGTGCAGTGGCGCAATCTCGGCTCACTGCAAGCTCCGCCTCCCGGTTCACGCCATTCTCCTGCCTCAGCCTCTCCAAGTAGCTGGACTACAGGCGCCCGCCACCACCCCCGCTAATTTTTTTGTATTTTTAGTAGAGACGGAGTTTCACCGTGGTCTCGATCTCCTGAACTTGCTTTTCAATTGTTACGGTAATCACTGATCCCGCGACTGGCATGAACTTGCTTTTCATTACTTACGGTAATAAGCTGACGGAAGTACTGAAAAGCATGGTGAGCTTGCTTTTCAATAGTTATGGTAATCATGGATCCGGTGATTTGCATGAGCTTTTCAGTACTTATGGTAATAAGCTGATGGAAGTAGCGAAAAGTATGCTGGGTTGCTTTTCAATAGTTACGGTAATCATTGATCCAGCAGCTATCATGAGATTGCTTTTCAGTACTTATGGATAATCAGCTGAAGGAAGTACTGAAAAGCGTACTGAGCTTGCTTTTCAATTGTTACGGTAATCATGGATCCGACGATTTGCATGAGCTTTTCAGTACTTACGGTAATAAGCTGAGGGAAGTACTGAAAACTATGCTGAGCTTCCTTTTCAATAGTTATGGTAATCATTGATCCCGCGACTGGCAGGAGCTTGGTTTTTCATTACTTACAGTAATAAACTGAAGGAAGTACTGAAAGGCATGGTGAGCTTGCTTTTCAATAGTTAACGGTAATCATGGATCCGGCGATTTGCATGAGCTTAGTTTTCAGTCCTTGTGGTAATAAGCTGAAGGAAGTACTGAAAAGCATGGTGAGCTGGCTTTACAATACTTACGGTAATAAACGACCCAGCGACTTGCGGTGAAAACGGGTTGCGTCCCGTTCCTGATGGAGAAATAGAGAATGTCGTCTCGCTGCTCTGCGTCTAGGAGGCACCCCGAAGTGTAACCTTCGAGGAGAACGTAGTTGGTGCACTGGTCATAGGCCTCATCACCCTTGAATCTGTGGTTTAAAACGACGACCATTTAGCAACAAAACAAAAAAGCATCTCTTATTTATTTAGAGATGGAGTCTTGCTCTTGTCGCCCAGGCTGGAGTGCAATGGCGCGATCTCAGCTCACTGCAACCTCCGCCTCCCGGGTTCAAGCAATTCTCCTGTCTCAGCCTCCTGAGTAGCTGGGATTACAGGCACCCGCCACCACATACAGCTAATTTTTGTAGTTTTACTGGAGACAGGGTTTCACCATGTTGACCAGGCTGGTCTCGAACTCCTGACATCAGGTGATCCACACACCTTGGCCTCCCAAAGTGCTGGGATTAGAGGTGTGAGCTACCACACCCGGCTTTTTTTTTTTTTTTTTTAAGATGGTGTCTCGCTCTGTCCCTGAGGCTGGAGCGCAGTGGCGTGATCTCGGCTCATTGCAATCTCTCCCGGGTTCAAGCGATTCTTCTGCCTCTGCCTCCTGAGTAGCTGGGATTACAGGCGCCCGCCACCACACCCACCTACTTTTTGTGTTTTTAGTAGAGACGGGATTTCGCCATGTTGACCAGGCTGGTCTCGATCTCCTGACCTCAGGTGATCCACCCGCCTCGGACTCCCAGAGTGCTGGGATTACAGGCATGAGTCACCGCGCCTGGCCATTTTTTTGTTTGTTTTGTTTGTTTGTTTGTTTTTTGAGACAGAGTTTTGCTCTTGTTGCCCAGGCTGGAGTGCAATGGTGTGATCTCGGCCCACTGCAACCTCTGCCTCCTGGGTTCAAGCGATTCTCCTGCCTCAGCCTCCCAAGTTGCTGGGATTACAGGCGCCTGCCCCCGTGCCCGGCTGATTTTTGTATTTTTAGTGGAGTCAGGGTTTCACCATGTTGACCAGGCTGGTCTCAAACTCGTGACCTCGTGATCCACCCGCCTCAGTCTCCCAGAGTGCTGGGATTACAGGTGGGAGCCACCGCGCCCAGCCGTTTGTTTGTTTGTTTTGTTTGTTTGTTTTTTGAGAGTTTTGCTCTTGTTGCCCAGGCTGGAGTGCAATGGCGTGATCTCAGCCCACTGCAACCTCTGCCTCCCGGGTTCAAGCGATTCTCCTGCCTCAGCCTCCCATGTTGCTGGGATTACAGGCGCCTGCCACCACGGCCAGCTAATTTTTTGGATTTTTAGTAGAGACGAGGGTTCACCATGTTGGCCAGGCTGGTCTTGAACTCCTGACCTCAGGTGATCCGCCCACCTCGGCCTCCCAAAGTGCTGGGATAACAGGCATGAGCCACCGTGACCCTCAAGAACTACCTCTTTTACAGGGGAAGAAACTGAGCTGAACTCTGCAACCACGTGCAAAATCCAGCACTTTTTTTTTCTTTTTGTGAGGGTTTTTGTTTTTTTTTTGTTTTTTTTTTTTTTTTTTTTTGAGAGAGGCTCGCTCTGTCGGCCAGGCTGGAGTGCAGTGGCACAATCTCGGCTCACTGCGAACTCCATCTCCCAGGTTCAAGCGATTCGCCTGCCTCAGCCTCCTGAGTAGCTGGGATTACAGGCACCTGCCACCACGCCCGACTAATTTTTGTATTTTTAGTAGAGATGGGGTTTCACCATGTCGGCCAGGCTGGTCTGGAACTCCTGATCTCAGATGATCCACCCACCTCGGTCTCCCAACGGTGAGTCTTATTTTCCAAATAACTTCATTTTAAAATTTCCCTGTTCTGTATGCTTTGCCGTTTATCTCTTTTGTTATCAAACTGAATAATCAACCACCCATGACTGAATTTATTGGAAAAACCCTTCCTGCAATGTTCGCACGCATACTTCTGGGTGTCTAACTAAGCGAAAGTAAAAATAAAAATAAAGTCACATCAGGGAGAGCAGGGTTGGAGGTAGCCCCGGGTAAGGCTGTGAAATGTTTCAGAGACTGAGTCTTTCCCTCCCCGGCTGCCTAGCAGATAAGATTTCAAGTTCACCCAGAGCTCTGGGTGAAGAAAGCTCTTTGTTAATCTCCCGTGAAGAATCTAGGTGATTTTCTAGATTTTCTAGTCTAGGCGTGATGCCGTTGACTCATGCCTGTCATCCCAGCACTTTGGGAGGCCGAGGTAAGTGGATCACATGAGGTCAGGAGTTTGAAATCGGCCTGGCCAACATGGTGAAACACCATCTCTACTAAAAATACAAAAATTAGCTAGGCATGGTGGCAGGTGCCTGTAATCCCAGCTACTCGGGAGGCTGAGGCAGGAGAATCGCTGGAACCCGGGAGGCAGAGGTTGCAGTGAGCCAAGATTGCGCCACCGCACTCCAGCCTGGACAACGGAGTGAGACTCCGACTCAAAATAAAAACAAACAAAAAAAAAATGTAGGTGATTTTGAGAGTGAGTCAGCCATCCCTTGGCAAGAAGGTTTGGGGCAATGAGATTGTGGTTGTGGTGAGGGCTGAGGGTTTCACAGAACAAACATTCCGGCTTGCACAGTCTGATGTTTTACACTTTTGTTCTCTAGCATTTCCAATCGCTGACGGCTCAGAGGAGCGATTTTGAGCCCCAGGTGTGGGGTTTGCTTTCTGGGGGCCAGTTACCTGTAGTGGAAAGTCAGGTTGGTCCTGGAGTATTTGCTGGCATTCCATGTCACCTGCACGGTTTCTAAATTGAAGTAGATGATCTGAATCTGTACTCCTTCTCCTAGACACAGAGAGAAGCATGAAGTTCACGGTGAGGCAACTCTATTTTATTTTTTATTTTTTTTAATTTATTTTTCTTTGTGAGCTGGAGTCTCTCTCTGTCGCCCAGGCTGGAGTGCAGTGCCGCGATCTCGGCTCACTGCAACCTCCGCCTCCTGGGTTCAAGCGATTCCCCTGCCTCAGCCTCCTGAGTAGCTGGGATTACAGGCACCCACCACCACACCCAGCTAATTTTTTGTATTTTTAGTAGATACGGGGTTTCACCATGTTAGCCAGGATGGTCTCGATCTCCTGACCTTGTGATCCACCCGCCTCGGCCTCCCAAAGTGCTGGGATTACAGGTGTGAGCCACTGCGCCCGGCCTATTTTATTTTATTTGAGACAGACTCTCACTTGGTCGCCCAGGCTGGAGTGCAATGGCACGATCTCGGCTCACTGCAACCTCCGCCTCCCGGGTTCAAGGGATTCCCTGCCTCAGCCTCCCGAGTAGCTGGGATTACAGGCACCTGCCACCATACCCAGCTAATTTTTTGTATTTTTAGTAGAGACGGGGTTTCATCATATTAGCCAGGATGGTCTGGATCTCCTGACCTCATGATCCACCCGCCTCGGCCTCCCAAAGTGCTGGGATTACAGGTGTGAACCACCGCGCCCGGCAAGGCAATTCTAAAAAGAGCTAGAAACTTACAACATGAAGCCGGCACTTTTCGTCCTAAGAATGAGACACTGGTTTAAAAGGACAGAGATTTGGCCGGGCACGGTGGCTCACATCTGTCATCCCAGCACTTTGGGAGGCTGAGGCAGACAGATCATGAGGTCAGGAGATCGAGGCCGTGCTGGCCAACATGGAGAAACCCTGTCTCCACTAAAAATACAAAAAATTACCCAGGTGTGGTGGCACGCACCTGTAATCCCAGCTACTTGGGAGGCTGAGGCAGGAGAATTGCTTGAACCCAGGAGGTGGAGGTTGCAGTGAGCTGAGATCGGGCCACTGCATTCCAGCCCAGGCGACAGAGGGAGACTCCATCTCAAAAATAAATAAATAAAAAATAAAAGAACAGAGGTCTGGCCAGATGCGGTGGCTCACACCTGTAATCCCAACATTTTGGAAGTCTGAGGCAGGTGGATCACCTGAGGTCATGCGTTTGAGACCAGCCCTAGCCAACACGGTAAAACCCCGTCTCTACTAAAACTACAAAAATTAGCTGTGTGTAGGGGTGGGTGCCTGTAATCCCAGCTACTCGGGAGGCTGAGGCAGGAGAATCGCTTGAACCCGGGAGGAGGAGGTTGCAGTGAGCTGAGATCACTCCACTGCACTTCAGCCTGGGTGAAACAGCAAAACTCTGTCTCAAAAAATAAATAAATAAAAAGTCAAAGGACAGAGAAAAACCAAGATTTGTACGCACGGTTTACCTGTTGATTCCTTGAGCAAGAGCTGCAGGATACATAAAGGCAGGTCCAAAAGAGACGATGTCACCTTACATATCCACAGGAGATGTGTCATTGGATACACGATTGACACTCACATCTGTGCATGCCAGTAGTGCAGTAGTGGGTGAACCTTAGCTTTTGCAAAAACCTCAGAGACAAGTCAACAAGGGTATAATTATAGCTGCTTTTTTTTTAAATTTTTTTAGATGGAGGCTGTCTCTGTCACCCAGGCTGGAGTGCAGTGGCACGATCTCAGCTCACTGCAACCTCCGCCTCCCGGATTCATGCCATTCTCCTGCCTCAGCCTCCTGAGTAGCTGGGACTACAGGCGCCCGCCACCATGCCTTGATAATTTTTTGTATTTTTAGTAGAGATGGGGTTTCACTGTGTTAGCCAGGATGGTCTCTATCTCCTGACCTCGTGATCCGCCCACCTCATCCTCCTAAAGTGCTGAGATTACAGGTGTGAGCCACGGCACCCGGCTGCTTTTGTTTTTGTTTTTGCAAAAGGTAATGTTCACCCACTAGTGCCATGCACAGATGTGAGCATCAATCGTGTATCCAACGACACATCCCCTGTGGATACCTAAGGTGGCATCGGAAACTGTCCCCATCGATCCACCTTACTGTCTTTCTCAAAACACCACACACACCAACTTCAGAAATGGACCAGCCGGGTGCAGCGGCTCACGTCTGTAATGTTAACACTGGGAGGCCAAGGCAGGTGGATCACCTGAGGTCAGGAGTTCGAGACCAGCCTGGCCAACATGGTGAAACCCTGTCTCTACTAAAAACACAAAAAAATGAGCTGTGCATGGTGGCGGGTGCCTGTAATCCCAGCTACCCGGGAGGCTGAGGCAGGAGAATGGCTTGAACCCGGGAGGCAGAGGTTGTAGTGAACCGAGATCGTGTCACTGCACTCCAGCCTGGGCAACACAGCAAGACTCCGTATCAAAAAAAAAAAAAAAAAAAGAAAAAAGAAATGGGCCAACCATAAAGAAGTCTTTCTATCTTTGCTTGGAAGGTTGCATAGACTTCAGTAGGTCTAATGTTTCAAGAGGTCTGGGTTTGTAATTCCGAACGTGGACAATGGAAATATTTTAGGATTGAGCAAACGTGTAATGATATTTTGGATAATGGCAGCCAAGTCTCTCACTGTCAAAGAAGTGAGTTACAGGTTTGGAAAGACGAGCTACAGTGAACCTTGTCATGTTGGGTTCTAAGTGGAGGTATCTGGAGGATAGATAGATACAGATAGATAAATGGTAATGTTAGATAGATAGAATTATATAGATGATGATAGAAATAGACAGACACAGATAGATAGGGATGGGTAGGTAGATGGATGAATCAATGGACAGGTAGGTGTATAGATGGAAGACAAGTGGATGGGTAGGTGGATGGGTGAGTGGATGGATGAATAAATGGATGAACAGATACACAGGTGAATGGGTGGATGGGTGGATGGATGCATGGATAGATGGATACATAGATGTGTACATGGATGAGTGGATGAAAGTGTGGGTGAATGCATAGGTGGATGGATGGTTTCATGGGTGGGTGGATGGATGTATTGGTGGATGGATGGCTAGAAGGATAAGGGGATGAAAGGATGCGTGGGTGGATGAGTGAGTGGATGGATGAATAAATGGATGAACAGATACTTAGGTGAATGGGTGGGTGGATGGATGGATGGATGGATGCATGGATGGATGCATGGATAGATGGATACGTAGATGTGTACATGGATGGGTGGGTGGATGGATGGATGGATGGATAAGTGGATAAAAGTGTGGGTGAATGCATCGGTGGATGGATGGTTTGATGGGTGGGTGTATGGATGTATTGGTGGATGGATGGGTGGATGGATGGATGGATGGATGGATGATAGATGGGTGGATGGATGGATGGATGGATGAGTGAATGAAAGGGTGGGTGGATGGATGGCTCGGTGGGTTGATGGGTGGGTGAATGTATGAGTGGATGGATCGTTTGATAAATGGGTGGATGGATATATTAGTGGATGGATCAATGAATAATAGATGGATGGATGGTGGATGGATGGGTGATGAATGGGAAAAGATAGATGAGATACATTGATGGATAGATTAAAAATGAATATATCTACCAATCAATCAATCAATAGATAAACACACACACGCACACATATAGTTCCTAGTTCTGGCCACCAAAACGGCATATAAGCAGTGGATATTCCAGGAGCAGTAAGTATACTTATTATTCATGTATTTACTTATAAATATGTTTCATCCCAGCTACTTGGGAAGCTGAGGCAGGAGAATTGCTTGAACCCAGGAGGTAGAGGTTGCAGTGAGCCAAGATCGCGCCACTGCACTCCAGCCTGGGTGACAAGAGCAAGACTCCCTCTCAAAAAAAAAAAAAAAAGAAAAGAAAAAAGAAACCTCCACACTCATTAAGTTTTACAAAATAAAGAGTGCCTGGTTGCAAAGGAAACCATAAACCAAAATACAACAAGAAGAGGGTGTTGAAATAAAGGATATTTTACGCTGGCGAGTGGTTAAAGCTTACCTGTTCCTACTTGCCCCGAAGCCATCCAGCCTCCCAGCAGAAAGACAGCAGCTCGGCACAGCAGAACAAACCGCTCCATGCCTGAAACAGGAGTGGAGAGTGAGGTCCTCAGGGACCTACGACGAACAGATCGCTCATGACTCATAAGCAGAGGTCACCATCGATTTTAAAAAGTCAGAAAGGAAACTAGGGAAATGATTATAGGCAGGAAGCACAGTGACAGTTGATTTTAAAAGATACGCTTGTCAAGAACACACACACACACACACACACACACAC